>NW_026591086.1:24381404-24468585 GCF_907164565.1 Psammomys obesus
ATATATATATATATATATATATATATATATATATATATATATATATGCATGCAAGGTGTATGTGTGTCTTTGTGTTTGTGTCTATGTGTGCATGCGTATGCCACACACACACACACAGACACACACACAGACATACAAAATACTAATGGAAAATAAGAAAATACATTTTTTTTTTTATTTATTTCATTATAGCATCTCTTGTTTTCTGTTTTTTAAGTGAAGGTATTGATAGGCTGTCCAGGCTGGCTTGAACTCCTGGGGTTAAGTAATCCTGGATAGGGAGGAGAAGTATATACATGTTGTACTGTGCCTAGCCTTGTTGCCTACTTCAACAATAAAATTTAGCCTGCCTAGGTGGCATATGGCAGAAATCATAACATTCAGGAGTCTGAGACAGGAAGCTCAGAAATTCAAGGTCATCCTGAATGACTTACTATACTACCACCAGTTGTATAATGAGACCCTATGTGAAGTTTTAGAGCTGAAATAACTTTGCACAAGTTTGTATCATTGGATGATGATAGCATTCTGGAAATCATGTTTAAAAGTCACTCTTTCAAATTCAAATTACATCCATAAAAAGCAATAAATTATTATTATTCCACTAAAATATTTTTTAAAAACGCACAGAGGAACAGTGAAAGCACTAATTTACTTATTGAGAAGGGAGATAAGTAGTTAGAATAGATAGAACAATGAGTTAAAAAGGAAGCCTGGAATGTATTAAGAACAAGGCCACGTTAGTAATTTAATTAGGCTATATGTAACTTAAACAGGATATCAAATATCATAGTAGATATTAAAATGAGGAAAATTGTTATAGAAGTTATTAACTTCCAAAGAGTTTAGAATTATATAACAGTGATGCTTTGCCAATTAGTAATTAGTTCAGATGCCTGTTTGAGCATAGACTTGCCATTCTCCCTGATAAATTCTTAAATAAGTTAGTGCCTGTACTAGTGTTAAGAACATAATTTACCTTGACCACTGAAGACACTAAAGTATGTTTTGTTTTTATTTTGGGAAACTTCCAAAGTTTATCATATGGACAGTGTTTATTTTTTTCTGTGATATAAAATTAGAAGCAAACTGTATGTCTAGTTTGAACATAAAACAGCCTTTTAAATTATGGACCCAGAACTTCATCTGTGTTGTTTCTTTTCAATGTTTTTAATTAATTTTTCTGATGCTGGAAATTGAACCCTTATTATGCATGCTATAATTACATTATTACACAGATGAACTTTAAATTGCCTTTAAGCTTCTTTTCAATACAGTTATTACATGTAATGTGATTAACTTATTTCTCCTTTAGCTGTGATTCCTACAGGAGGTTGTGGGCTGTACTTGAGCCCTTTTCTGGAGATAAAAAAGCTGCTGACAAAGTGGCAGGGGCAGGGTCTGATTCACTCATAATTGTACTCTCTAATCACAAATCCACCACCCTAAAACTATTTGTGATTCTTAAAACTCAGAGTCTGCAATGATAGATAAACTACATAGAGTATTATGAAAACCTTGAGATTTAGCTTTGACCCAGCTAGAGTGTTTCTTTGGTTTTTGGTTTGTTTATTTGTTTTTTTTGAGACAGGGTTTCTCTGTGTGGCTTTGAAATATCCTGGAACTCAATGTGTAAACTGGGCTGGCCTTGAACTCAGGGATGTGCCTGCCTTTGCCTCCTGAGCGCTGGGATTAAAGGCATGCATCACCTCCACCCAGCCTCTGCTAGAGCATTTTTCAGACATAATTTAGGTCATCATTGAAATCATGCTATTTGTCAGGACCTATACAAAAGAATGTCAGAATTTTGATATAATAAGTTGTGATTGTTTCAAGCCATATTTAAAGAACTTTTCAGATACTTTTAGACTATCCTAACATGCCTTTTTGATCACTGGAAGTATGGAGTATTTTTACTGTATTAATATATATATATTTTTTTCTGAAGGTGAGATAGCTCCCAAGTGAAGTAACATGTCAGGGACTATCCGTGCCACAATGTTTTCTTTTAAAGTTATTTTAATGATACTCTTCAGATTTTGTTCCTAACTTTAATTAGAGTTTATAAAGCAATTTATGTCTGAAATTAAATATTAATAGCATGCATCAGGTTAGCATAAAATTGCCTTTTTGCATACCAAATAATTCTAGGAGACATTAAATTAATCTATTATCACTTAAGTCTCTCCTTTACCAATGCCAACCTAAAGTATGGGCTTATGAATATATTATGTTGGTTAATTAAGGAGCTAATTTATGATTCTTTATTGTTTCCTGAATATAAATTTAACATTTTCCAGCAAAGAAGCTTTTATGGTGTACATTGGGTGAGGGCCACAGCTAAAGGGCCTGAAGTTGTCAGGTACACTCCCTGCCCCTCTGACACCTGACTCAGAAGAGAAACTTGTCCTATATGTAAATGCTGTCTTTCTATCTGCACTGAAGCCATGATTTTGCTGTTCTGAGTTCTTTCCTTTGCAAATATATGCAGAGTGTATTTGCTGATATGCTCATTGCTGAGGAAATCAAGTGCTAAAATAAATGAATTTAAATGCTATTTTTGTTATGTTTATTTCTGCGTTTCTGAAGATTTTGCCCTCATATTGGGAATGTGCCTTAACAATATTAAATGACAGTTCATTTTAGAGATTCTGCTATGTTGGAAGAGGTGATTTCCTTGAGTTAGGTTTCGGGGGAATTTTGTGGCCATTTCCCCTGCATCTGTAATAGCAGACAGTATTGTTGATTGTTGTCTGTTGTAGGCTCACTTTCTTTTCAGTGGAATTCCTTCAGTGCAGCTTTCTGTACTTACTGATGTTGATGAATATTGACAATATTGAACAGTACACACAAGGTACATATTTTATTTTATACTATAGTGAGTTATGAGTAATCCATTTCTTTTAAAATTTTACATAGTTATTTGTGTTTTCTTACATAACATTATATTTTCAGCCATCTTTGTTTTTATTCTGTTTCCTACAGAGTCTTTCTTTGTTTTTTATCCTATTTTTTTTAATCCTCTGATAGACTGATTTTTTTTGCAACTTAATTTCCCATACCTTACTAGACCAATACTACTTACTATAAAATCATATATAGTAGGTTTTATTATCATATCTCAAGTAGAGTGGGATTATTCTAATTTCTTGAGAGAAACTTTGGTGCTACAAACTTTCCAGTTCAATTAAACCTGGAAACTGCTGGCAAAAGTTTACTTACACTCTGGCTTGAAATGACTCCCTTAGGGGCCTGTCATTGGCTAAGAGCCCCAAAAGGAAGTGCTACAACAGTGAGTAAAATTTAACTGCTTTAAGCCTTCCGTGATCTATTCAGTGAGCGCAATGGAGAGGCTCTAGTCGTGCAGCTTAGAGTAGTCCAAGAAGTCATTGTTTCTGTGCTTCATGTCTGAACAAGCTAGCTTTCTCAACTGTGCTCTGGAAACAAACAAATTTGGAAAATGTGAGTTAAGTAAGTGAAGTATGACTTTATTACAGAGCTGATGTGGATGTGATATCAAATTAATAAACACTTTAGGTCTATCAAGAGCCAGAGCCAATAAACAGAGCTTTACAGACTCAGGTGCTCATGGAGCTCTTCAGTTCCTCTTTCTTGAGATCCTGGACAGCATCACTCTTTCCCTAGCTTGCTTTCAAGTTTGGGAAAGATTCATCTTTAAAGTACAAGGTATGACTTTTCCAGATGTTTAAAAATATGGTGTATAGCTGGGTGCAGTGGTACACGTCTGTAATTCCAGCAGGCAGAGGCAGGCAGATCTCTGTGAGTTCAAGGCCAACCTGGTCTATAAAGCAAGTCCAGGACAACCAAGGCTACACAGAGAAACCCTGTCCCCAAAAACCAAATAACAACAACAACAATAATAATGATATTATGGTGTCTAAACATAAAAAGCCAGTTTCTTCCAGCATCCTCAGATTTTTACCTTCTACAAACACTCTACAAAAAATATTTCTAGAACTGTATGGCCTTTTCTGTCCTTATGTGTTTTTTTTTTTCCCATTTTTTCTTTTAATTTTTATTAATTACACTGTATTCACTTTGTATCCCCCCCCGTGAACACCTCTCTCCTCCTCTCCCAGTCCCACTCTCCCTCCCCCTTCTCCACACATGCCCCTCCCCAAGTCCATTGATAGGGGAGGTCTTCCTCTCCTTCTTTCTGATCCTAGTCTATCAGGTCTCATCAGGAGTAGTTGCACTGTCTTCCTCTGTGGCCTGGTAAGGTTGCTCCCACTCAGGGGGAGGTCATCAAACAGCAGGCCAATCAGTTCATGTCAGAGATAGTCCCTGTTTCCATTACTATGGAACCCACTTGGACACTGAACTGCCATGGGCTACATCTGCGCAGGGGTTCCAGGCCATCTCCATGCATGGTCCTTGGTTGGAGTATCAGTCTCAGAATAGACCGCTGTGCCCAGATTTTTTTGGTTCTGTTGCTCTCCTTGTAGAGCTCCTGTCTTCTCCAGGTCTTATTATTACTTCTTTTCATGAAATTTTCTGCACTCTGCCCAAAGGTTAGCCATAAGTCTTAGCATCTGCTTTGATACCCTGCAGGGTAGAGCCTTTCAGAGGCCGTTTGTGGCAGGCTCCTTACACCATCAGAATGGCAAAGATCAAAAACTCAAGTGACAACACATGCTGGAGAGGTTGTGGAGAAAGCGGAACCCTCCTCCACTGCTGGTGGGAATGTAAACTTGTACAGCCACTTTGGAAATCAATCTGGTGCTTTCTCAGCCAATTAGGAATAGTGCTTCCTCAAGATCCAGCTATACCACTCCTAGGCATATATCCAAAAGATGCTCAAGTATACAATAAGGACGTTTGTCCGTATGTTTTTAATAATTGGATTTTATTACATAAAGATAATTTATTTTATGTATAATTATTCAGAACTCGTTGATTATTTTCTTCTGCAAATTTTTATATATTAACTTTAAGGAATTTCTCTTTGGGAAGATTCCCATTGTAACATTCCTAATAAGGTTTTTTCTGATAACGTGACCTAATAGTCCACAATATTTATATTTTCCATAAGTAAGGTATTTTCACCTCTGTTTTTCTCTAATAATCTAGCTTAAGATAAAAGCTGATGTTATTCTTTTGTTAAGCTGCCATGCTTACTAAATGAAAAAGTATCCAAAGCAGTTAATTCAACGGGGCATTTCTAAATGGAGGGGAGGACGCTAGACACCAGAGCTGCTGCTCTCTGTCAGCCTTTGCTAGCAGCATAGTGTGTTTTCTTCCCAGTCTTCATGTATTACAATTTTTATACATTAGAAGTTATTACTTTAAGCCTCGTAGGAAGGAAACTCTTGTCCTCTTCTCAGAATCTCTTGTTTTTATTTTCCTAGTATCATTGTTTAAGTCAGATGAATGCATGATGTGGAGTTTAATTTCAGAGTTTATTTGTAAGATGTGTTGGAAGTAGAAGGGTATCCTGCTTTTAAAAAATACCGTCTTTCCAGGTACTAAAAAAGGAGGTGGTAATTGACAGTTGAATAAAGCTAGTAGAAATAAAAGGACTAATACAATCAGTTATTGTCTACTGTAAGTGCTGTCTCCCCTCAAGTTGACAGCATCAGATTTCTACGTTCATATGAAAACTGAGTTGGTACCCTCACAGTGGAAGGTGGTCAGCACTTACTGAGTAATTAATGTAGTTGTATTATCAAAAACTGCTTCTTCAATACAGAGCTAAACATCACAGCTCCATATGACAGTTTTTACCAACGACTGTGTTCTTTTTATGTAAAAGACTGTAATCTTTTTTGGAAAATAGACTTGTTATTTATGTAATGTGAGAGAAACTTTCTTCTAGTAGCTACCTGGTAAACACTGGTAAGACTGAAATGGCATAGTCTGGTAACACTGCTAGCATGGCTCAAGGCTACAGCTTTGCAAATGCACGCCATGTGTTTGGGATAATGGGGAGAAGGTAACAGTGGAAGTCTTTTCTAAGACTGATTTTTTTTTTTTTTTTTGGATAATCATTTCCTGGCATGTTAAAATTATGAATAAATATACTTTCTTTTCTCAGATGGTTTGATTAGGATATTAGGGTCAATCTTTTGGGTCAGGTCATGATTTACAAAGAGCTTATCATAGAAAACATGACATGAGAAGTTAGTTTAATTTAGCTGTTTATGGTTCAAACTGTAACCGTTGTGATCATACAATCTTTTTAGTTGTTGGTAATTATTTTTGGTACCACTTAACGAATGGCTTAGGACAGCATAATCACTTATCTTGGAAGACTTGAATAAATAAAGTTCTCAATAATACGTAAAAAGTACAGAAATGTACTTTTCTGATAAGGTGATCAGGAGATTCATATTTTAAAATATGAAACAAGTCTTAAAGAAACATATCGAGATCTCAAGGGTGTTAATACTGTATGTGTTTTATATCTTTTAGGTAACTTTCCCTCATTTATGTACCTCTTCTCTGCCTCTTCTCCTCCTCCTTATTCAAGCCTTTTTCCCTTTGTTTTGTCCCCTTTGTTATTCTTTTCATTTTGAAGCTATCAAGTGATTAAATATTAGGGTGGATATTTTCCAACTGGGACAAGACTGTGATTGAGCTGATGTCTGATTAAAGGAGTATTGTTTGGTGCAGGAATACCTTGGTATCCCTAGTGTCCTCATCTCTATAAATGCTTGTTTTGCACTTGACTCTGCTTATTCTCATTAATACTGCCAGGGTCTGAAATGTGTGAAGAGAAGACTTAACTGCAAAAAGGTCCAGGAATGATGAGAAGGTGACTATGGGCAGAGGCAATTTAAATTGCATCCTTATAATCTTAGGATATTAGAAAAGGAAATAAAATTTCTCGTTGAATTTGTTCATGTTTGGTTACAGATACAAATAAGATAAGAAACTAAACTGTATTTCCTTAAGAAAAGTTAAAGCATTATTCTCCAAGCTAGGTACTAGAAAGTCTAAATTTTACTATAGAAATTTAATTCTAAAAAGAAGCACTAAAAGTATTTTAGAAATAATTTAGAAAAGAACTTAGGTTATACCAAAATAGTAATGCATACATGTTTCTGTTGAGTATGTGGGCTATGAAAAAACAATGCATGGACATTTTATTCTAACGATTATAATTTTTTTATTTAAAATTTAAATGATGACATTAATCACCTAGTTAAGATGATTAAATTGGTGAAAAGTAGTTTCACATCATGGAATACTATTGGTAGCTTGTTATCTTGGCACTTCACCAGTTTTCAGAATCATTCTTGTAATTTAAAAGGTGTAACTGAACCTGCTAAACAAAACATTGAACAAACTGCTTTAAATAATTTTAATTGTAAAAAATAAAGTTCTGTTTTCTGAAGTGAGAATTGTTATGCTTTGAGAGTACAGTGAGTTTTACCTAAATGCCAAAGTCTAGCCAGATGTAACTTTGGACTTCACCTTTTAATCCATTCTTGAGTCCAAAGTTGGTGAACATTTTCAGCTTCTCTGTGCTGTCCTGAAAGCATTTGGTGGAAAGGGTCGCAGAAAGAGAGTGAAATGTCTGCTCTGCTCAGCCTCTGAAAGAAGGCCGGGCAGGGCTGGTCATGGGCAAATTACTTCCACCTCCCTTTTTGCCCCTGCTTCAGCTCTAGGGGAGCTGGGAATGCACAGGAGGAATCAGAAGACCTGGGTTCCAGTCCCGGCTCTGCCACTTACTACCTATGTGACCTTGGGTAAGTTACCTGACATCTCGGAGTCTCAATTTCACTACAGTATGTTGTGAAGATTAAATAATAGGGTTTACATATACATGATTTGTAGCTGCCCAACATCTATAGAGATGATTTTTATCGCCATGGGCTTGGCCTCCTCCCTGTTGCTCTGAAGTCTTCTGACTGTGCCTTCTTAAAGAAGTCCAAATGACTTCACTACTTTTGCTTCTCCCTTACCCTCTTGGCAGGAACCTGCCCTCTGCATGCTTCTCACAGTGTAAAGCTAAGTGGACTAATCTTCACGCTGGACTGCGGGGTAATGTTATCCCTTCTCACCCCACTTTCACCTGTCTTTAATCTCTTAGGATTGCATGCTTAACAGATTCAGAGAATAAATCTAATTCCTGGAGATTCAGGTAGTGTTGGAGAGAAGGTCTTTTTTAGGTAGAGAGGTCTTTTAGTCCTGTTCCCAAGTTCTCCATTAGGCAGGCTGGCAGGGAAAACTGAAGGTAAATGTTCTTCCCTTTCATTTTCTGGATGGAAATAAGTTCCCCAGAGCTCTCACTGTAAGGCTAGATCTATAACCTGAGGAGAATTGTAAAGAAGAGCTAAAAGGAGGGTTTGGTGGCTTTCTCTTTGGTCAGCTCTTTTTAGACTACACAATACAGCTTCCTCTGTTAGGAAAGTGCTGGCTTATCCTCACCTGACTTACTGGACAATGCTTTCCTTTCTGGTGCTTAGTTATGAAGTGTGCATGGTACTGAGGAATGTGATGTGCTTTCTGGATCACACATCTGGCTTCAGACCAAATGATCCTCATAGGGCTTAAAGAAAGTTTGATGTTCTGCTTGGTTCAACTTTTCCCATAACCTAAGAATGCTTGGTCTGGCACTGTAAATAACAGTAGCCATTTACCCTGGACTGCTTGCCATTAATGCCTGATTGCCATGCAGCACAGTAACACTCATATCATTATTAGATTAATTTTATTAAGAATTTTGCTTTTTTTTTTTTTTTTTTTTTAGCCTTGAACTATTGACTTACACTTCATATGGTTTCTTGCTGAAGTAGCAGTTCCATCTGTTACAACTAAAACTTAATTACAAATGCAGGTCGAAGCAATAAACAGTACAGTTAGACTTATCAATCAGTGGAAAATTTTTAATGATACAGTTATACGATCAAGGATGCAGTGAAATGTGGACCCTGATACAGAGCTAAAGGCAGTGTGAATTGACAGGGTCTTTTTATTGCCCCCAGCCCAAGATTTCAGAGTACTCACTTATAGCCAGTCATTGTGTAGTTGCTAATACAAGGAATCAGTAATGAGGTAGTACCATCCTTAAAGGAAGAAACTGAAAGCCACATAAGGGACAAGAAAAAATGGTGACATATCTGCCAGAAATACCACGACGAAATCTGTAATGTATGTTAGTGAGTAAAAAACAATTTACAGGCCTTAGTGAGAATATATCGACATATTTGTTTTAAAGTAATACACATAGCTGCTGTGTATATATAGTCTGTCTTAAAATTTTCCTGTAATTTTCCATTGTGCTTTCAATTGGAAACGTCAAAAGCAGATAAACTGAATAGGAATTGTGCCATCTGTGACAATTCATCCCTCAGTTTCTGGTCTGTTCATACCTGCCTGAAGAACATTTGATGTGCAAACTCAGCCACCTTTCTGTGTTCATTAAGCACTAGCTAGCAGTCTGCCACTCATTCAGTTTCCACTGGAGGCTCTCATTGGGAACTCTTTTTGTAGTCTTTCTAGCATAATGACCACATCTTGACCAAAGGCATCATCAAAATTCAGTTTTTAGGAAATGCCCCTAGAAATAGTTTTCCAGAATTTTTTAGTAATATTAATATGATCATGAGAATGTTAACATGTTTCAGACTCTCTTTCTAAGATCTGATTTTATTTTATGTGTATGGGTATTTTGCCTCCATGTATGTTTATATACCATATGTGTGAAGTACCTGATGAAGCCAGAAGAGGGCATCAAATCCCCTGAAACGGGAGTTATCAGATGGCTGAAAGCTGCCATTTGAATGCTGGGAATCAAACCTCGGGACTTTTTTAAACCTCTGAGCCCACTCCACAGCCCCATACAGTATTTTTTTTTTAAATCTTATCTTGATGCCAGATATTAACACATTCAATAGCAAATGTTAGAGTCCCATGTGTGTTTGGGGCAGGGCTGATTTAAAATCTGCTGTTTGCTATATTTACTGTTCCTTTGTGGAGGTGGGGGTGGTTCTCTCAGTTAAAAGAGCAAGGAAATAGGGTAGGAAATTAAAAACTACTGTGTAATTTGTTGTGGTAATACATGCCAAATCCCTTCACTAAGAAAGCCAAGGCAAGAGGATGACCTGAGCATAGGAGTTTTATATCAACCTAGGTAACATAAAATCATCTCAATTAACAGCAATAAACAAACAAGTAAATTAAATAACTAAGACAAACAAAACAGAAAACCTTTAATCTCATGATGTTTAACTTAACCTGTTGATTTATCTGTTTATTATTGACTCTTTTATGAAGAGAAATTTTCCTAACATGGAATAATTTAAAATGAGGAAGAACTTCATACATGTTCATTATCATTTTTGTATTACAATGGTAATATACTGTCCACTTTCACCTTTAGAATTTAAAGGTAGACTACAAATAGGAAACTAGGAAATTGTATTTAGAAGAGACATTTTTGTGATCAGAGCATTAATTTATACACTACCTTCATGGAATGTTTGTGTGCCACAGGAGAGTAGAACCCATCACAGATAGTTGATCTCTAACTGCTACCATGCCAAAATACAGCATGGTTTCTAAAAAGAACCTAAAATGGCTTGTAGCAGTGGGTTCAAACCTTCGTAATGCTGTGACCCTTTAATACAGTTCCTTATGTGTGGTGACCCAAACCAGGAAAGTATTTTGTTGCTACTTTAGAACTATAATTTTGCTCCCATAATGAATCATAATGTAAATGTCTGAATGGCAGGATATATGATATGTAACCCCATGCCAGGGTCTTTCCCAAAGACCCAAAGGGGTTGCGACTCACAGGTTAAGAACTACCAGCCTATAATTTTCCAGTTACACCAGAGAACTTAGAAAAATAGCTTGTCTCAAAGACCTTGCTATTGAATGTTTTATCATTCATTAAAATAAATACTAAGTATGTTTTTTTTGTTTGTTTTTTTAAATCATTGATGATGATGATTGATGAGCCTCCCTTATTTAAAATATGCCATAGTGGCACATTCTTGAGTAAATTTAGGAACTTGCCAATTAAGTATATAGTGGAGAATTATTTGTGTCATCTGGACTTCTGGAGGTAAATATCTTAGAATCAAGAATTGTAAATATAAAGATGTTTTGAAAATACTTGCTTTGATAAGCTTTACGTGATTCTTTTTTTCCTAGTATTCATGTTCTTAAAGAGTTAGGCTCTATTTCAGCAGATACCAAGGAAGAGAAAATCTTTTTATCTTGGCAAATTTTTGTAATAAGATTAGTATTGATATGCTGATAGGACTTGACTCTGTAAAAATATTGCCTTGAGGTTCCTTTTCTTCATTGGAAGAAAAATGAACAAAGATGGTGGTAATTTAGATGAAGGTCTCTCTCTCTCTTTGGTATTATGTTGGTTATTAATGTGAGCAAGTTTTAAAATAATTTGTTAGTGTAAGATGCAAAATAAGAGCTACTTTGGAGGAGATGAGAGAGAGATTGGGAGGGGCTAAGGGAGGGGAATACAGCTGAGATACAAAGTGAATAAACTAATTAATATAATTTTTTTTTTTTTAAAAAAAAGAGCTACTTTGGCATCGTGTTAAGTTCATCACCTATGTCAGTGTGGTCTGACTTAAATTAATAAAAGAAAAAAGTGAGTTGGGTGGTAGTAGCGCACGCCTTTAATCCTAGCACTTGGGAAGCAAAAGCCAGTGGTTGCCTGTGATCCAGATGAGGTCAGCCAGTCTACAGAGTGAGTTCCAGGACAGCTGGGGCTACACAGAGAAAACCTGTCGTAGAAGAGAAGAGAAGAGAAGAGAAGGAAAGAGAGAGAGAGAAACAATCAGAGAGAGAGGAAAGAAAGAAAAGAAAAAGTGATTGTACTGTATCTAATACTATGAAGAATAGAATTTTACATTAAGAACTAATAATATCTCACTTTAAGGAATTTGCTTCTGTGTTAATTCATTTAGATTCCATAGCTGCTATGGATAAGGTTGATATTTTAGGGTAGCTTAGTATAGTGAATGGATTGTGCACAGTATAGATAGCCTTGTGGGTGATTTGTATTCCATATTCAGAAATTTAGCATCCAAATACTGTTGTTTTATTAAAGAACATATCCACTTAAAATGTGAGGTTGAATTTAACAAGATTGACATAATCTCTCTTAGGCTGTTCATCACTGCCTTAGATGAAAAGAGCATGAACTTCACAGTCTACCTCAACCTGGTCAAAATAAGTACCTCTAAAATCTCAGTTATATGTTCTCTTCTCTGAAAAATAACAACAAAAACAGACAAACTCCTAGGTTGTTTTAAGCAACATAGAAACTGTTTAGTGAACATCTTCTTAGATTAAAATGCCTGGTTACGTGGGTTCTTGATTACTCCTTGTTCTGCCTTAAAGGCTTGGGAAGGAACAGCCACTCTAATGTTCACCTCCTGAGTGAGGTCTGATGCTCTAAACCACAGTAGCAGCTTGGACTAGAGTTAGGAGCTCCACATCTGTCCTAAATTACATCTCGTCGTGGAAGGACACCAAATGACTTTTTTACATTATTCATTTCTTGCTCTATTAAACGTTTCTATTTTAATGTTACTAATAAAATGGAGATCTTCATGGACTCCTAAAATGTACGTCTAATATAAAATTCACAAATCTTTTAAATAGTAAATTAGTTGGTGTTTTTGTTTTCTTTGTTTTTGTAACACGCAGTCCGCTGTATTAATAGGACTTTGGATACAAAACTCAAAAGTTTTTTTTTTTTTTTTCCTTTAAACTATTTTCCTGTACATCTCAGAAACCATATAGCTTTCAGAAGTGGATGGCTTCTGCGTTGATGCAGGCATGATGCTTTCAGCCAGTCCTGCGGAAAGTACACCTGCCATTGGACATTGACAGGATTGTTGTCCATACCTGGGCTTTGAACAAATTACTGTTGAACCCTGAACAAGGTTGTCTTTGTTTTGTTCTGTTTTTGTGTTTTTCATGTTGTTTCTTTACCTTTTAAGACTGACATGCCTTCAGAGATAGTGAAAGTGAAATTTGAATCATGGATTTTATATTCTGAAAAGGGTCTTTAAACTGTTAGAATCCCTGAAGCTCTGTAAGTCTGATTTCTCATTCAGCCTCATTGTTATCCTTTGCTTTGCAAATTGTGTTGTGATTTAGACACCATTACCAATATCTGGCTATTTCTTCTCTCTAATCCAGGTAACCTATTTGTTATACTATTAATAGTCCTTTTTATATTTATTTATTTACTTATTTTGAGGCAGGATTATTATTTTTATTTTTAAATTTTTTTTATTTATTACAATTTATTCACTTTGTATCCCAGCTGTAGCCCCTTCCTTTGTCCCCTCCAATCCCGTCCTCCCTCTTCTCCCATGCCCCTCCCCCAGTCCACTGATAGAGGAGGCTTGAGGCTGGGTCTTAAATAGCTCAGAGTGGCCTCAAACTTGCTCCTGTAGTTGTGGATGATCTTGAATTCTTGATCCTCCTGCCTCTACCTCCTAGATACTGGGATTACAAACATGTATTACCTCATCTGCTTATTTACTGTACATTTATATACTCATAGTTTATGTTCATTCAAGGGTAGTTTTAAGTTTCACAAAGGAAAAACGACCTTTGTTTATAGATTGTTTGAAAACAAAAAGTTGGTTGTGGGCTGGAGAGATGACATGATGGTGAGTAATACTAACTGCTCTTTCAGACAACCAAGGTTCAGTTCCCAGAACTCCATCCTGGCTCACAAGCATCTGTAACTCCAGTTCCAGGGGGTTCTGATGCCATCTTGCATGGACATTGTACATGTGCAGTGCACCCACATACAGACAGATAGTCAGAGCACCCACACACATAAAGTTGACTGTTTATCTACATACAGACAGTCAGAGCACCCACACACATAAAGTTGACTGTTTATCTTCCTGCTTTTAGTCAGGGAAATGCAAGAGAAGCCAGAGGCCTCAGGCCTTCCTAACTTGTTCCTTCTGCCATTGGTTCTGGTTTGGCTGCATGACAAAGGGGAAATATTTTCATTTTTAGATGACAATAAGAACACAGCATGTTTAGTACAATCACATTTTTATTCTTCCTTTGTATAAGATGGTGAGCAAAGAATATAATAAGCTCTCGTGACTTACGCCGAACATCTCAGATGTTTCAGTTGTGGAGCTATAGGTTGTTAAAGCATGCTTCCTGCATTTTTATGAACCTAAAAAGCAAATAATAGCAGAATATAGTTGTCTTTCTGTATCAGGTGGTAGTGGATACTGATTTTCATTCATTTAATGAAATTAAATTAGTGGATACTAATTTTCAGTCATTTAAGGGTAGAAATAGCGGTGTCTCTTTTTTACTCTTGGAAAAGAAATCTTCATAATACTTTCTTCTCTCTTTAGCCATCTAACTGTTAAAAATGACCCAGAAAGTTTCCTATAGTAGGAAAGACATTTAAAAAATAACTGCTTGCATATTGAACAGTTTAGAATCAAGTGGGAAAAGATTTAAACTTAAGCATAATGAGCGAAATATATACAACAGCAGAATGAACAATGAACTTTAATTTATTAAAGTAAATGTAGCATAGGGTTGAAATGTGAAGGCTAGAATCTCTACTGAACAAAATGGCTGCTCTTGGCGCACTTTCTGGTCCCCCAGCATATCTCTTGAAATGCATTAGTTAATTTAATATCTATGGGATCCCCTGAAGTAAATATCAGTATCCCCACTTTATACACAAGAAAAATTGCAGGTAGAGATTATGAGCCAGTAACTTAACTTGCCTAAAATCTTTGAACTAAGTTGAAGGACTGATTTATATTTGATGGTTTCTGACACCACAGAGAATGCATTTCATTTCTGATTGGAAATAATCCCCAAGCTCTGTGTGATTTAATCATGTATATGTTCATTATAGTGGTAAGCTTATATTTTGATGAATTTGCCTGACAAAATGTCTTTCAACTAGTGCTAGTTATCACAGAGAGACAATGGAGTTTCCTTATTTTTCTAAAGGTTAAAACCATGAGTAAGTTTTTATGTTATCTAAGTACAGAAATGAGGATGATTGTTGGTAGAAGTATCAGCTGGTGTTTCTCAGGGGCAGCTGGGAATTAGAGGCATGAGGTAGAAAATCAGCCATCCTCTTGCTTTTTCATACTGTCCATTGCTAGAAGAGTTTACTATTTCTTTTTTCCTTTTCTTTTTCTTTTCTTTTCTTTCTTTTTTTTTTTTTTTTTTTTTTTGAGTCAGGGTTTCTCTGCAGCTCTGGCTGTCCTGGAACTTGCTCTGTAGACCAGGCTGGCCTCGAACTCAGAGATTCACACTGCCTCTGCCTCCCGAGTGCTAGGATTTAAGGTGTGCACCACCACCGTCCGGCTGGAAGAGTTTAACCTTATGCTGTCATGTCTTAGCAATTTCTGAATGCATTGCAAGCTGTTTTCAAGGTTCAGTTGTATTGTCACTACCCATCTAGAATTTACCCACTCTGCAAAAATGAAGGCTAACAAATCACCCAAAGGCTATACTATCTCTTTATTCCAGTTATTCACAATATACCAGTAAGAATAGTGTGCCAAAATCAGGTTATTTATTCTGCACAAACTTCAGCTCCATTTACTGTAAAGCTTTGTGCTTAGGTTTGGAGAAGAGTTCTCAACAGATACATAATGAATTAGACTTGGGCGTTAGTTGTTAAGGATTTCACTCAATTTCGAGCACAGAATGAATAAACTGATTGAGCAGCTGATAAAATCTTTAAAGCAGCTGCCTCATATATTCATACTTTGTCAAGGGGAGTAGAGCACTTTGTTCATGAGAGATATGTAATAGTATTATATTCTAGGCAAGTCATACTTGAAATATTATCCCAAGTAGCAGGCTATGTAGAATAGTCAGTCCCAATATGTAAAATACTATTTCATTGATGGAGATTCTAGAAATGATGACACTTGACAAGTGACTCCTACTGAAAGAATAAAAAAAGGTAAAAAATTTTTTATCTTACGCAGTCTAGTCTGATATATGGAAGAGGAAACAGACCAGCTAGAAAACCCAGTCAGCAGTTCTAAAAGTGCAGCCTTCCTTTGTAGTAGAAAAGGCAGGATTGTGGTTCCCTGCCCTGACCTGAAGGGGGCACCACTTCCATTCCTGTGGTATTGGGACAACTGTGCCCCTGAGCATCTAAACTAGCCTTGGTGATTGTTGTTAAACGTTGGTTTTCTTTTTTCACTCAAGAGAAATGATTACGGTTTGTCTTGCACGCAGTGTTGTGAATATTTGGGCATGAATTTGGCGTGATACTTGTACCTGCTTTCATGTTACATTTTTATTTGTCTGTTTTAAGTTCCTTAATTCTTAATGAAGAAAAGACAACATCAGGAAATTATTCACTTCTCTGTCTTTTGTTACTGATAATTATATGAAGCATTTCCCATCAAATCTCTTTCCGACCTCAATTTTAAAAGCAAAGATGTGTCCTGTAATTTATCAACTGGACATAAAGTGTTGTTGTTTTTCTAATTCAGTTTTTAAAATCTGTATTCCAGTCCCTGTAGCATACCATATGTGTATCTGTTTCAGTTGGGCCCTTAAAGGAATTCCATTGAGCTAACTGTTTTACAGTAAAAGCCAGTTTGGTGTAATTATATGGTAATTACTGCTTTCAGAGAAAGAATTAGTTTTATTATCTTAAGTTCTGTTATATTAACCTACTATTGTAAATTGTAAAAGTAATATAAGTTATAGGAGTTAAATAGGAGTTTCTTACTTGTAATTACTGCTCATTATAATGTATATGTCTAGTGTATGTAGACTATTATGTATATTTTATTGTATTATACGTAATTATAAAATATTCCAGAACATCTGTTCAGCTGCCATATTTTGTAACACATTGCTCTGGCAAACATAAACATTTACCTTAACATTTATCTGTGGGCATCAGAGGGCCCATATCTTTCTCTTCAAGTGGTCCTTCTACTTCTGTGTACTTTTTTCAACTCCCCTCTTTTATTGTTAGTGGTATTTGTTATTTTAGGAGTATAGGCTAAAAGCAAGATGTTCAAAGAGGTTAATCATGTGATTTTATTTTTAATTTTGCCTCAAATTACTGAGATTTTATAAGATACTGTCTGTAACTTTTGATATCATTTTCATCCATGCCCTTTTGCAAATTTGCTTCCTCTTTGGTCTTTTTTTTTCCCCCTCATTTTCTTTATACATAAAAGTGATAGCCCTCCAAAGAAAGGAAAATGGCATGTGAATATGTTATCATGATATATTTTTTTAGGTTTTCATTTAGTTTTAAATTTATTATCACATATTAATTATGCAAATGAAATTATTCACTTTTGTAGCTTGAACTTCTGAAGTAATTTGGTGACAGTTGTGGTTTTGTTTGGATTTTTGTTTGTTTGTTTTGCTTTGTTTTCACACCATTGGCTTTCATTTTCTCCAGATTTTTTTTTTCTTTATCTACATGCTGCAATTGGAATAGTGCTGTAAGGAGCTCAGTTCCGAGTTTTCATCAAAGTATCTCAATCTAAATAGTTTAATTGAAGGAAGCACACATTTTTATTTAAAGTTATTCAGTTTAGGTTAATGTCAAATGGATTGTTTATTTGTTGAAAATTTTATTTTCTCAAATAATTCTTATGTAATGGCATCATTGCTGTTTACTACCTGAAACGTGATAGGAAAATTGAAGTAGTGTGTATCAGACATGATGAACACTATACCAGAGCCAGACCTGGTTAAAGAGACAGAGCTCTTGAGAATCCTGCTGTGATGCAGAATCTCTTAGAGAGAGCTTTGAGCAGGCCGATGTCTATAGAGTAGCTACACACTTCCTGTTTGGACTCCAGAAAGGCTGTAACCTCTTAAGACAGTTGGTTTCAGAGAGATGCTTTTTTAAATTTTTTTCAAATGATAATACTTTGATTTAACGATCATTTCAACAAAGATAATGACTGTTACTTAAATGATGATTGTGCTGAAGCCATCTATGTAATCATACAACGTGGCACTGTAGACATGCTCAGAACTAGAGAAATGGTTGGAAAGTGTTCCAGCTGCTCCTGCTGTACAAGCAATCGAGTTGCAGCTCAGCAGTTAGGGTGTACTGACTGCTCTACCCATTACCCACATGGCAGCTCACAGTCACCGGTATCTCCAACTCCAGGGAATCCAGTGCCCTTTCATGGACTCTGTGGATCTGTATTCACACGTTCATATAGCACAAACAGGCACTGATAATTTGAAAAACCTTTTAAAATGATGCTATGGAAAGTGGGACTGTATGCTTTCATTCATACAGAGCATCTAATACAGTCACATTGGATTAAAAGAAGCTGTGAGTGGTGTGGAGGCTGCAGGAACAAGGTTAAGTTAAATGAGGTGTTGAAAGGGAACGAAGTTACAGTTGTGTGAGATGACAGTGTCCTGCAGCTTGGTGATGACAGTTAGCACTCTTGTGCTATGCTGAGTGAGTGGATCTTAACTATTCTCCCAAGAAAACACAGGGATAAAAGCAGCAAGATTATGGTTAACTATGTGAGGTGATGGATAAGTTAATTGGCTTGTGATCATTTTACAGTGTGTATAGATATATCTTTTATTTCAGTGTACATTTTAAATATGTATAGCTCTAATTTTTTCAAATATTCCTTATTAAAGATGAAAAATGTTTAAAAAAATTGACCCTAGAAAAATTGAACTACTAGAAAAGTTAAGGGAAAACTATCCAAAGTGAGAAATATTAGTGAAACACCATGTTATTCAAACTAAAGACTTTTAGATTGTATAGCTGAGCAGTCTCCCTGAAACATGGCCACTGAATACTCTGGGACGTACTATTCTGGGCCTTAGTTTCTTCTAGAAATGGTGAGATGAAATAATTCAAATCATTATTGTAAGTATTAAATAACATTAAAGATGCCAGACTATAGTAGAATAAACATCTAACCTGCTTGTTCTGTTTCTTAGTTTTATAGACTTTATTATAAAAACCTTACAAGTAAGTAAAAATGTCACACATGAAAATTAACATACCCCAAATCTATTTTAAATCATAGATATATATAGAAGTAGTTTTGGATTGGAAGAGGGTCCATGAATTTTATTATTGAAATTTGCTACTATTTCTTTTAAAAAGTTCTCTTTTTCCTGCTTAAGATACAATACAACCTTTTGATAGTTAGTGACTTTTCCTAGGTGCTTAAGCTGCCCAAACCAGCTGTACTTTGCATTAAAGAGAAGGAAACCTTACTGGTGATAGAGACAGGACAGTGAGGATAGTACAGTGTTTGCTTTGCCGGTCACTCAGAAATCTATATTCAAATATAGTTGTCTTTATATTTTGCTCTACTTGGCAGTCGTGGAGCAGAAACCTTTAGCTATGTATGTGTTCATATGACTTTATGCTGCCCTATAGAGTCACCAATTTTAATATAATTTTAGCAAACAGGGTTTTTGGCACTTATTTATTTTAGTTAAAATCAAATAGAGATAAATAAATAAGCTAAAGCCTTTCTAGTTCAGGCTAGCCTACTTGCTCCATAGTTGAGACTGGCTTACATGCCCAGTCTTCACTTCTCACTGCTGGGATTACAGGTATTTTACACCGTGTCCTTAATAGGAAAGAAAAGATTTAAAAAGAAAAGGTCAAAGTGACTTAGTCAGTGAAATGGTCCACAGTCCTTTTGAAACTCTATTTATCAGAATGAAAACTATATTATTATGTGTTTGTCATAGATTTAAAAACAGATTAGATTTGCTAATTAGATTTTTTATTTTTTCTTCCATTAATATTCTCCCTTTCTCTTCTGCCATAAAATATTTTACTTTAAATAAAATATTGCCAGATATGGAGCATAAAAATGGAAGAAGGAAGACTAATTTCCTTCCCAGTTTTATTTAAAATGGTATTTGTTTCTGTAACAATTCTAAAACCTAAGCTTATAACATTTGCTATCTTAGGTTTTGTGTTGTAACAGTATCTCATGTATTGTTGAACCTAAGGGTTTTTTTCTTCTTAGTTGCACCAGGTGAGTTCTTTTTAACAAATGAGAAAATTTAAGGGCATAATTGACTTTCCTCTTGTGAGCAGTTGGAGATGGTATTTCCTGTCCTTCTTTACGTTAGCCACACACTCCACTTTGGAGTTCGGTTCATAGCTTATGGCTGAAGTGAAACTGGATATAGTTTGTAATGTTTGTGCCTCACAGGTTCCAAAGTTTGGTAACACTGAGAAAGAAAGCAAAGCACACTGTTCACCCATATGTACAGCTACCCCTTTCACCTGGACCCATCTGTCTTACTTACATTGAAGATTTCAGTTGAAAAAAAAAAAAAAAAGAGCTCCACATTTATCCTCTAAGTTAGCAATGATACTAATTCAGAGAAAGTCTGTCCATAGATTCTTCAGTGCCCTCTAGATTACGGAAATGTATGTGGTCTGTGTTACTCCCCATCACTGGAAGCATGCCAAAGGGGAAGACAGGAATTTGAAGGGGACCTGTGCCTTAGTTTGGACTGTGGAAGTGATTACTTAAGCAAATAACAACTCCTTAGTTTGCCATACTATGCATTCTTTACAAGTGTGCCCTATAGTTTGTAGTTCTAGGTTGTTATGGACTTGCTGTTTTGTGTTAGACCTGTAAATGCTAGAGTAGAACATATATCTCAAAAAAGAAAAAAAAAAGGCAGTTGACAAACTGTATTACTATTGGTAGCATCCAATTGTGGTAACAAACCTCAAGGAAATAAGAGCTGAGTTGTCTTTGATTTCAGTTTCAGCTGTTCTAATACAGTAGAATATTGGTGGAATTAATTTTTAAACAGGTCATTTACAATATTTTAAGTTGTAACTTTGCAGTCCATTGCATAATGTTTTGTAAAAGCATGTTTGTCATGACAGCCAATTGTTTGCTTACATCTCATATTAAGTTTGGTTGTATTCCTATAAATATCATCCGACCAGACAGGCAAAGTACAGCCTAGTGATTTATAAAGTAGGTTTTTGTATAGAATCACAGCAATAGATGTGTACTTGCTAACATTATGTATAGGCTAAATTTCAAAGATTGCTTAAGCATATTGAACTTCACTATTACATCCATTGAAAAGCTTCCAGCCAGGACTGGCTTGAATTCTCCATGTTCTGTGATTCAACTATGTGGTGTCTTCAGCAACTGAATCTTACCATCAAGCTCTGGAGGCTAACCAAGATGTTGGCAGTAGCCGGCCGTGTTCGGCGGTCTTTGCAACCTCACTCCTGGCTCTGGGCTTTTTATTTGTTAACTTGTGTTTTGTGGGGCCATTAGCCTCCATTACAGGACAACTTCACTTAGGTTTTTAAAAATGTATGTGGGTTAATATATTTTAGGAAAATGGGATGTGCATTGAACATATGACAGGAGTCTACCGCAGAAGGCATCTGAAAGACTCTACCTAGCAGTGTTTCAAAGCAGATAATAAGACTCATAACCAAACCTTTGGCAGAGTACAGGGAATCATATGAAAGAAGGGGGAGTTAGTATGACGTGGAAAGGATAGGAACTCCACAAGGACCAAATATATCTGGGCATAGGGTCTTTTCTGAGACTGATACTCAATCAAAGACCATGAATGGATATAACCTAGAACCTCTGCTTGGATGTGGCCTGTGTTAGCTCAGTAACCAATTGATTTCCCATAGTAAAGGGAACAGGGACTATTTCTGACAGGAACTCAATGGCAGGCTCTTTGACCTCCCCACCCCGCCAAGGGAGGAGCAGTACTGTTAGGCCACAGAGGAGGACTTTGCAGCCAGTCCTGAAGATACCTGATAAAACAGGGTCAGATGAATGGGGAGGAGGTCCTCCCCTATCAGTGGACTTGGAAAGGGGCAGAGAGGAGATGAGGGAGGGAGGGTGGGATTGGGGAGGAATGAGGGAGTGGGATACAGCTGGGATACAGAGTTAACAAAATGTAACAAGAAAAATAAGATAAAAAATATATTTACATATATATATGTATGTATATATATGTATGTATATTAGGAAGCTTCTATAGTAGTGGGTTTTGATATCATGGCTTTTTTTTTTTTTAGAAGTCTTTAGCATTATTTATCCCTTCCAATTTCTCTCTTCTACCTTTTTATCTCTCTTCCACTGCACTTTACTCCTTTCTGTTTTGTAATTTCCTTTTAGCCCCTTATACTAGTGTATTCTTTCTGCCCTCCCCATGAACCCTTACTCATTTACTTTGACCTCTGTGGGTATTCTTAATGAAACACATTTCTAAAGATTCAAAGCTAGCATTCATAAATGAGACAAAACATGAAACATTTGTTTTTTCTGAGTCTGGGTTATCTCATCTGGATGATTGTTTCAAGCTCCATCCATTTACTTGTGAATTTCATTTGTTTTTCTTAATAGCTGAGTAATATTCCACTGTGTAAATATGTAACATTTTCATTATCCAGTCATCAGTTGATGGACATATACTGCCTCCTACCTGTTGTGAATAGAGCGGCAATGAACATGGATGAACAGGTATCTCTGTAGTAGGGTACAGAATAATTTTGGTGTATTGCTATGAGTGGTATAGCTGAATCATGTGGTAGATATGTTTTCAGTTTTTTTTTGGAGAAGCTGCATACTGATTTCGAGAGTGGCTGTACCAGTTTGTACTTCCACCAGCAGTGAATAAGTGTGCTTCTCTATATCCATGCCAACATTTGCCATTATTTATTTCTTTGGATCTTAGCCATTCTGACTGGGATAAGATAAAAAGAAGTTTTAATATTCAAGTCCCTGATGGTTGTGGATATTGAGCCTTTTAAAGAATGTTTCTCAGCTGTTTGTGTTTTATCTTTTGAGAACTGTTTAGCTTCATGCATGCCTTGTTTTTACTTTTTATTGTTGTTTCGATGTTTATATTCTAGATGCTAACTCTATGTCTGATGTATAGCTAGAAAACCTTTCCTTGCTATGTGGGCTGTCTGTTCACGTGAGTGCTGGTGTCCTTTGCTGCACACAAAGACACAGCGGCTTCTAGCAAGCATCCATAGTCATCAATTCTTCCCTGTCATGCTTGCTCATATGTTTAATCATATTTCACCTAACACTTCTGAAACAAATCCATATGATATAAACATCTATAAAACCTCTACTTGTGGGTTTCAAGTGGCCAGTTTATAGTGAAGTTTCATAGAACAACTCACTTACAGATGGAACATATGTAGTTGGATGTGTGGTATCTAAATACATTATACACTAAGAGGCCAAAGAAATATGCAGAAGTGATGGAGTTGTAAATGTTCAGTTTCTTTTTATTGTTGAAATTACTGTCATCTTTTTTTGGTTATTTTGATTTCCTTCAAAATACATTTGCTTCATGCTTGTCAGACTGGTTCTTGAAGGTTGTGTGTGTTGGGGGGGGGTGTCTGCTCAGGAAAGGTTTCAGTGGGCAAGTGAACATGATTATGAAAAAGGGTTCATTTTGAATATTCATTCTTTGAAACCAGGCTGTATTTGATAACATAGCTGAGGTGAACAAAACTTAGAGTCCTAATAACTACAGTCTCAAAAGCTTAGGTGAAGATCACATTGGTTTTTCCTGTCACATGAAGGTATTCCAGATCTTATAAAGAACATCACTGAGAGTCAGAAACAGAATAGTTCCCGTGAGAACTTCTTGTATTGAGCTCTGTGACTTGGGAAAATTGCTTTATCTCCCTAGGTTGACAAATACGTCCATCAAATCTAGTGGGACTGACTAGATGATCTTCTAGGATGCTAACTCGGATGCGGTGTCAGTTTTTTAAAATGCTAATGAACTATGAAATAATTTTTAGTTTCGAAACCTAAAGGAAGAAGTTAGGCTAGAAGAGTAACTAGATTTCCTTAATCTATAAACAACTGTACTGTATGGTGTGGGATGGGGATGCAGCCACCACTCAGTGCTCCTCCTGCAGACCACAGTGGGTATAGCATGGAAACAGTGTCTGCTCTCAGCTGCACTGCAGGAGAAAATTAAAAGTTAATGAAAGCAAAGATTGTGCCTTTGACAGTAATTGAGAACTAAAGCTATGAGAATCTTAGTTTTTGACTGCCACTTTGTATAAAAAGATTGTGAAGACATCAAATTATGTGAAAGAAATTTCATGGTTGGTCATCTCTCTAACACTAATTGGCCCTAGTGAGCACAATCTGAATCTTTTAAGGCCAGAGAGACAGCTTTTCAATAGCAATATCATTTTTATTAGGCAGTTGCGCAGCATGTGCAGTGTCTAACTTCTAACGATGTGTTTCATTGTAAAGCAAGGACTTTTCAGACGTTCTCCTAGTTCAGCTAGTTCTGCAGCTGGGTGTAGGCAAAATTAACATTCTAATCTGATTCTACAATAATTACTTCCTCTCCTAAAGTACGAGATATATTTCCATCCTTTTCAGTTAATATGCAAAGCACTAAGTGTTGTCATTTGTCATAAAATTAAGTATATCTCCTTTTCAAATTTCAGTAATATTTGATAATCACCATTCAAAACAGTGACCAGAATAGTAAAAGAACTCTTTCCTTTTCCAAGAACTTTTTAGTTTTTTCTCCTTCATTTTAATTGTTGTGCTGAGTTCCAGATCTGAGGCCCTACACAGTTTTGAGATTGACCTTGGAAAGGGGATTGGGGAAAGGAAAGCTCATCTCACATTTTTCTCTGAAAAGTGGCTATTAAATTACATCAGATGAATTGTTATATTTTACTGTTCTTTCTGGCATGACAGGTCCTTGAAAATGATCATTAATATTTGTCTTATAGCTTATTTATTTTACATACAGATGGAGACACAAATTTAAACAGCAATGTTTGAATTCAAACTAAATCTGTCTTAGTTGTCTTGTATAGTTCCTGGACTTTCATATCCTGTCTTAAAAGTATAAAATATGGTACTTTCTTTTGAATACTGTGGAGGATGCTTAAGCATGAAGAGAGTGTTTATACCTAATACTAACTATCACTGTTAAGCAATAGGATTGCTTCAGTCAGACCATCTTAGTGTCTCCCTGTTTCTGGCAGGTGTCAGTGCACTAGTAGGAAATATAAAAATTCAAGAAATGTAACTCAGACTTTCTTATAATTTCCTATGTTATTATTAGAGTGAAGGGAAAGCGTTGAGAAAAAAGATTTCATAATATGAGAAGGAGGGAGAAAGAATAAATTTCCAAAATCATGCAAATTATTGTACTGATAATTTAGTTGGAATTTAAATTCTACTCAGTAAAAATAGATGCTATTTCTTGCATAAATAAAACTGAGAGCCAGTTTTTTTTTCCCATTTCTGATAGGGTACCTTGGTCATAGCTGAATTAATTTTTAAAAAGCGCACACACACACACACACACACACACACACACACACACACACACACACAGAAAACAAAAACCAAAAACCCAGGGTGGCAGCTCTCAGTAAGAAACCAGTGTGGTTTTTTGTTTTTTGTTTTTTAACTATATTTTGTTGCCTTTAAGTCCTTTTCAGATTTTATGATGAACTATACTTTCTCTGCTCACTCTTTAATCAGAGTCCTCTAATTTCCCTCTGTTCTTCCTTGAGTTAGTAGATCCACCATCACAGGAAGGAAGAGGAATGGAATAAATGCTTTACTGTGCTCTCTCTTGCATGAAGCTTCTTGTACATTTAAATTGCATACCCCCCACCACCATGCCACTTACTGTTTTTCTCTCTCTGTATATGTAAGATTCTTAATGTTGAAGATTCCATGAATTCCATGAGGATAGGTAGCTGCTCAGTGTTCTCTAGCTCCTCAACCCCTTTTTGCTATCTTACCAAGACTCCTTTCTGTAACAAGCACTCAAAATGTATTCAGAAGAAATACTCAGGAAAATTATATTTGATCTCTATGTTCCTCACATTTCATCATTTGATGTGACTATTGTGCTATTATTTGGAAATTGTTTCCTTTAATATCTCTTCCTTTCCCCCTTACCCTTGCCTCTCTCTGTTGACAGCTTAAAAAGGTATATTAACATGAAGACTATAAACCATATTTAACTTAGGAAAGCTGGAGGTACTTTGAACATGCTAAGTCATTATTCTTTGCAAATAGGAAGAAGAAGGCACCTATGATCACACCATTGAGTTCCGTAGAGGAGGTGATGGACAGCCACGACGATCCACCCGGCCAACGCAGCAGTTTTACCAACCTCCTCGGGCTCGGAACTAATGGGAAGAGGTAAAATTGACATGGTGAAATAGTTTTCATATAAAGAAAGATGTACTTTGTGTTCAATACAAATTTAGCTACTGATGTTTCATAGTGGTGCACATAGAAAAAGCTGATCATGGATTGCAGCTTTGAGCTGACGTTATGATATGCCACTTCTCCACCAGCTGTCCTCCTGAATGCTTCCAGAAATCCTTTGTTTCATTCCTTCTGTCTTAGTTACTGTTCTTTTGTGAAAAGACACCATGACCATGGCAGCTTATAAAAGAAACATTTAATTGGGGGCTTGCTTACAGTTTCAGAGGTTTAGTCTATGATCATCGTGTCAGGGAGCATGTCACCATGCGATAGAGCAATAGCTGACAGTTCACATTTTATCTGCAACATACAGTCAGAGGAGACTGACCTGGTGTGGGCTTTGAAACCTCAGATCTGACCCTGAGTAACATACCTTCTTCAACAAGGACACACCTTCTAACCCTTCCTAAACAGTTCCACTGAGGGCCAAGCTTTCAAACATATGAGTCTGTGAGGGACCTTCTGGTCTAAACCATCACAGTTATTCTATTCTTTTTTTTTTTCCACTTTATGTTCTTACTACATTTATTTTTATTTTTTGAGAATTTCATAAATGAATACTGTATTTATAATATTCCTACCCCTGACTTCTGACTCCAGCTCCCCCCGTGTACTTCTCCCATTCTTTCTCTAATGCCCCGCCCACCATTTCTTTTCTCATTCTTGGTTTCTGCAGTTAGTCTAATTGTATACTCACATTTAAAGATGTAGAATTAGGATCCACAAATATGGGAGAACATGCCTCATTTCTGAGACCTTTTGTATTGCTTATTTAAAGAAGAGGGGATTTTTTACAGTGTACCATCAAAAATCGGAAAGGCAACACACCTACTTGCTAAAATGTGACTTGGAGGCCTTTTATTTTTCTAGAAGCATTCATATGACTTTCAGAAAGAACAGCTGTCTGAAAATCTTCTTCTCTAGGGAGAGAGAGCAGAAAGTCAGAAAGTTTGGACACAGTCTTGGACATCACACTCTTGACAAAACTTTATTTCTTAATATGGTTTTGGAAGGAAATGCTTTTACTGTCTTTGGTAACAGATCTGTTGTGTTATTGTTTTCATTCCATTATCCTAGAACTTTTGGGCAATTTTAAACAATTTTCTCATTGGGTATTTATTGTCTTACAGACTATTCAATTATGTTTTCTTTCCAGTGTCTTCAGTAGCAAAACTATTGAGAATTTTCTAGAAACTCTTCGCAACTCCTCATTTTATAATTAGTTTTCAGGTCTATAGGCAGGATGTATTTTCCCGTGATAAGTGACCAGCACTATGGAGTCCTTGAAGTGTAGATAGTGTGTTTGAGGTGTGCTGTAAGTGGAAATAAAAAAGTAAAACAACTTTCAAAGAGTTGTAGGGGGAAGTAAATTATCTCAATAATTTTGTGTTGATTTTATTTGAGTAAAATGTCATTAAACATTTAAGTTATTGGCATCTTCTGGTATTTCTGGTATTTCAGTGAATATACTGCTCCTGAGCTGCGTCTCCTTCAGCTTCCCAAAGCTTAGACATGTTTGAAACTAACTCTAATATTCTAATATAAATTCAGAGTTTTTCCTTTTCTTACATGTAACTTCATATCTGATAGTCTGCCTAAAGCAAAAACCTAATGTTAATTGACTTCTGAACTATCAGAGCAAGCCAGTGTAGCACTTTCCCTTTTTATCATTGCTTTTCTTTGCCCTCAATACAAGGCCATCAAGCAAACAGTCCTGACCCTTACTCAGATCAAAGAGGAGGTGCTTCATAACTCTGGGCATTTTTCTGTAGCATACAAGAACCAGTTCTCATGACTTTTTAATGTTTTTTAAAGCAGAATCAAAGTATATACAAGGATTTAAGGAACTTAAGGAACTGTGCTTACAATTAAGTGTCACTTTAAAGTCAATGAAAATAGAGATCATTTTCCTACTTTCTGAGGATTTTTAAATCACTTAAAACAGTTTTTAATGAAGGTAAAAGTTTTCAGCAGGATATTAGGTTTCTCCAGGCTGCCATTTTGGGTTGATGCAAAAGGCAAGGATTCAAAGGGCTAGAAGTAGAGAAGACAGGGGATGGACGTTAAGGTGCACCTAACGGAGAGGGTTTAGTCCTCCCAGCCTCCCCGTAGTTTCTTTCATGTATTTTATATGTTTGGGTTCCATGGAAACTTTTCTTTGGAAAGGAGTACACTGCTTAAAAATACATTATACACCATAGCCCTGAGGTAATTGTGGCTTAACCATATTAAATAGTACAACACAAACATTTCCTAATCAACTTAAATGTCATAGTCTTACTTTCTCTGCCCCCTGGGCTAAAACCTTCATCTTGGATGCTGGGGTGTAGCTCTGGTAGAGGCCTTGCATGCTTCGAATATGACAGGCTCTGGATTCAAAGCTCCACAACAAAATACAATTAGTAAGTTAGTCTGTCTCATGGTCCAGGTGCTTGCTTGGCTTGTGTTGTTTTCAGGGAAGAAGGTGACACTGAAATTTTATTCTCAGTATCAACAAAGAAATTAACTGGGGTGGCAATATTATTGTGTACCATTTCAAAACTCATTTGCCATCAAGTTGACTCAAAAATAAAGTGAACAAGATATATAGTGTTGACTGGGGAGAATATTTTTTTGCATTTTAACTCAAAAATAACACTATTAAAGCCTATGAAATAGAATAAAATATCTCTGAGAAACTATCTAGAATGGGATGTTCAGCAATAAGATACATTCACTTCCTGTTCTTGTTACAAAATTGAAGACTTAGTTTTTCTCATTTCCAATAGAAGATACATATTGGTAGTCAGCCTTTGACTTTACATAATATGAAGTTATGCAAACTCAAGTATTATTTTTCCTCAGAATTACTTAGAAATACTGCTTATTTCTTTATGACTTCTAAAAATATAATTATCAAATTCATTCATTTATATTTTGAGTATGTTCCTGGGGCATAAATGACATAAAATTTTAATTATCAATTTGCGTGTTATTTTCCAGGAATACTTTTTAAAACTCTCCATACAGCCCTAATTCCTTCCTAATTCCTTAATTCGATATGGAGACACACCTGAATTACTGGGGTCTCATACTAAGGCCAGCACCAGAGACTCCAAAGCGTCAGCACCAAAGTGCTAATATATCAGATCTGAGATTTGAGGGGAGACAGCCCCAAATCCCTAAATTCTAGTTCCTGGGCACTATGTGTAATTGTTCTGTGCAGTTTGGGAATGTGAGTAGATCTAGAAAGCTGACTCTATATACAGCTCTTCAGACAGGAAAGTAAATTTTGGACAGTAGGAAACATTTCTAATGTTATTTGATTCTAGAAGCTCCATAAATCTACAGGCTCAGCTATTGAATTCATTGTAGGGTGGAGTCTGAGAATGTGAAAAAGGAAGAAAGGTGGCAGGGCACCCAACAGTCCTTGACAGTGGCTTTGGGTGGCTAGACTGAACCCAAAGTGTATGTTAGGGATACTTTCTGATGCTTTTGCTTCATACTTGGAGTTTTGATGTAATGTGCTTGGTGCGGTTATGAACTTTCAAGTAAGAATAAGAAGGTCACGACTAACTTAAAGAAGTGATGTTGGTTGTAGGTAGGAGTAGAAAACCTGGCCCGTCCACTTAAGTAGTTCTGGCTGCGTGTTTGGCTATGGAGAGAGAACTGTAAGACAGATTAGCTGGAACTCCCTAGATTATAAGAATTAGCAGTATGTGTGGTGAACCCATTCTGAACTTTGGTCCTAGTTTTTTATTTAATGGAAGAATAATCTTCAGAGTTAATTAACCAGAAACCTTGAAATGAATAGCTATGTAGATACTGTGACTATGTTTGTTTTCAAAGGTTCAGTTTTTAATACTATTTTTAGTTAGTAAAATGTATGTTTTTAGATGCAGATTATTTTTAGACAACGTTATGCAGCATTGTTTGTGCATAATTTTTTATATCAGAGTTAGGAAAATGATCTTTATGAACATAACTGTTAGCCTGTGATGCCAACAGGACTGACATTATGTAAGAACTTCAGTATCTAAAGCTCAAGCTGGTGGGATGATTCAGTGAGCAAACGACTTGCCATACAACCCTGACCACTTCAGTCTGTTTCTGGAACCTGAATACAGAAAGGAAAGAACATATTTCACAAAGTTGTCGCCTGACACCCACGTGTATGTCATGATGCATACTATCCCCCTAGTGTCCATACGTGATCAATTAAAGAAAAGCAGTATGTGGGAGCTCTGTTTTCTGTTCAGGAGTCTGTGTACTTTGAAGATTTAGGAGATACATGTTTGCAGAGGTGGATTACCTATTCCTGCTCAAGCACTCTTTCATTTGTGAAGCTGACCCAACAGGTCTCTCATTATGCCTCAGCTCTTATGTTGTCAGCACTGACTTTTCCCATTTCCAGTACCGTGTTACCCAGTGCTGGAGACACATCTCAGCAGTGAAGAGCACTTGCTGGGTGCTCCTATAGAGGGTCGAGTTCAGTGCCCAGCACCAGTTTGGGAAGCCTCGCAGCACCTGTAACTCCAGCTTCAGAGGATCTAACACCCTATTGTATCCTCTGAGGACACCTGCGCACGCGCGCGCATGCACGCACACACACTCATTCAAATAAAATGAATCTTAAAACACACACATAGGTACCTATCAAGGTGGGGAATGGGTACAGGTATGAAACAGATGACAGATGACAGACCAAAGTAAATGATAAATGACCACTGCACAGCCTAAATTTTGGTGTTTTATGTTGTTTTTTATAGAGATTTAATTTTATGAACTAGATTGTGTTTTTTTCTAATTTATCTTGTTTGAGATTACTGATATTTATATGGACATTTCACCTTTAAAAAAAGTTTTGGCAGAGTTGTGCCTTGATAAAGTATAGAAGAGGTAATCTGAGGTTCAATTTTATTTTCTTCCTTCTTTTTGAAATAGGCTTTTTGTGAAGGAAGAATCCACTGCAAACATCCTGGAAGCCCATTCATAGATTTTTCCACTTCTTTGGAATGAGAATCAACATGCTGGATGTGATTTTTGGAGAAAGAAAAATGCAGATTTTTAGGGAAAAGATTCAACCTACAGAAAGCAAGGGGGAAATACTAAATTCAGTAGAGCAAATATCTTTATAAGTGGAGGATTTTTTTCTTCTACCATCAATAAAAGCATTGTGTTATTATATATGTTGTACTGTTTTCCTTGCCTGTCATTTTCTTGTTGATCTGGTGTTAGCCCCATACAAACTACTTTCTATGGAACATATTATGGAAGCCTTCCCCTGTAATTACATAATATATATATACTGTCTGTGTAGCTTAGTATTTTGTATTAAAACAACCTGAAGCAAAATAGCAGTTATTAGTATGCTAACAGCTATCAAATATAACAGAAGAATTGAAAAGTTAAGTATGTAATTTATAGTACTCTCACAGTTTTTACAGGTGTAATTAGAAAAGCAGGTACTCCCTTTCTTTTAATGTGAATTGTGTTGCAAGGATTTGGATACAAGGAACAGGAAAGACATCTCAAACCCTGGATCACAGAAGGGAATTGACTGACAAAATACATGGCAACAGGCGCAGTGATTTGGGATTTGCTTAATGTAGTGATTCATCTTTTGGAGATTATGAAAGACTAATTTTTTAATCTCTCATTTCTTTATTCCCTGGGATCAGCTTCATTCTTGCCACATGTGACCATGGTTTCTAGATGGTTTCTAGCAACTCCCATTGGGTAGATGAGGGCTGCTTCTAGAAATGTGTTCAGAAAATGAAGCTGAGGCCACATTTACATGTATTGGGTCATTTGTCTTCCTGTAACCAGAAATTCCGCCAGTGTTTTAGGTTATTTCTAACCTGGTTTGAGAACCTTAACTTTAGAAGGAGGAGTCAGTGGGTGGGCTGGAGTCAAAGGGTATACATCTGAAAGTCAGCTTCCTGAGAGGAGAGGAGGGGCGCTGTGGAGGAGCTAGTAACTAGTTAACTGAGTACAAACTCTGCATTTGGTGAGTTTTCTTATATCAGCTTGAAGCCAGAAGTGGTCAGTTAAATGAAGGAATGAGAAGGGAGGGAGAAAAGCATAGAGAGAGGAAGAGAAGAAAGAAAAGGAGGGAAATGAAGGTGAGAGACCTAGCATTCTCTCAAAGCCTACTAACTCTTTTTTTTCTTTGTTTCAATCCACAGTTGATAGTGGATGTGACTGGCAGTACTTTCTGGCTTTTATTTGTGGGTATCACAGTGGGGTCAGTCTGAGTTCTGAGCTGTTTTCAGAGACTTCCAAGTGACTCTAGTGCTTATCACACAGGTTGCCTGTAGTAGCTTTTGAAGAGTTTGAAAAGTAACTCAAGGGAAGAGACCGAAGAACTTAAGGAAACTGAAGTCTGAAAGCATTTGGAGCAGGCAGGGATTCTTAGCCTTTTTCTGTATAGACCCATTTTTGCCTCCTGCCTAGCCTGGACTGGATAGAAGAGAGGTAGTCAGAGCCAAGGTTCTTGGGCTTTGTAGAGTTGCAGAGGGAGACAAAAAGGAGATGGACAGGAGAAGAGGAAGAAGAAAGCAGCAGTCGCCATGGGTTAAGCATGTACAAGGCATATGGCCTGGAGGAACTTGCTTTGAGTATGGGTGTGAGGGAGAGAAGCTGCCCAAATGGAACATATGCAACTCTATGGGAATTGTGGATGGGAAGTAGCCCAGATAGGAAAGTCTGGAACAAATGACCTGGCGTATGTGGCCGGGAGATAATGAAGTAGCTTAGGGGATTGATATCTAGTGGCTTAAGGTTATTGAAACAGGCTTCTGTATCTTTGTTTATGTAACAGTGGGTAAAGGAATAACTGCTGCATTAACAATCAAATCAATATTTCTACTACAGTTCAGAACCAAGGCTTTAGTGAAGCCACACAGTACTATTTGGGTTGAAAGGTACCAGGCATGTCTCAGATTCATTGAGTGTGTTTGATTTTGAATTAATGTTTGGCCACTGAGCATTCAGAAGCCTGCTTTGCCACATTTTTTTCATAACCCTCTTATTCATTGTCATAACATTCGATCAGGCTCTGAACCACAGTTAGAAAAGTTGTGGTTTAGAACACTGCATCTTTGTGCTTAGCTGGGGACAGCAGCACTAATACAGTGCTAATTTATCATAGATTCTCCATAGAAGGCAGTCGTGTTAACTAGTGATTACCATTCTCCATTAGTTCATAAGAATATTTCTAAAATTTGGCATTTAGGTTGATCCAAAGACATAAAAGAAAAATTATTTTAGTACATGTATTGAATTCATATATTTCTGGAATACAGGTTTTTTTAGTATAATTCTGCTGGACTTAACACTAATATTCATGTTGGTATAGAAATGTCTTTTAAATCCTGTACTTTTGTTGAGGAAGATTTCTATATCTGTGGTATTATACAGGGAAAGCTGTGACTTCAGGATCAGTTTCACTATTCTATGGGGCATGTATTCCCTTCCCATTGATATACAGGTTGTCCAGTCAGTTGGTCACTTACCAGGTATGGACTTAAGTTGCTGGACTTGCAAATGAATTCGTCCCTCACTGTACAGGTCTAGGTGGAGCTATAATCAGTAAGTGTCTGCACTTTATATATTATATTAATGTTGGCTTATGCATATAACCTGCTGCTGATGTAGTTCTCTGTCTTAAAAAGACTTAGAGTGAATTAACCAGGTCACTACATCTTACAGTTTAATAACACGCATTACTGTAGAGTGATTATTGTAGGTATCTATTTAGGTATGTTTTTAACCTGTTTGTTGGGGGGGGCAGGTATGTGTGTGTGTGTGTGTGTGTGTGTACAATCTTGTTTTGGATATTGCCTGTGTGTACATATTACACACACACACACACATATAATCTAGAGAATATATGTAAGTTCTGCTTCCCTCAAGAACCCTGACTAATACAATAGCACCTTAGACTTATTTTAGAGTTGCCTTGCATACGATTTGATGCTTTTCATTGTGTTTTCCTCCTGACTCCACAGCAGATGTGTTTTTCTCCTCTCGCCTCTTTCTCCTCTCCCCTTCATTGCATCTCATCTCCTCTCTTTGGTTTTTTTCCTTGTTTCAAGTCTCTGCTTTTCCTTTGACTTTTCACACTTACATTCTTAGCTCAGGTTGTTTTGTTATGTTTTGTTCTCTTTACCAGGACAAAGTATTTTATTACAGTTTTTAAAAACCTTTGTATGAAAATACTCACTACAAATATATCAAGTACTGTGTTCTAGGCATTATGCTATAAGGAAATCAACTTTATCTCAGGTTTCAGAGAGTTCATGATCATGTTCCTTTTGTTAGTTTGTCTTATGCATTATCTGTGTCCTATCCTTTTCCATGTTCCTTTTATTTATTAGAAACTTCATTTCTTTAATGTAATTTTTATTGCCCTCTATTTTTTCTAAACTTAAAATTTAAGTTATTACTTTATTATTTTATGTTTTCTACTTTTAAAAAGAAGCATTGTTATGAGTCTCAGCATCTGCTTTAATATTCCCTGCTGGGTAGAGTCTTTCAGAGGCCCTCTGTGGTAGGCTCCTGTCCTGTTCCCTGTTTTCTCCCTCTTCCAATGTCTGTCCCGTTTGCCTTTCTGAATGAGGATTGAGCATCTTACCTTCGGTCCTCCTTCTTTCTTACCTTCTTTAGGTGTACAGATTTTAGTATGTTTGTCCTATATAATATGTCTAATATCCACTTATAAGTGAGTATATACCATGTGTGTCTTTCTGCTTCTGGGATACTTCACTCAGAATGATCTTTTTTTAGTTCCCACCATGTGCCTGCTAATTTCATGATTTCCATGAGACTCATAGCCAAACTTTTGGCAGAGTGCAAAGAATTTTATGAAAGAAGGGGGGAAAAGAAAGACCTGGAGGGAACTGGAGCTCCACAATGAGAGCAACAGAACCAAAAAATCTGGGCCCAGGGGTATTTTCTGAGACTGATACTCCAGCCAAGGACCATTCATGGAGATAACCTAGAACCCCTGCACAGATGTAGTCCAAGGTAGCTCAGTATCCAAGAGGGTTCTCCAATAATAGGACCAGGGACCATCTCTGACATGAACTCAGTGTCTGGCTCTTTGATCACCTCCCCCTAAAGGGGGAGCAGCGTTGCCAGGCTATACATGAGGACAATGAAGCCAGTCCAGATGAGACCTGAAAGTCTAGGGTCAGATGGAAGAGGAAGAGGACCTCCCCGATCAGTGTACTGGGGTAGGGACATGGGAGGAGAAGAGGGAGGGTGGGTGGGTTTGAGAGGGGACAAGGGAGGGAACTACAGCTGGGATACAAAGTGAATAAATTATATTAAATAAAATAATATTTTTTAACTTTTATTAATTACAATGTATTCACTTTGTATCCCCCCATAAACTCCACCCTCCTCCCCTCCTAATCCCACCTTCCCTTCCTCTTCTTCACGCCTGCCCCTCCCCAAGTCCACTAATAGGGGAGGTCCCCCTCTCCTTCCTTCTGATCTTAGTCTATCAGATCTCATCAGGTGTGACTGTATTGTCATCTTCTGTGGCCTGGTAAGGCTGCTCCCCTGTCAGGGGGAGGTGATCAAAGAGCAGGCCAATCAGATTATGTCAGAGGCAGTCCCTCTTCCCATTACTATGTAACCCACTTGGACACTGAACTGCCATGGGCTACATCTGTGCAGGGGTTCTAGGTTATCTCCATGCATGGTACTTGGTTGGAGTATGAGTCTCTGGAAAGACCCCTGTGTTCAAATTTTCTGGTTCTGTTGCTCTCCTTGTGGAGTTCCTGTCCTCTCCAGCTCTTACTATTTCCCACTTCTTTCATAAGATTCCCTGCACTCTGCCCAACAGTTGGCCATAAGTCTCAGCATCTACTTTGATAGTCTGCAGGGCAGAGCCTTTCAGAGGCCCTCTGTGGCAGGTTCCTAACTTGTTTCCTGTTTTTTTTTTTTTTTTCTTATGATGAAATAGCACTTCCTCAAGATCCAGCCATACCACTCCTAGGCATATATCCAAAAGAGGCTCAAGTACACAATAAGGACATTTGCTCAACCATGTTTGGCAGCTTTGTTTGTAATAGCCAGAAGCTGGAAACCGTCCACATGCTCCTCAACTGAAGAATGGATGCAGAAATTGTGGTACATCTACACAATGGAATATTACTCAGCAATGAAAAATAAGGAAATCATGAAATTTGCAGGTAAATGGTGGGAACTGGAAAGGATCATCCTGAGTGAGCTGTCCCAGAAGCAGAAAGGCACACACGGTGTATACTCACTCATATAGACATATAACAGGATAAACCTACTAAGATCAGTACACCTAAAGAAACTAATCAAGAGGGAGGACCCTGACTAAAATGCTCAATCCCCATCCTGAAAGGCAAAGAGGATGGACATCAATAATAATTTTTTTTTTTTTTAAAAACATTGCTTTTAATCTTGGGATCTTTTTACCTATAGGCATGAGTATTATTTTTCTAAAGAAAATTATGCTCAAAGTATGAGGAGGCAGTCATGTTGAGTCTCCCAACTTTTGCCATTTCCTCAAATAGAATTTAACCTGAAGCATGGTTAGGATTGTGGAGAAACAACCATGAGCTAATAAGGAAAACTGAGATGTAATCAATCGTTGCTGCCATGAGCTGCCTAACATTTTCTCTTTCTAAGCCAAGTTCTAAATGTCTGTTGTTTTGACCACTAGACTGATTCCCCATTCCTCCCTGCTTAAAGCTTTCACCTCTGGTTACATAAACTGAGCCCAAGTAGGCTGCCCTAGTGCTATTTAGGAGGAATCTGTAGTGTACTTGACCTTCCATCCTTAGGTCACAGTGACAACACTTCAAAGCTCAGTGCATCTACTTTTTCTATAGAATTCCTTTATTTGTCTTATGAGCCTGCCTTTGTGACTTAACCAACATGGCTAGCTACGCAGCCAGAAGCTTTCCAGCCCTGGCCTTTGGGACTTTATCCTGTATGAGCAAGCTAAGGGTTTGATGCTTAGGTGGGTTTATACTACTGCTAGAAGTCTTGGTCGGGTTCTTTTTCTCTGCCAGTCAAAAATTGAAAGGAAGGGAAATATAGCAGACTGGAACAGACAGAATCAATAGTTGAAGGAAGGCTTTTATTTTGGATGAGAATTACATATAGCAGTCATAGAGAGAAAGACCCCCCACCCCCCAAAGCTGGTGGGAAGCTTAAAAAAAAATCTTCTTGAGGGCTAGAGTTCCTTAACTCCCTGAAGATTTTTCCTCCCTTAATTTAGTGTTGGTCAGAAACACAGATGGCCCACAACTGTTATATAAACATGTACTTGGACTAACGGAGCCAGACCATCATCAGGAGAAAAAGACCACAAGGGTGAGGAGGAATCCAGCTCTCTCAGAATCTCACCATCTTTTTTAGCCTAGTTGTGCCCCCTGCTTCCTGTCTGTCTGCCTACCAGGAAATCTTGTCTAATTTCTAGTCCCTCAACTATAAATAGATATTTGGTTTCTTTACTCTTTTTCAAGCAAAAACTGTGGAATATTTTTCTTTAATCTACCATTCCAGTGACATCTTGAAGTAAAACACTGAATTTGAAAATGTTCATTACCATGTTTGAAGAAAGAAAAAGACAAGGTCATGTGTGTCAAATATAGTTCTGTGTAAGCAGGAGAGACACAGAGACACAGATTTAATCACTTTTGTTGATTATAGAAGGAAAATGTTAGATTTTTGTATCATAGTTTACATATATTTGTAGGTGAAAATCAGTTAAGGGAAGTAGTAACTCATACAGAGATCTGTTCCACATACCTCAGGGAATGCCTCTGGGACCAGGGTCTCAGTGCCAAGGAATGTTTGACAGATGGCCTGGGGCACAGTGTAGAAGCTCTAGGAAAGAACAGAAACAGGAGGCTTCACAGCCCTACAGTCTTAACACTGTAAGAAATTCAGAATGCTTCTTTTCAAATTGGATACAGCACCAGCCCTGTTTCATCACCCTTCACCTGGCTTGTTAACCAGTGTGAAGAGAGAACCTGGAACTTTCAAGAAAATATGGTCACTGTCAGCTGCTTTAGTCAAGGTAACTAATAGAAGGTGTCCTTGGATCTACTCTTTAAAGGCAAATTTAATTTATGCATAAGTGTTTCTAATCTGAAGAACTACAAGGTTGATAGGTATTTGGCAGATACTTTATTTCCTCGCAGGAGGAACACATCAGAAGTGCAGTGCCTACTCCAGAAGATGTGGGGTGCTCCTGAACTAGTGAAATGCAAGTTGAGGATTGCCAATCAGAGCATACTGGCTTAAATAGGTATCCCTGCTGAATATGAAGTCTCCTGCTCCTAAGTGGGTAAAACTTGACAGAGGTAGTGAGTTCCAGGAATTCAGTTCTCAAAGGGGAAAAATAAAAGGAACATCCAATAAAGACATAGAATCTCAAGGAAATAACTAAAAGCAAAGATAGGAGTCATTCTAGTCCTATATTCTGAGAAGTGGTGGTGGTGTCTGTACAATTTTTCATTTATTCTCTTTTCAAATAACATTTTATTAATTACAAGGTACATTAGTTATCTAAAGGAACAGAGAAGCTAGAATGAATATATATGATATATTAAAATATATGTATTAAAATTATTAAAAATGTTATTTAAAATATGTGTATTAAATTTTAAATATGCATTAAATATTTTTAAATTATGAAACAGGTAATATTAAAAGTTATATGTATATAATTGATATATTTTAATAATTAAGTATATTAATAAATTAATGTATTTATTAGACTGGCTTACAGGATCTGATTCACGTAGTCCAATAGTGGCATCTCACACTAGAAGGCAGAGAATCCAGTATTTGGTCTGTCTACGGGCTAGATAGCTCACCAGTCCCAATCTGGCACTAATGGCCTATTCTTGGAAAGATGTCATTCATCTACATTGGACTCCCAAAAAGTTTGGTTATAATCTCAGAAAAAGAAATGTTCTAGCAGGCGATAGGTTGGCCTGCCCAGTGAAAGTGAGAAGTAGACAAAAAACCAAAATTTCTTTTCTTTCCACACCCTTTTATCTGGACAACCACCTGAAGATGTAGCCAAGATTTGGGGAAAATCTCTCACAGGAGTGCTCCACAGCTTGGATTTTAATTGATTCCAGTCACGTTGGCAACCAAGATTAGCCATTTCAACACGGTTAGAACAACAATGTAGCATGGCTTGCCTGTCCTATCAAGAGTGTTGAACCCTAATATCAGAAAGTTTCAGTGACCCCATTCTTAGTTCATATTTGAAAGGGCTGAGGTGAAGGAATACATGGATTCATTTCAGATACTATTGGGTCCAACATTAAGACATTTATGAAAGCCTGTGAGAGGCCAGCTGCCAGGCTTTAGGAATTTTTATTTTTAAATAATTTTATTTTTGAATAATAATCTTAGACATTCTGTCATAAGTGAAAGTACCTTAAAGAAAGAGGAGTTGAAGAGACTGTTCCTGCTGCTACTCCAGAGGACTCCTTGCACCCATGTGGGGAGGCTCACAACCTCCTCTAACTCCAGATTCAGGGAGCTCATACTCTCTTCTAGCCTACACATGTGGCATACACTCATATAACACCCGCACACACACACATGCACACACACACACAAACCCACAAAAATAAATGTTTAAAAAAGTACCCTTATGAAAGAGTAGGAAATGAATTTTCATCATAATTACTCCCTCTTTCCCCTCTTTCCAGACAGCCACTATCTCCCCCAGTTTCATGGCCATTAAAAAAAATCTATTAAATACAGTTAGTGTTGTCAGTATGTGCATTGGTGTGGGGCCATCTATTGGAGCATTGACAACTAGTTTTTTGTAGCATTGTTTTTAAATCACCATTTTATGTCAGTTAGTTTTAAGGGTACAGAAATATTATTATCACTGGTTGTTGAGTGCCTCAGGTTTTGAAGGCAGAGAACAGAATTTGAAGGCTTGGATATTGAAGGTTGAGGTATTCTAACTTCAGGTGGCTCATTCACTACAAAAGAAATGCAGTTTGCTGAAGTCTAAGTGTTCGCAGGACTCCTGCATGTGCTTAGAAGAAAGCCAGAGGCATGGGCTCAACTCTTAGTCTGAAATACTTAAACTGTATAAAATGTTGCACTCAAGATAATAGTCCAGACAAGGATACAGGGAGTCTTTTAGAAGACAGAAACTGGATGGGTCCCAGATTGGTTCGGATTGCTACCGGGAAAGAAGGCTAAGGCTGTAGAGTATTGATGTGGAGCCCAGGAAGCATTGCTGTCGCTGATGAGAATGGTGGAAGGTGTTCAGGGAAGATAAGTTAAGAAGAATTGTATGACAGAATAGCATAAAAGGCTTTCTAACCTAAACGTAATACTGGAAACTCTGGGATACAAGTTCCACCAAAGAATAAGTTTAATTGTACTTATTCAAAATTCAGAAATTTTTTTAGAAGATACTGTTAAGAAAGTGAGAAGATGAATTAGTGTCTTTGTTAGGTAATACTTAACATAAAAACTATTCACAACCTTATGAATCATTTTTTAAACCAAAAGGAAAGTCCTTATATGGGGAAGAATTGAAGGTGTTTTCCAACATGAACATTGTTGGATCATGATCAAGGTTGAAGTTGGTCATCTCTGGATAGTCAATTATTTGCACTCAGTCTATGATAGACTCCCTTTTCTCAGCAGGTTTCTAAAAAGTCTCTCCTGATCTGGATGACTCCAGGTCTTGTAAGAAGCTAAGGAACATCAAGTAGCCCTCAGGGAAGATTATAGACCAGGCCCTTCGCTGATAAGGAAACTGCTCTAGCAGCCATCTAGGAATCCCTAGAAATGTCCCACCCTGCTAAGGATCTTAGTCCAGCAGAGACCTTCAGTTGTACTTGGAGATCCCCCCTATCCATAGGATAATTAAGTACTGTATTTTCCTTCTTGTGATAGGACCATTAAGTATCCCTGACTCCTTGACCCCAGTGAATCAAACATATTCGCCCTTGAAATCCCTTCTGCCCAGGGTTTATTTTGCTCTTGATTTCACTTGAATAAGGGTCCGCACTTTCTCACTTCAAGACTGTGATTACTCATTTATATTCTGCTTGGTTTCCCCGCCCTCTGGCACTGGGCCTGGGCCTCAGCAGGCCTCTGTCTTGGCTGCAAGCCTACCAGGCATGGGCCTTGGCCTGTACCTCTGTCATGCTTACCACAGCTTGACCATGGTGATACAGTTTGGTATCACCATGGGCTTTGGAAGGCCAGAGCTTCCACTGCCATCAGCTATCTCATGCTAAAAGAGCTAAACTGTAACACTGTGAAAAACCTTTTCTGCAACCCATGTTAGCACACCCAGGCCTTACCCTAACACACTCTAGCTACCCCTCAGAGAAACTGAACCCCCGTTTTCTGTCTGGAAGCCAGTTCCAGGACCCCAGTGGAGATCTAGGCCCTGCCAAATGGAGAATGACAGATCATATTAACAGGTGTGCAGTAGTTTCCACTTTTAGTGTTAATTTGAATTTTCTTAATGACTAATGATAATAATCATTTCATGTGCTTAATATTTCTAATGTCTTTTGGGTTTTTTTTTTTTTTTTTCAAGACAGTTTCTCTGTGTAGCCCTGGCTGTCCTGAGCTTGCTTTGTAGACCAGGCTGGCCTCAAACTCACAGAGATCTGCCTGCCTCTGCCTCCCTCGGTGTTGGGATTACAGGTGCTACTGTGCCCAGCTACTTTTGGTCATTTTTAATTGGATTGTTTTTCATGTATTTTGAGAATTCTCTACATATTCTCCATATAAATCCTGTATCAGTTATATAGATATTTTTGATTCTTCCTATTTGAAGGCTTTAGGTCTCAAAAAGAGTATATAGCTGTGACTGTATATGTATATATATACATATACATATATATATGTATATATATATACATATATATATACATATATACATATACAGTCACAGCTATATACTCTATATATGTATATACATATACATATACGTGTGTATGTATAAAGTTCTAGGCCAACTAGGACTACATAGTGAGAACCTAAAAGAACAAAAAGTTAAACCTATTCCATTGCTCATTCTACTCCTACTCCTTTACCCATGATAATGAAAATGTGTTCATACTTTTATTTATACATGAGTGTTCCTCATATTTTAATTTGTATAGGTCTCAAATAAAAACAGTCCAGTGCTTATTAGCATGTAGAATACATAAACAAATTGAGGTTACCCATAAATAAAATATAAAATAAAAAGGAATAAAACTATCAATAAAAAGGGATGAACCACTGAGGGCCACACTACCTTGGATGAATCTCAGAATCACTAGGCTAAGTAAAAGACGTCAGAACTCAGAGGTGTCTCAGGAAACCATAGAGAATGTAAAATAATGCAGAGTGACAAGTGACAGACTGATGAGTGGCTGCCAGAGAATAAAATAACTAAAGAATAAAATAACTAAGAATAAAATAACTAAAGCACATGTAGAAACTTTGAACTGTGGCATGTTTGCTCTCTTGGCTTCCTGCTTGTATATACATATTCATGCCCAGATAATCAAATAGTGTCTTCTAAATATTTTCAATGTATATTTTATATATATATATATATATATATATATATATATATATATATAAAATCAGTTAAACCTTTATAAAACTAATTTTAAAAAGCAATTGTGAATCTAATGTGGGTTGTTTTCTCTCCTATTTATATCCCGTTATACACACACACACACACACACACACACACACACACATATATACACACATATATATGTGTGTGTGTGTGTATATATATATATTTATATATCCTGTGTTTTTAAATTTTACTTTTATATTTGAAACACGTTTGGGGAGAATTTAAACTGTTATAATAATTGTCATTTTCGGCTGGTTAGGTTACTTTAGATTTTTACAATAATACTTCCTGTCCTGTGTCCTGCACACACACACACACACACACTTAGATTTTTCTATTGCTAGTTGCAAATTCACCAGTAGATAGGCGCACTTTTATTTTAAACAGACCTGTCTTTTTTATATTTTATATTTTATAATTTTTTATTATTTTTCTTTCTTTTCTTTTCCTATAAATAGTAAACCATGATGTTTTTTTTTTTTTTTTCTTGTCTGTTGTCTTGGTTCAAATGTTGACAGATAATTCTGGTATCTAATTTGTTTTGTTTTGTTGCCTAATAGACTAACTAGTTTCAATTTCATGGAAGTTTTTGAATTCTTGGGAAAATACAGCGCATATGCCAATAGCCTTGGGATTTTCTTTTTTTTGCCATATTCTGAATTAATCAAAATTTCACATAGTATAGCTTTAAGTATGATATAGTTTTCTCCTATTTTCATATTACATGTACATCACAGGAAAATACCAAATTGAGCATTCATACAGCTGTACTGATGTCCCATCCAAATTCTTCTGGACCTCTTCCTCAGAATTTATTAGTACACAGAATAAATGACCACTTGGTCATAGCATGTTACACCAGCTTCTGGCATAATAAAACTAACGAACTCCAAAGACAGGTGTTATAAAAACAGTTTGAAAACTTTATAGCTATTTCTATGAAGCTCTGCTTTTGCACAAACCTAAGTCGTATTGCCTGACATCAGTGTATCCTAAGTTATACCTGCTGTATATAGTAATCCCTGCTAATCTGTGTATCCCTTTAAAACTTTGCAAAAGTCATTTGTCTTTTTTGTAATAAGCTTAGGGGATCTGAGGATACCTGGATAGAAATAGATCTTGGGTTGCCTAAAGATTTAGTAATCTTCTAAAGTGATTTCTTCCATGAATTAACTTAATTGATGCAACACACACACACACACACACACACACACACACACACACACACACACTGTGCAATATGTTCCAAATAAGCTGCTTATATGAAACCAAATATTTTTGCAGAAATTGTTCCTTTTTGGTATAATTTACACCACTTCTTGGGACTTGATCCTTGGAGTTTTCATGGGCACAGCTCTTGGGATATCTTAGGGTATCTGAGTCACATCCACTTGCTTGATTAGGATTTCTGGGTTCAAGGGTTAATATGTTCACTTTTGGATTAGAGTTTGTGCTTACACTCTGGACTCAAATAAAAAAAAAAACAAATAAAAGAACAACATTCCAGTGTTCCAGTGGGACACTGGATCCTCTTGAATGCACTTGTAGAATTGTGATGTCTTTTGAATATATGTATGTTTACGTTTTTGCTCTGGAATGGCTCCCATCAGCTCATAGGTTAAATGCTTGCATTGCAAATCTTGGCTGTTGAAATGCTGTAGAAATGTTAGGGATTGGAGTCTAGTTGGAGGAATTGGGTCATTAGACGCATGCTGACAGAATATTGGATCTTTGATCCCTGACTCTTCTCTCTTTTTTACTTCCCAGCTTCATTCTTCTGCAAAAAGCCATGGCATTTTGCCTTGCCACAGGCCCATTGCTATGGAGGTCAAACAATACTTGGACTAAAATGCTTTTCTCTTTTAAGTTCATTTACTTCAGGTTTTCACACAGACATGGGAAGCTCACTAGCACACATTGCCCATGTCCCTTTCTTTTCTCAGCATTGGTTTCCCCTTGTTATAACCATACATTTTTAGCAGGAATACAGAATTCACAGTATTCAGGAATACAGAATTCACTCACTGGGAGTGAGGGCTCTCTTGCTTCTTGACTTTGTGAGTTTAGTCAAATAGCTTTGTCTTTCTAACTCTGTTCCTCTAGTATCCAGAAGCTGCCGGACACTCAGAGGCATATTCATTGAGATTTGACATAGTCACTGAGGTCATGACTAAACATAAAAACAAATTAACTCAGAGTTATTTTATGTCTGTACACCAGTGAGAAAACAGTTAAGCCTAAATTCAAAGAATATTGTTCAGACCTCACCAGTGACCAAGTATGTCTCTTTTCTAGCTAATAAGACCATTGGCTTTTCATGCTATTTCTTCCTTTTCAGATTATTATTGAGGTACCTATCTGGCCTTTTCTTTAAAACAACAAAAACAAAAAACTTTATTTATTTATTTATTACAAATTATTCACTGTTGCAGGCCCTCCCTCATCTCCTCCCAGTTTCACCCACCCTCCCTCTTTTCCCCCTTAAAAGGGGAGGACCTCCTCTCCTTCTACCTGATCTTAGTCTATCAGGTCTCATCAAGGCTGGCTACAACATCTTCCTCTGTGGCCTGGCAAGGCTGCTCCTCCCAGGGGGAGGTGATCAAAGATCTGGCCACTGAGTTCATGTCAGAGACAGCCCCTCTATCCCTTACTAGGGAACCCACTTGGAAACTGAGCAGCCTATGGGCTTCCTCTCAACATGGGAAGGTCCTCTCCATGCATGGTCCTTGGTTGGATTATCAGTCTCTGCAGGAGGTCCAGTTTTTTTTTTTGGCTCTGTTGTTCTCCTTGTGGAGTTCCTGTCCCCTCCAGGTCTTTTCACATCCATTTAAGATATCCTGCTTCTCCACAACCCCCCAGGCTGGGCAAAGCCCACTTTTCTTAAGCCATTGACATTCTATAACACAAAGTCAGATTCTCTTCTCTGTACTTCTAGTTTCTGTATTTGATATTTGGACATCTGAGACGTTACTGACGGTAAAAATTGCTAGGTTAGTAACTGCTGTTAATAAATGCTGTCCATTGCTTGGTTAATAACATATTATTTTTGAGTTTGCCTTTCATATTTGAACTGGCCAGTTTATAGCCCACTTAACTTTTAGGAAATACTAACCTCTATCCTAAATACCACCAAGCTCGGACATCCACAATGTCAGGCACCCTCTGTATCCAGCAGCCTGCTGAACTGAGACAAACTGGCCAATCTTAATCTAGTCAGCTTGCTTACTCTGCCTTGCCCATTCTTTTCTGGACAAGTCACAGTCAATGCTCCCAGGTGTGTCTGCCCCCCCCCCCCACCCTACACAGCATGGGATAGCATATTCCTTCCTCTTGAACACAGTGAGAAATAAGTCATGTTCTTAATAGTTGTTCTCTCCTGATCCCTGTGCTCAGCAAACCGAATATATCCCAGATATATTTCACTACTCAGTATCTTGTCACTAAGACATTCCATGGCTTTCTTGGCATGTGAGCTCTTTCAGTGAAATGAGCCTGTCAACCTAAGTTAATTCAAGTACTGGCGGATTTCTGTTGGTCTTAGGTAGATGGCAATACGAGAAAAAAGAGTGCTGAATACTATGTCCATTGACTAGAAACACTGAAAACCTCAAACATATTGTATAGAATATGATCTAATTCATTTATCCATGGTTCATTGGCTCAGGAAAGACCTGGTGGATTAATCCATGTTTCTCTTCAAAGAGATATGTAACAGGTGAGATTGAGAAGTCAGTGGAAGTATTTTGCCATGTGGCTTAGGAAACAGGAATTCCATCTATGAGGATGGAGAAGAAAGAACCTAATGCTTGCACAGGAAGGGAAAGACAGAATTCTTTGGATTCTTCAACTAGTGTCTGGTCTTAACTGACAAAACAAGCAACCTTTAAATATTTTACAATGAACAAATGTATTAATTACTTTTCTTGTGGCTGTAAAAAAAATAGCTGAAGAAAAGCTACTTATGGGAATAAGGACTTACTCTGGCTCCCAATTCAGGGTATAGCTCATGCCACTGTCTATATCAGGAAGCAGAGAGAGCTGGGGTGCTGCTACGTAGCTGGCATTCTCCTTCTTCAGTGTAGGACCCCAGCCATGGGCTACTTCTTTCCAACACTCAATGTGGGACTTTCCTCTCCCATTACACATTCCTGTAAATATTCCAGAGATGCTTCCATGGTGACTCTAAGCCCAGTCAAGTTGGCAATGGTAATTAATAATTACATCAATTGCATTAGAAGTTTACAAGGTATAAAGAAATTCATTTCTTCCATGATAGAAATGTACATATGTATATTAAGGGTAGAAATATATGTTAGAAGCATATATTTATATATATTTTTTTCAAAGCCTGGGAGCTGTGGTTTAACTCATTCAAATTTTGTGCAATGTTCACAAGTTTCCAAAGATTAGAAAACAAAACAAAACAAAACAAAAACCCCAATCTCGTCTTTGTCACAACAGTCAAAAAACAAGAATGTTATTTGATTCAAGAAGCATCTATTTTTTTCCCCAGATCAAGCCAACACAGTAAACCTCTCTGCTAGACAGTTGTCCAACTCTGAGATGGACAGGCCCATGTATCTGATGTCATGAAAGACATGTCACCAGCACTCCTTGGTTGAGCTCCATTGCTTCACTGCTCCAGGAATGTCCCTCAGCAGGTATTTTCTTGGATTATCTGGCCTGCACACCATCATGCCACCCCACCAGGGAAGAAATCAACTTCTTTAAGATTGAGATTAACGAAGAGCTATGCCCTTCTATTTTGAAATTCATAGAATTTTAGTAAAAGCTTCTAGCTCAGGTTAGCATATTGATTAAGTTGAAACACAGACCTTTTATGCCCTCCTTTTCATACAGGAGACAGATGACCTTGAGTTCATGGAAGAGAAAGAAGTGGCAGAAAAGACCATGGCAATATTCTAACAGACCCATGTTTTGTTTGTTTGTTTGGTTAGTTTTTTTAAGAGTGAAAAAGAAATTTGAGAATCTAGAAATAATTCCTTCAAACTATTCATATATGTGTGTGTGTGTGTGTGTGGTAGAAGGTTGTTCTGTTTCCTCAGCCGAGTAGGGATCTATCTATCTGTTGATGGAGATGGATGTAGTTTAAGCCATGAATTCTTGCCCTGAAGGAACATCAGCAGCTTCCCTGGAGCTTTTGTGAATGCAACTGCCACTTCTGTCCACAGATTCTGATTCTGAGGATCTTTTAATTAACCTCCAGGAAAGACTGCAAAGCTCACAGTTGGCTGTCATGTTCAAAATCACTGTTCTGAATGACCTATTAAAATCTCCCAGAGAATTAAAGAAAAAAGAAAAAAAAAATACACATCGGGGGTCTGAATACTAGCAGTGAGATTTGGGAAGAGAAATAAAAATAAAACTTAAGAAAGAGAAAGAGAGAGACTCTCCCTGTCAAAAACAAGCTATGAAATTCCCTTCCTTTATCCTAGACCATTTATGTTAGAAACCTACAATTACAAGTACTTCTCTACTGATATATCTGAACATCCTTTTGAAACTAGATAGGTCTTTTGTGAGTCTGATGACTGGGGAATGTCCTTCTCAAGGACCTGAGCTCCATCTCTTTGAAACTTAGACATGAAGGGAGACGGCGCCCATTCTCACTCTTGCTGTCTCTGAGAGGCAGTTGGAGCCGCACTTCTGCAGCACCTTGCTCTGAACAGAACTGGCTCCAGCCAGGAAAAGGTTGTCTTTCTTCTGCTTGTCACCCAGTACTGTCTAGTTCTCTGGCTTGAGGACAGGTGATTAATTTTGAGAGCAGCCTTTGATTGGCTCACCATTTCTCAGTGAACTGCCTACCTTGTATGTGCATATCCTTACTTCATGTTTATTCACTAATTAAGCTGATTTGTTTCTGTCTCTGCTGTCTTTATGGAGAGGTTTTCTGAGCTGAGGGGATATTTTATTGTAGGCTATTGCCCTAGCAACTGGCAATATTTTTTAATCACAAACTCCGCAGGAGAAGGAGAGACTTTAGTACCCACACTGTAGCTATTGAGGAAGCTTTACTTTCTGGCCACCAAGCCCAGAAGCCAGACCATGATGGCTGCCATAGGACTGGAAGGTCAGATTCCTTGACCAGTACCCTGGTGGCTATGCTGCACAGTTGTGTGTGCCAGAAATTGGGGAATGAGTGGCCGGTACTGGGCACATACAGGTTGCTCTTACTCCCTTCTCCAGGGTCGGCTTTAAGGATCCCTTTTCCTTAGCCTCTCAGTTCAGTCACCCCGGGAGTGCTCTTGATTACTGATTGCCTATCCTGCTCTTGGCTGTGGGATTGCAAAAACTGGTCTCCCAAATGCTGTGGAGGCAGTCTCCGCACAAGATGAATCAATCTTTTCTCTGTGATATTTTTCCTCTTTGGTCCTAACTTTGCTATCAGCTGACATGATTGATAATCCTACCCCAGTAGGCATTAAAGCGGGAAAGAGACTTCTCATGGTTTAACTTTCCCCAGGCTTGCCCCTGATGCCACCTGCCTTCCCCCACAAGGATTCTATTTCGCCTTTGGTCCTGGGCTATTTCCCTGCAGCATGGTGTATGACAGATTATCAAGTGGGGATATTTGTGCAATGTAATCTGAGGAGTGGCAAGGCCATCGTCTCAGTATGTCACACTGAGTCTTTTAGCACAGTGAAGAGTGGGAATTAGAAGCCGTGAAAGAAAGTGATAGGAAACAGTTTCCCAACAGGTATCTAGGCCGTATCTATCAATTGCGCAAAGGGCTCATGTAGGCCATGCTGGTTTGACTACCCATCCTCCTGCCTCTCCCTACCTCCCAAGGACTGTCATGTGCCTTTATCTTCATTTCCACCACTTGACCCAAAACCCCCACCACCCCATTACTTTTTTTTTTTTTTTAATGGAGAAAAGTTACTTATCTCACTCATTGAAAGCCCTGTAATTTGGGCTTTTAGATTAAGCAGAATTCAGATCAGACCACACAAAATTGCTGCTTTTTAGTGGTCATCTGACACTGGGCTCACTAGCTGCAGAGAGTCAGTATAGCAGGAAGAGATCTGTTTCAATGAAGAAAAGATGGTCAGGGCTTCAGAAATGAAATTTCCCCAGCTTAATAATTTTATCATCCCTATAGCATAAGTGTGTCACAAAGTCTAACTGGATTATTTTCTGTAGGTTGCCTGCTACATTGGTTGAATTAAGGACAAACAAATGGATGGACTAATATTTACTAGCTCTTCTATGTGGATTGATAGGTGGGCATTTTCCTGCAGTTTCCCAGCTTTAATGATGCATACCAAAAAGAATCAAGAAAAAGACATTCCCGAACCTTCATCTGCAAATCAGAAAACAAAAGGTTTGGATATTCAGTTGCTGGCAAATTTGTGGCACTCTCATTTAGCATCCAAACAACGCCCAAAACACCTGAAATGATGTAAAACTTTACGTGGAATTTAGTTATCTCATTTGGTGTGATTCTTCTCCTGTTTTCATGATTGAAACATTAATGCCAAATGTGAGTGCTATTCTATATGCTACACATAAGCATGCATTACTGATGTCCTGATATTTCTGAATTTAAAGCACACACAGTCCATAATGGTTCAGATATGAAACTGTGGGTCTATATTATAGATATTGTGGAGGAATGCCTTGTCATTTGTAAGACAAATCACATTTGGTCATATGCCCATTTACAAATTAATGTAAATGTTTCTCCTACCATTTTGCAAAACATCAGGGACAACGTCTTTCACACATTCTCCTGTCATGAGATACAGATAGATTCTCCAGCCAGTGTTTGAGACGTGTCACTCCCACTCCGTAATTGCTGCATTCAAGTACTACAGAAAGGACAAAAGGCAGAATTAACCTGCAGAGCATATACAGGATATTTTGATGTATCTTCATTTCTTTTCCAATAAGTCATTTGAACAACATACTACATAAAAATTTTGGTTTTTATTATTGAATTCAACTGTAATTTTATTTAAAATGGCTAAATGTGCAATTTAAATATCCTAAAACTATTTAATTAGGTTTCAAGGCATAGAGAGATAAAAATAAATTTTACTTCTATGCTTACTGTTAAACCAATTATATTTGAAAATGTTATGCTTCTACTTGAGCAAATGTAGAGAACAACTTCCTTGCTGTCAAACTAAATGTTTAACCTCTGGTTTTGCCATTATCGTTGCTTTATCAGTAAAGATAAGCTATATATCATCAAGTCCACTTAGGCTGAGTATGGTGGCACATGCCTTTAATCCCAGCACCCAGGGAGGCAGAAGCAGGTGGATCTCTGTGAGTTTGAGGCCAGCCTGCTCTATACATTGAGTTCAAGGACAGCCAAGGGTACACAGAGAAACCCTGTGTTGAAAAACCAAAAACCAAAAGGACCAATCAACCAAATAAACAAAACCCAACTCCAATTAGTCTTTGATTTATCCATCCATCTACTATCACTGCATTCATTCAGCCAGAAATAATTTGCATTTTTATCATGATGCTAGTTAACTTATGACAGAAAGCTGAGATAACCAACTTTACAGAATGAGTTTATTTGGGCTCATGATTCTAGGGTTATCACTACACATTCAGTTGTCTTTGTTGCTTTTGGGCCTGTGGGAGATGTGACATCATGGTGAAACCATATGGTAGTCAACTGAAATGAAAAGAGGAAAAAGGAAGGGACTGCAGTCCTCATATCACCCAGGAGAGAATGCTTGCAACTAGCAAACTTTCACTTGGGGCTCTACCTCTTCAAGATTTCAACATCTCCTAGTAATGCCGCAGGTTGGCAGCTAAGCCTTTGAGGGACATTCGGAAACAAGCCACAACAACCGCATAGTTCTGAGGCTCTGCCAGTTTCTAATAGGATTAGCATTTTGAGATTGTCCTTACAGAACTTTAAAGACATGCTACCACTCAGGAGGAGATTTCTTTGAACGGAGAGGAAGCATTTAACAAGACAGATGATCTTTTTTTTTAAAAAAAAACACTTATTTAATTTTATTTTATGTGCATTAGTGTGAAGGCATCAGATCCCTTGGAATTGGCATTACAGATAGTTGTGAGCTGCCTTGTGGGTGCTGGGAATTGAACCTGGTCCATTTGGAAGAGCAGACAATGCTCTTAACCACTGAACCATCTCTCCAGCCCAAGACAGATGATCTTTAAAAGAGTCAGAAGGACAGATAATAAAAAATAAAAGCCTGGGCTAGGAAGCCAGAGTCCCTAGTTTCTGATTCCATACTACTCTTTATTCTTTGCATGATCAGGCAATCTGCGTAACTCATCCCACCTTAATTCTTTTGTCTATAAATGAGAAGAAAATGTTGCAGCATTTCTTTACAAGTTTGTTTTAAGGGTAAGTACATCATTCAAAAAAAATTCTGAGATAAATAAATCATAGCACTTTGCACATGGGAAAACACCCAGTAAATGCAGTCTTACTCCTTGTATTTGATTCCTCTTAGTTCTTTTGTTTTTCCTGTTTTAGATCCAATTCTCTGGTTCATTCATTTTTAAAAATCATTTAAACAGTCACTGAACACATATATCATTTCTGATACAACAGTCTGTGGTAGGGATTCAAAGACTCAAAGTCCCTAAAGAGTCTGACCACTAAACAGAGGACAGAGATCATTAAGAAGAATCAGTAAGAGGTTGTCAAGGGGAAGAAAAGAGCACACTGCCTTTGCCCTGGAAGACAGAGCTGGGAATAAAGAGTTCTGGTTGCCTTGGCAACTGATAATCCACAAACGTGTCCTATGGAAAGGTTTTTGACAAACAGCTTAGAAATTTTTAAAAATCTGCTTATTAAGCAGCAAAGAGAGGTTGTGAGGACATCCACACTGTTGACTGTAGGGGGAGCCAGAACTGCAAAATCGAGGTCTCGCTGTCCAAACACCCTCTACTGTGCGTTTCTGAAGTTACTCACCTCCTCTGTGACTGTTTCCGCACCTGGAGGTAACTGCACTTATTTCATAAAAGAAAGAGACTAGGTAAGCCACTGAACGTGTCATTTGCACAGGTGAAGTATTTGATCATAGTGGTTGTCATTATTGCTACTGTAAGAATTCTTGCAAATAATGAAATATTTTTCATTTTAGAACACATTTTAAGAGCAAGATGTTTTACCCATTCCCATAACCTCAAATTCCTGTTACCCATCCTTTCCCTGGTCTAATACACTGCTGCTCTGAAATACGTTTCCTCCACAGCAGCAAACGCATCCAATGTTACTGTCATCACAGCAACACGTATGCTGACAGCCGCGCTCACAGGTGCAGAGAGAGGACACTCAGGAATGTCTCAAGAGCAGACTTGGAATTAATTCTCTGGTGGAAATGCCTCTTGGGAGCAATTTGCCTTTCTCCTCAAAGCCCGCCCATGAGCCCTCTGACATGGTGAACACACCAATTCCTCGCGATGCTTTAAAAACCAAACGGGATTTTCCCATTTGGAGTACTTAAACCTCAGTCAGTCCCAAACTCGTATTGTAAATTTCTGTTTACTCTTTGGTAATTTCATATAAGATAGGTTTTCTTATCTTACCACCTGACACAAGGCACGTAGCCAGCTTGAATGGCTGACTTATCTGAGGGTTACATGTACAAAACTCAACCCGCGCAGAAGCCGTGCCAGTGAAAAACTTGCTTATTTTCAAAAACGAAAACGGGTTTTGAGTCGTATCAAAACGAGAACTGTCTCAGGTTTGGGGGGCTGCTGGGAAGCTGCGTTCATTCCCTGTGACCCAGGCAGGAACCCAGGCACCCATCCAGTTATTCTCTGATCCCGGAACAGCCGTTGGGGCTCAGGGATGAGATTTGTTTTTGGTGTCTGGTGTTACAGGGCTCTCTTCACAGGGGCAGTCGGCGTGACTTTGAGCTTGGAGGCAGCAGGGATCCCTGCCAGAACCCGGGAAGCTTAATGATCGGCTTCCTCCTCTCGCGGCCAGGAGTAATTCACGGATTTGCAGAGGTGTGCCACACCTATGGGCCGTGTATTTAGGCTCTATTTCATCTCTGGAGCCAAGGGATTCCATCCCGAAGGTCAAACCAGTCGGAAGCTGCCTTGACATCTGACAGGATGAATCTTTCCCTGGGCGACTCCCAAGCTCTGCAGGTGGCAGAGCAGCAGAGATCACTGCATCCCAAAGGGGAATGCCTTGGCTCCCAGATTTTCACAGAGCATCAAAGGCTGATGGGCTTGCCCCATTTCAGAGGCGAGGAGGTATTGGAGGCAGCATTCATTATTGGGTCTTGCTAACCTCCCTACCCACCTCTTGACGCCCTCCAGGCTCAAAGCCCATAACCCCTGACTGCACAAGCTTTTCTTGGCAGAGACAGCAGCGCTTCGGCAATTTTCCATTTGTCACTTGCTGAGATTTCTGCTGCCAGTGTGCCGTCAGGGCGCTTGGCTTGAAAGTGTTCCTGGGTGGTGTGCTGGGGGGCTGAGGTTTGTTCTCACTTGCTCTCACTGTGTGTGGGACGCCTCCCCCGGGAGGAGGCTGTGGCTAGGCACGCCCAGCTTATCACTGATCTTCCCCTCGCAGGGTTGGAGGCTCTCAAGCCGTAGAAGGCAGCCAGGCGCATGGAGGAGGCTTACAATCCTCCAATTATTTTCAATGCACTGTGCCACTTTTCTCCAGTGATGAAGTCAGGACGCCATGAACCTTTCTTCTCTTTTCTCTGTAGAGGTCCCAACATTTTTAGTCCCAGTATCACGTTTTATTTTTTTGATGATACTTCCTTTGTAAATTTTGCAACATAATCCTTGAGGGCTAGTAGTACGTATAACCTGTTAGAAATCTCGCTAGAAACCATTTGCTAAATGACTCTCCCCTCTCCCCTTTCAGGATTTTATTTATACTTAGCGTGTAGCCGGTAATGTCTTTTTATTAAGATCAGAAATTTAATTATGTACATATTTGAAACCTGAACCCATTAAGTCTGCAGATCCCCTGAAAATGCCATTTGCCAGGTGTGCAATCACAGTCAATGTGCAAAAATGTCGCACAACAATTAGGTTTTAAAGCTGAACTTACAACGGGCTGGGGGACTGGCTCTTTAGATGGAATGAAATAGCTCAGGAGACGTTAGTGCAAATCAGGAAAGCATCTGAATAAGTGAGAAGTGAAATGAAGAGGATTATGTCCCTACAAAAGACATTGGCAAGGAGAGAGAGAGAGAAGCTGAAGCAAAGAAGGAAATGGAGCCTGTGAGAGAAAAGAAGAGCAGATTCCTTCAACACAGTGGTTCTTAACCTGTAGGTCAGGACCCTTTTGGGGGTTGAATGCTCCTTTCACAGGAGTTGCCCAAAACCATCAGAAAACATATATTTGCATTATGATTCATAACAGTAGCAAAATTACAGTTACAAAGTAGCAACAAAACAATTTTATTGTTGAGGGTCACCACAACATGAAAACTGTATTAAAAGGTCTCAGCATTAGGAAGGTTGAGAACTGTTGGTCTAACAGGAGGCTAGGCTCTGCTGTGCCCTCCCCTGTCTCCAGAGACTCACCTAAGCTGAGGCAGCCAGGCCTTCTGATTGTTCCCAGGTCACAGCACCCCCACCCCCACTAGGTGTGTTGGTCTGCCGTTTTTATGTGCCCGTTTTCCCCTTCACATCATCATCGTGATTCATGAGCCGTCTTTCCTACTGGACTTTAAACTCCCCAAGGTCAGGAATCTGGAGAAATGTCTAAGGCAGTATTTCCTGTGAAATAAGGTATGTGTGACTACAGTTGTCCGAGGGGCAGGTAGTGTCTGTGGTAGGCTTGAGATAAGCGCACTTTTCATATAGCTCAAGTAAGGACTTGGTATTAGTGGGGGGCGTGTTAGGGAGTGTCAGCTAATCTCTAGGGATGTTCTAACCTAGAGATTAGCCCAGGGCTGCCTCAGCCCCAAAAGGAATATGTTTGGAGGATGGCCACATCCAGTACCTAGGATGGCCATCTGTACCTGGCTGGGGCAATTCTGAGGGGTATTTTAGCTCTGTAGAGAAATAGGTGGGCCTGCCTTTTGCAAGTTGAACTTTCTCTGTGCTCACTCCTGGTTATCTATTCTTTCTATCTATCTCTCTATCTCTCTATCTCTCTATCTATCTATCTATCTATCTATCTATCTATCTATCTATCTATCATCTATCTGTGTATGTACCTGTTAGTGTGTGTTTGAATGTCAAAGGTCAACCTCCAGTGTTCTTTCTCAGAATCCACTCACCTTGTTTTTTTGAGATAGGCTTTCTCATTAGAATCTAGGACTAATAGATTGGGTTAGGCTGGATAACCAATGAGCCTGAGGTATCCATCTTTCTCTGCCTTCCCAGGATTACAAGCTTGTACCACAATACCTAGCTTTCTTGTATGAGTGGTAGGGCTTAAACTCAGGACCTCATGGCAGCAAAATCTTTATTTATTGGCTATCTCCCAGTCTTCCATCTCCATTTCTGCCCCCGCCTCCGTCACCTTGTTTCTACAACTATTTGCTCAAGGTAATCCTTAACGATGCTCTGTACATCAAGCCCACGTTCAGAGTCTGTTAGCAAGAAAACTATTTAGGCCATCTTTCAGTTGAGGTTAAAGAAGAATGTAAGCCAAGAAGTACTGATTTTAAACATACATATCTGAATATTTTCAGGAATATGGAATTCTAGAGGAGAGTAAACAAATAGAAAGGAGGAGAGGGTCTAGTGGGATGAAAAACAGGATATACCTGGAAGTGTGTGTTCCTGCTGGATGCTCAGCCCCTGACCCGGCAGTCCTGTTCTGTCCTACAAAGAGAAGTTGGATCCAAATATCTTGACAGTTTTTTTTTTTTTCCATCTCAAACTTCTCTCAGGCTGAAGTAGGAAGTCTAGGAGCATTTATTGAGAACTCGACTACAAACAGAAGGGCCCCAAAGATGACCTCCAAACTATAAATCCAAAAGACAAACCTAAAGAAAAAGAAAATGTACCATCCAGAGTTGCAGTCAGTGATATAGCAGCCCTGAGAGACTGTCATCCTGACAACTCAGGAGGCTGTGTGTGAAAAGGATTCCTTTGATAGCTGCCTGCTAGAGATAACTGCCGCCTTTCAAGGTGAGCAGGTAAAAGGACGAAGAGGGCACGGGCTCAGCAGAGAGTAGAAATCAGGATGGGAACAGCACGAGCAGCTGAATCCGACCTGAAAGCATAATTGCTGACATTTAAGATGAAGAGATTGGCGAAGAGGAACATTTTGCTGCTTCAGAAGTAAAACTTAGGGAATTCAAGAAAGTAAGCCACATATGAAAGTTGGAATCCTACTTCATTTTGGTTTCAGGCCTCTTTGGTTTGCAGTTTAGCATTTGTTGAAGCAACAGTCATCTGACAAATAAGGATTAAATGCTTCTTCTGTTTACGTAGGCTTCCTTGGTGCATTTGAGAAGGAACAAAATTAAAAAAAAAGAATTTTGGTAAAAGTATGACTAACAGAAGGAAAAAAAAAAAACCTAATAAAGCTCCCAGGCAGCAGCTATGGAAGTCCCAAAAATTGGTGATAGGAAGAGTAGTCTCTCCTGACATCCTTTTTTTCCTTTCAACTGGCATTTAAGATTTAACCTTCTAGGAAAATAAGTAACCGGTTAACTTGAGCCACTTCCCATATTTGTGTGGAAGGGTAGGGTCCTGGCAAGACCACAAGCACAAAAGGAGAAACAAAGGGCTGTTATCAACAGAAGGCAAAGGATGGCTTCTGGGCTATCAAGCATTTCAAATGTCTGCATAATTTGTGCCATTGAGATGGCCATGTATTGGTAAATATGGATACAAAGACAATAGCTATGTTTGTAAAAGAAAGAACATATAGCGATGGTAATATAAAATATGGAACAGAGAGAATCACCACAGACAAACACCGAGGGTATGAAAAATGCACAAAACAGACAAACTCTGGTTATAATTGGACAATTAAAGTAGTTCTAAGTACACAAATGATATTGCTGCAGTCTGTGTGACCTCTGATGTTCAGAACACAGGGTCTAATGAAAAGGTACAGTGAGGTATGGTCAGGGTAGGAGTTGAGAAGGAGAAGTGACGGGTCATGAGGGTTTTCTAGAGGGATGGGAATGTTATGAAATTAGGAAAGAAACAACTCTGTGAATATATTAAAAATCATGAACTTGTACATTCTGAATGAAGATAATAGGCCATAGGTTATAAATACTGGCTTGATAAAGTTATTATATAAAGTAAAAAAAAAAAAAGAAAAAAAAAAGAACAAGAATAAAACAACAACAACAAAAAAACCATGATATGGAATATATTGTTAGTTGGCTACTCATAGTCATTTTCAATCTGCGTTTTCTTTGCCTACTTTAGTCATACATATGGCAAGCTGATATACTTTTACACACTTACTTGTAACTAGAAATGGCCAACTGACATATTTTTGGCTACTATGTATGGATGAATTAATTTTCCTGTCACTGGGACCAAATGCCTGATAAGAGGTTACTTATGGGAGAACAACTGCATTTTCTCTCAGGGTTTGGGGATACAGTCCATCGTGGTGGGAGAGAAACGGCTGCAGGAAAATTGCGTTCATAGGCTGGCAGCAGAAGAAAGCAGACAGGAAGTGGAACTCGACTCTCAAGCTTGAAAGCTTCCTTCCGGGGACTCATTTTCTCTAGCAAGTTTCCACCTTCTAAAGATTCGACAATCGTCTAAGCTGCCTGAGGACCAAGCGTTTAGACACCTTAGATTATGGGGAACATTTCACATTCTAACCACATCAATTTGCTAGCAGAATTCTGACAGAGCAGTAGTTCTTAACCTTCCTAATGCTACAACCCTTTAACATAGTTTCTCATGCTGTGGTAACCCCCGGACATAAAATTATTTTGTTGTTACCTCACAACGGTTATGAAATCGCAATGTAAATATCTGAACTGCAAATATCTGACATATAGGATATCAGATGTGACCCCAAAGCGATGGTAACCCATAGTTGAGAACTGCTGTGCTAGAGGGTTTGGCTTCCCTAATATGCCTGATACTATAGTTTTTCTCTTCTTTTTGCTTAGCATGTGATATCTGGTGATACAGCAGCCATATTGAACATATGGGATAATAAGTAAAAGCAGTAAACAAGGAATGAGTAGGATTAGGACCTTCAAATCAAGATCAACTGCAATTCTGTTATTTGTAAGTTACTGTCAGTGAGGTTTTTAGATTCTGAAAACTAAAATGATTTCTAATTGATACAGAGGGAGCTGTTCTACACTGAAATGAATCTAGAATAGACTTCAAGGAACTAAATGAGATATAAATATGCTCCACTGAAGTGACAGGTGGATATTATATGGAGGGAAAACAGGCATTCCAGGTAGCCTAGGAGTCAGCAACTGTAACCATTTCATGCATGATGCCATCAGACCTGAGCTTTTTTTTTTTTTTTAATTTTTTATAACCCCCCCCCATCCCAGCCTAGCATCCACCTTCACCTTCCTTTCTTCAGGGTAGCAGTTCTCAATTTGTGGGTTGCAACCCTTTAGAGGTAAAATGACCCTTTCACAGGGGTCACCCAAGACCATAGGAAAACACATATATCTATATTATAATTCAGAACAGTAGCAAAATCACCTTATGAAGTAGCAACATGAACTGTTTTAAAGGGTCACAGCATTCAGAAGGTTTAGAACCACTGCTTTAGAGGAAAGGGTATTTGGCATTTTCATTTTTGTTTATACAATGATTATAGCCTGATTTAATTCAATTTCTTTCCAGCTATCCTAGAAACGTACTGATTAATTTTGTCTTCTGATCATTTCTTCTCAACTGCCTCCATCACCTAGCCTGTGTATATTCTACACTTAGTTAATCTCTATAGAAAAGCACTGTAGCTACTGCATTTGTTTTCGTGGCATTTTTTACTCTTCCTCTTAGAACTCATCTCATATCCCACGAAGTACACCAAGATAAGCAGCTGGATAGATATACTTCACTGCTGGCCTGAGACTCATCTGACAGAGGTCACAGTGTGCCACTAGAAGGCAGGAATTTTGTCCCTTCTGGATACCTTCTGGTTACAGTCATGTCCGCACATAGTACTTGCTAAAGAAATATGTAAATGTTATCATCACCAACGGACTCTGGATTCTTATTTTTGTTTTTGTCATTCTTCACTACTTCCTTTTGAAGTAACTCAACTTTTGGTCTTTGTAATATCTATTTTTTTTCTTCTCATTTTAACTTTATTATAGAGAATTATAAACATATGTAAAAACAGGAAAACAATAATAATGCAAATCAGGCACACATGACTCAGTTTCAACTCTTGGCCAATCTTGTTTCATATAGACTTCTCACTCATTCCCTGCTCTTATGAGTTAGAAGAAATCCTAGGTATCTTTTTGTTTCACCTGTCCAGCATTTCAGCTTGTGTTCCTAAAAGAAAACAAATACATATTTTAAATGTGTGATCTGGATGTTACCATAATACATAAAAATGAATACCAATTCCTTAATATCATCAGTGATATCCTTACTTGATTTGATTTCTGATTCCTTTAGATGGTGAGGTGATGGGTGACTGACTGATAAGCAACATCAATTCAGGATGAACTTTTAAGGAGCCTACTCCTGAGTCCATTGATCAAGCTGATGCTTTTTTGTTCTTTAGCCATCTGACTACATGCTTGCCTCTAATCAATTCTGGACTTGCAAGAAAGAGAGAGGCCTTTCTCCTTTGGCAGAATGTGAACCTTCTTTAGACATAAAAAGAAAATACCAGCCAGATGAAAGAAGTGAAGGATTGGGCTAATTGCTCTGGGGAGTGGAAGAACTACAGAGAGTGGATGGTTTGAGCAATTATTTTCGCTTTGATTTAAGCCTCTTAACAGTATAGGACTCTTTAAGATGTGTATACACCACTGCTTCTGAACTGCTTCATCATGTCTCACCTGAACCAATGCAGAAGATACTACCTAGTCTATCTCTGATGAGCTGGGCCATGACCCCAAATTTATGTGGAGCTCCTAAGCTCCTGTAAGTCCCAATGTGACAATATTCGGAGATAGGTGTTAAAGAGACAGTTATGTAAAATGAGGTCATATGGGTGATGTCTAAAACTGATGGATGTCCTTTAAAGGATATGAAGGGACAAGTATGTATATGGAAGGAAATTGATGAGAAGGCAGGAGACAATCATCTACAAAGCAGTGAGAGAAGCCAGAGGATTGGCACCCTGCTCACTCCTTGCTACGTAGTGCTATCCTGCAAGAATGATATCATTATTATCACAGCTGTGCAAATTATTGGAGACCCTCAAGATCTGACCTCTTGATGTTCTCTCATAGGAGGAGAGTTAGGGAGGGTTATTGGAGCTCAACCTGAAAAGTTGGTCATGCTCTCCTATCCTCCTACTTTGTTATATGGAATTCTGCTCTAATGGCCTATAATCTTGGAAAGTGCTAGAGTGAATGGGCTGTAGGAGGTTATGATAAAGGGGGATGCCATCTACACAGCTATGAGAAAGTCACCATGCTTGCAGTAAGACTTTCAGTGGTGTTGTGTTTTTGTAGTTACCCTTTCTACTGTAATTAACCCATCACACACATTATGTAAGTGAGTTCAATAAGCTCATTGGTTCTTCAACTTGGACTTTGGTGAAATCCTACTTTGGTTTGTCACTGCACACTGCACATGGCCTTTTGCTTACTGCTTCCCATGGAAAAGAGTTCCTGTAATAATGCTCTTTGACCTTGGACTTCCAGCCTAAAAAACTATGAAGAAATGAGCTATCATTTGAGCCACCCCTCTTGTATCTTGTTATAGCAGCTGTAAACAAATACATAATCTTTTTGCTTTCTTTTCTGTCATCTGCTTCATCTTTTAAGATAGCATTATAGGATGCTTTCAGAAATAGGCATCTATTAAATTATATGTCTGCCTAAAATCTGCAAGTGGCTTTACATGCTTCTAGAAAAACCCAATTCCTCTGCACGGGAATCTTTCATTACCCTCTCCTTTTCAATTTTCCATGGCCATGCTGAGTCACTTCATCCCCCAGTGTGCCATCATTCTTGCTTTACTGTTTTTAGAGGTTTGCCCTTTTTGTCCAGAACCTGCATCCAGTCTGTGACTCCACCCACCTGTGTGATACCCAACTTCCCTTTCAAGTCTGGTGAGAGCTCCATTTCTATTGGGAAACCTTTCCTTTTGCTCATTCCTTCAGTCGGGTTGATGTCATCCCCTTTGTCTTTTGCACAGGGTTCTACTCTAGATTTGAGGCAACTTTATGACCATTATTTTGTAGTCTATTAATTGAATGCTTAAGGGTAGATGCTGCAGATAACTTTCTGTGCTTGGAGCCTAAACACAACATATTGTACATAGTAGTGCTAAAAAAAAAAAAAAAAGATGATTAATTGATTATCATATGACTAAATCTGTAAAACTGGGCTAACTATGCTTCCATATCACACCTTAAAATCTATTGTGGAAATGTTAATTTTACACCTGTAATTTTTTTTGAACTTTCAAAGGTGAACTGAAGTTTTAATGTTATTACTTGATCTTGAGTTTGACTACACTAAGAATGAATTGTTTTCAACCCTTAAAATTGTGTAGTTTCATATTAAAACATAAAATATGAAGACATGTTCCTGAAAAGGTTATTATAGGTGATCTGACCCAACTACTCTTTTTGTTTTACAACTCTCTCTCTATATATATATATTTATATGCACATATATACATATATATTTAGCATTTCAAATTGATACAATCATTGTACACAGCTAAAAGACACACTTGCTATTTCAGAAAACGCATACAGTGTGTTCTGATCAGACCAGGGATATTGACCTATCCATCAAACATTAACATTTCCTTGCCAACCACTTTCTTTTATTGACAAGGAAATTGAAAAGAAGCAATGGTGCCGTCCATTGCACAACCCACTGTTACCACAATCACTTCGATGCTCTTATATTGCCTCTTCTGAAGGAAGACATACTGCAGTTAGAATAGCTGGGAGAAAAGAATTTAGATGTAATTTAACAAAGACAGAAGTCACCAAATGTCCATTGACCAAAATAATACACTTTGGCTTTAAAATTCTTTTTCTAATAAAAGACTGTGAATGAATTTCATCCAATATTGATATATCCTTCAGCACTGAGGCATTTTGGAGTATTTATTTGTTATTGTGAAAGCTGCATTTGAATAATGTATAAGGATGTGTATATTCAAATTGCCTCTGAATAATCTATAACAGGGATGGTTTCCTTATTCACTCAGTGGTTTTCTTTCAGAGAACTACAAATATTTGTGCTATAAGTGTAGTTTCTGGCCTACATGATTTTTCATTTGACTTTAGCACTTTGAATTCTATGTTCTGGATGTGAGCCTATAAAACAGCATTAAATTCCAGAGGTAGAGCATGACAAGTCATCAAATTTACATCATCTGACTGTCTGCACAATTTAGAAGAATCAGCTTAGGAAGAATTGTAAACTTATTTCAGGTGAGCGGAATTATTGTCTGACCCTAAGTCAGATGCAGTCAAGGGATTCAGACTATTTCTGGATTTTCAGCAGCGTGAGAAAACCAGTCTTCCGAAGACTTCTGTCTGCACACCTGATGTTCTTTGGACAAGCATGTTCACAGATTAGAAAGTGAGGTCTCTCCTCTGCTTCTATGACATAGTGCTCCAGTTCAGTGAAGGGAACGGAGCAGAGCATTTCTGCTTTCGAGCTTTGGGCTTTATCCTTGGTGAAGGCAGGGTGGGAGAGTGGCAACATGCCTAGAAGTAGAGGTGGGCTGGAGGCTGCTTTAGGAAGCACTGTGCATAGTTTCCACACCTCCTGATCTATGCCTAGAGCACCAGAACTTGAAAAACTTGCATGGGTGTTATAGCTTGGGCTATAGTGTGAGACCTTGTCTGGCGGGGGGGGGGGGGGGAAGAAATCACCATGGATACCATGGACAAATATCTGAGCTATGAACTCATGGGGGGCACACAAGGTCAAGTGGGAGAGCAGTTATTCAGACATGAATAATCCATACCAAGTACTTCTCTTGCTCATTGAATTGAACAATGCAGATTCCTCTGTGGAGATCACACAATGTGTGTGTATGAAAGGGCTAAAGATAGACATGTTATCTAATGTAGGAAGTAGTACAATGTACAAAATAAAGAAGAGCAGAATAAAGAACTTAGAAATACAAAGGGAAGATGGCAAGGAGCTGGTTTGAATTATTAAGAAGATGGCATCTCAATAAAAAATTGAAAAAGGCCAACATATTAGAGAAGAAAGTACCCAAGGGGACTGTGTTTAAGTCAGAAGATAGCTTTGAGCAATGCTCCAAAGGTAGGAAAGTGGTTGTCATCTTCTATCAATCCCAAGGAAGCCAGCATTGTTGGAAGAGAGTAAACGAATGCAATGATTCATTCTAAAAAAAAAAAAAAAGGATTTGCGGCCAAATCACAGTCTTGTAGACTTTTGTAAGGAACTTGCTTTGAGTGAAATGAAGAGATATGTGAAGTTTTAAGTTGACAATTATATAATAACACCCAAGGATCTCTTGGACTTCCATGTTGAGGATGGTATAGAATCTAGGAGACAAGATGGGAAAAAAATTACAACAGTGTATGTAAAATCCTGGACTACAATGTAGATGTAGTAGAGAGAAGTGGTTAGATTGGAGATATATTATGTAAATGAAGCAAGAAGGATTTGTTGAGTTAAAGAGAGAGAGGTGTCGAAGATAGAAGAGCAGAGCAAAAGGCAGGAGAGAGTTGTCATCAAAGTAGCAGGAAAGTAGGACCCTCAGGGGGTGCTTTTGAATATTTAGTTTGGGATGGACACTGGTCTTCCACATGAGGATGTAGACTTGAAGTATCTCAGTTAGGCCAACCTCAGGATTGGTGCAGGTGAGGGATTCCTGAGAATTTGGGTTGCACTGTGGTTTGAATAGGAATAACCCCTATAAACTCAGGTATTTGAATGCTTGGCCCATGGATGTTGGGAACAGGCAAAGGAACTTGTCCTTAAATTGACTTCAGACTGCAATTTACCTAAGCTGACCAACTTCCTCTCTAAGCAACTATAACTCCCCAAAACATAATGCCTGTTTCTAACAACAGAAAGAACAAATTAATTTGATTGGTTAGGAAAAACCACAATGCAACCTTAGTTGACAAGGATGGAACACGGGGAAAGGTTCCTAATCCCTGAGTTCTGATTGGTGAAAGTTAGAACCATAACGTTTCACAGGTGCTTGCAGGTTTTATATTTACAAACCCTTCTTAAGCCCCTGCTCGGGGCTGCCAGAAGACATAGGGCTCCTGAATCCTTGTTTGGAGGCCCCACTGAATCAGTGACTCCAGTTATGTAATGTGAATAATAAAAGATTTTGTTGTTTCCCAAGCCCTCAGGTGTATTCTCTCATCCCATCATCCCCAACGGATGTGATGTAACATAGGGAGTGGCACTATTTGGAAGTGTGGCCTTGTTGGAGGAAGTGGGTCACTCTGGAGGTGGGCTTTGAGGTCTGATATGCTCAAGCTAGGCACAGTGTGGCAGTGTTCTGCTGCTTACAGGTCAAGATGTAGAACTCTCGGCAACTTCTACAGTACCATGTCTGCCTGCAGGCCACCATGATGATAATGGACTAAACCTCTGAAACTGTAAGCCAGCCCCGATTAAATGTTTTCCTTTATACAAGTTGCCTTGGCCATGGTGTCTCTTCACAGCAATAGAAGCCCTAACTAAGACACACCACAACCTGCAGCAGATTTTAAATGGAATTTATGACTTACTAGAAGTTAGATGAGGCCATGACACAGTATCAGAAGCAGTTGTGTTTTTAGCAAAAAGATATAAATGCTTCCCAGCAAAATTAATTTGAGATCCACTTATTTATTTTAACCAAAGTAATTGTCTCTGTGTGTGCTTGCCTCAGCTGCTTAAGATCTCTTTGAAGTTGGCTACTGTTTTCTCTTTATTCCTGCATTGCAACCAGTTGTTAACTTTATATCTTAGAAATAGCTAATAAATGTGTTTAAAGTTAAAAAAATAAATGACTTTTGATTTATATAAAAGCCAGCTAATTGTTTTTCTCAAACAAAATATTTTTATAAATAGTATACTTAGCATATAGAATAACTGATTTACTTATGACAAGCAAATTATTTTTTCAATATTTAAAGCTATTTATCTTCCACTTAATATCTTTAATTTGTTTAAATAAAAACAGCATATAGTAAAATGCTACTAAGTAAAAAAAAGCATTATCAAAGTGAAGTATGTGGATAAACACTGTTATGTTTCTTAGTGAAGCCTGTTCCATGAGTTTTTCATCTGTTGTATATGTCTGAGTATGTGGCGAGATGCATGATTGTGTTCACATGTAGGCTATAGACTGAATGAATTCCTGGGTCACTCCCGCTTTATGCATTTGACATGGGTTATGACAATGAGCCTGGAATTCATCAGTACTGAAAGCTTCAGGGGTCTGTCTGTCTCTGCATCCCAAGCTTAGTCCCTGTATTAAAGACAAGTGCTTCTTTTGGATATATGCGTAGGAGTGGTATAGCTGGATCTTGAGGAAGCACTATTCCTCATTGTCTGAGAAAGTGCCAGATTGATTTCCAAAGTGGTTGTACAAGTTTACATTCCCATGAGCAATGGAGGAGGGTTCCTCTTTCTCCACATCCTCTCCAGCATGTGTTTTCACTTGAGTTCTTGATCTTAGCCATTCTGATGGGTATAAGGTGAAATCTCAGGGTGGTTTGATTTACATTTTCCTGATGACTAAGGATGTTGAACATTTCTTTAAGTGTTTATCTGCCATTCCATATTCCTTTATTGAAAATTCTCTGTTTAGCTCTGTACTCCATGTTTTAATTGGATTACTTGATTTGTTGCTGTTTAACTTCTTTAGCTCTTTATATATTCTGGATATTAGCCCCCTGTCAGATATAGGGTTAGTAAAGACAGTCTGTAGGCTGTCGTTTTTTTCTGATGACAGTGTCCTTTGCTTTACAGAAGATTTCAGTTTCATGAGGTCCCATTTATTGATTGTTGATCTTAGAGCCTGTGCTGTTGGTATTCTGTTCAGGAAGTTGTCTCCTGTGCCAATGAGTTCAAGGCCCTTCTCCACTTTTTCTTCTAACAGGTTTAGTGTGTCTATTTTTTTGTTGAGGTCTTTGATTCACTTGGACTTTAGTTTTGTACATGGTGATAAATATGGATCTATTTGAATTTTTCTGCGTGTAGATATCTGGTTAGACCAGCACCATTTGTTGAAGATGCTGTCTTTTTTCCATTGTATGGTTTTGGCATCTTTGTCAAAAATCAGGTGTCCATAAGAGCAAGGACATCTGCTCAATCATGTTCATAGCAGCTTAATTTATAATAGCCAGAATCTGAAAACAACCCAGATGTCTCTCAATTGAGGAATGGATACAGAAATTGTGGTACATTTACACAATTATACTAGTCACAGTTGAAAACAAGGAAAGCATGAAATTTGCAGGCAAATGGTGGAACTAGAAAAGATCATCCTGAGTGAGCTATCCCAGAAACAGAAAGAAACACAGGGTATATACTCACTTATAAGTAGGTATTAGACATATAATATAGGATAATCATACTAAAATCTGTACACCTAAAGAAGCTAAGCAAGAGGGAGGACCCTGGATAAGATACTCAATCTTCATTCAGAAAGGCAAATGGGATAGACATCAGAAGAAGGAACAAGGAACAAGACATGAGTCTACCACAGAGAGCCTCTGAAAGACTTTACCCAGTAGGGTATTAAAGCAGATGATGAGACGCATAGCCAAGCTTTGGGCAGAGTGCAGGGAATCTTATGGAAGAAGGGGGAAAAAGAAAGTCCTGGAGGGGACTGGAGCTCTACAAGCAGACCAATAGGACCAAAAAATCTGGGCACAGGGGTCTTTCCTGAGACTAATACTCCAACCAAGGACCATTCATGGAGATAACCTAGAAACCCTGCACTCAGGTAGCTCGTGGCAGCTCAGTCTCCAAATGGGCACCCAGTAAGGGGAGCAGGAGCTGTCTCTGACACAAACTCAGTGGCCTGCTCTTTGATCACCTCCTTCTAGTGGGGAGCAGCCTTACCAGGCCACAGAGGAGGACTATGAAAGACAATGCTGATGAGACCTGGTAGGCTAGAGTCAGATGGAAGGGGAGGAGGACCACTTTTATCAGTGGACTGGGGAAGGGGCATGGGAGGAAATGAGAGAGGGAAAGACGATAGGGTTGGGAGGGGATGGGATGAAGGTGGAGCAACAGCTGGGATACAAAGAGAATAAATTGTAATAAATAAAAATTATATTAAAAAATAAAGACAAGTGCTGCCCCACTTGGCTTTTACCTGATTTCTGAGGATCCAAACTCAAGTCCGCCTCCATATCAACTGAGCCATCTCCCCTGCCAAGACTTTTTAATCCAGTTTGTAACTAATGAAATCTACTCTGTATTAAACACTTAAAGTATTGTTCTCAGAGTGGGAGCAGCATTGTCATTGGGAGCCTGTTAGAAATGCAGAATCCCAGATTACATGCCGATATGATTTGCAGATCAGAGTCAGCTTTTAGCAACCCCCAGATGATTCATAAGCTCATCAAAGTTTGAGACACATTCTTCTGCAGCAGGGCTCAGACAGCCACCACCTGTGTTCTGCAAATAAAGTCTCACTGGCACACAACATATGCTCTGTTTGCATGGCCTATGCTCAAAGATGTTACAATTACAATGCTGAATTAGTTGTAATGGATTCTGTACTTTTGAGAGTCTAAATGTTTACTAACTGGCCTTTAAGAAACAGACCTAGACCCTAGTAAGGGGAACAGGGACTGTCTCTGACTTGAACTCAGTGGCTGTCTGTTTGATCACTTTCCTCTGGGGGGAGTGCAGCTGTACCAAGCCACAGAGGAAGACAATGTAGCCAGCCCTGATGAGACTGATAGGCTAGGGTCAGATAGAAGGGGAGGAGGTCTTCCCTATCAGTGGTTTAGGGGAGGGGCATAGGGGGAGAAGAGGGAGGAAGGGTAGAACTGGGAGTAGACCGGGGGGGGGGGGGGGAAGGGGGAATACAACCAGGATACAAAGTTAATAAACTGTAATAAATAAATAAATAAATAAATAAATAAATAAATAAAATTGACTATTGACAAGATTCTATTTTAGAACAAAACAATTATAATTGTTATATAATCACTAGTTACTAGAACTTTGAAAAATCAAGAAAAATAAACAAGAAAACAAAATTCCAGTGAATATCTGTTGTGTAATGAATTTTAGACTCTAAAGGGCTTCTCTACCTAAGTTATAGGTACCCCAATAATGGAGATAGAAACCTTTTATATTTATAAAAGCTTTAAAGAATGATAACCAGGCATATGTAAAGCCTCTAAGCTGTCTTGTTATTTCCCAGCTACACACCCCAAGTAACTTCCCATAACTGTTCCTGTCTGGGTTGATTCTGTTCCATCAAGCCAGCCCTCATGGCTATGGTTGGTACTGCTCCATTCCTTCTCTCTAGCTTCTGCTTTTCTCTCTCTCTCCCTCATAGTCCCCATCTGCCAACAAGCCCAGGAACCTAAGCTCCACATACTTCTCTTCTGCCCAGCCACAGGCTCTAGCCTTTCTTTATTTTAACTAATCAGAGAATAATGGAGAACTAAATTTGCACAACATCACTTGGTGTACATGAGAATGTGCTTGTCTGGGCTGCAATCTTGAAGGCCAGTAATTTAGCATTTGGATATACAGCACCAAACTAACCCCCAACAAAGATATATAATTCCATGGTTACTAAATTAATGGATTACACAATTTTGGCATTTCTTTTTTCCAAGTTTGAAAAAATTGTTTTCTCTTTTCGTACTTGTGTATTTCCCCTCATAGGGCAAATTGTTTGTTTCCTTAAAGATTTTTCTGTGGTTGCCGATTAGATCAACAATGTATGTAGAAATGAGTGTGTTTATTTAGACTTGAACTATTTCACTTAAAAGGATAAAGAAGAAACACAGGATGAAAGTCTAAATTAATTAGTCTTTTTATACCAACTGCCTTTTTACACTTAGAAGGAAGAAATGATTTAAAAGAATTCTAAATGATTTAACACAATGAAAATAAATACACAAGTAATTTTGTCACAAAAAACCATGGGGTCTGTGAAAAACTAGGGAAATTGTGACAACACAAAGTGGAGAAGCAGTTTTTACACACTTGAGAAAGCAGGAGGCCTTGTACCGTGAAATAAAAAGCAAGGCTGGGCTCCCAACAGGCAATTAAAACCTCATCTTCCCAATCAGCGTGGCATTTACAGGCAAACAGGCTATTTCTTCTTGTTGACAATATACCAGCACCACAGTTCGGGTACTGCTGAACCACTCACACACGCTTCCTCGCTTTGCTGGGTGGGAAATTGCCCTGAGATAGCTTTCAAATCCCAAAGGAAGATTCCAAAGGCTTCAGGACCACTTCTGGCTGTAGGCCCTGGAGCTCTGTGAACAAAGCTGCTTGGGCTTGCCCGTTATTCTCAGCTGAGGCCTACCATGTCCATCTCCGCAGAGGACAAGCCAAGTGTGTCATAGACTAAATTATCCCCGTCCATTGTGCTTTGTGTATGGTTGTTGTTGTTGTTGTTGTTGTTTGTTTGTTTGTTTGCATCTGAGGCTACACTCCCATCCTTGCTATCTGGAATAATATTGTTCTTGCTCATATGTTTGGATTTTAGCCCCCAACTAGATCACCTGGAACTTGTTTCCTTCTGGCTTCTCCGGACTCTAATTACTCATGATTTGCAGTGCTTGTGATTTGTGATGATTGCTGGTGATTTGTGGTGGCTGAGAGGACTCAGTTTCCTCATGGTGTTGTGGCTGCTAAGGCATTTGACCAAGCACACAGTGTGCAGTTCGGTGCCCACCTGACCTAGCCTCTAATAAATTGTTTATGACTTGCTGACTGATGTTTTTAGGAACAGAATGAATTCTGCAGTTAGCCATGTCACCCTGAAACACCTACTGAGAGAAGTCTTCACAAATGAGCTCAAGGAAAGAGCCTTTTGCCATCCTCATCTGGCTTTTCAGTTGAGAAACACGCCATCGTGGGTCCAGAAGACTGTGCTGTGTTTGAGAGCTGACTCCCAGACTGTCACAATGAACTGTCCTCAAACACAGCAAATTTATTCCCTCACAGTTTTGGAGTGAGAGGCTGAAATCTAGGTGCTGATGAGGGATGTACCTTTTTTGAAGTCTCTGGGGAGGTTGGCCAGGCTTTCATAGCCCTAGGCAGTGGCTGGCTGCAGGGGTTAGAAATGTATCCTTTTGCTGCAGAATGCCTCTCATATTTAATTTTTAGTCTCTGTGTGTCCAGGTTTGTATGCATGTGTGAGTGTGTGCCTGCCCCCATGTGGGTGTGTTTGTGTGCCTGCGTGCATGTATGTGTGTGTGTGCATGCGTGTGTGTGTGTGTGTGTGTATGTTCATGTTGGTGCAGGTGCGTGTATATGCATGTTTGTGGAAGCTGGAGAACCTCAGGTGCTATCCTCCAGAATGCTATCCACTGGCTTTGAGAAATGATCTCTCATTGACCTGGAGGTCACAAATTAGGCTACCTTGGCTTGACTGTAAGACCCAGGCATCCTCCTGCTTCCACTGCCCATCCTCTGGGATTATAAGCAAATGCAACTACACCCAGTTTCTTAAATACAGATTCTGAGGAGCATACTCGGGTCATGTGTGTTTACAAAGAGATGACTTAACCTACTAAGTCATCTCTCTAGCCCCGTTCCTGTCTTTCTTCTTTGAGTGGGAGGACTCACTCCACCCCATTGTGATCTCATCTTAATGATGACTCAAGACTGAAGATTAGACTTTACTTCAGAATAACCTGGTCCCTGTGTATGATAGTGGGCCCTGAGGTGCCATGAGACCCAATAAATAGATAAAAAAAAAAAAAAAAAAAAAAACACACAAGATTGCACAGAATGCAATTTATTGGTGGCCCAGTGACAGAAAAAAATGACTTGGATGGCATAAAACCCAGCCAATTTCTCAAAATTAGGGTTAGACAAAACAGAATTATTAAAGGATCAGGGTCAAAATGACTTCATCCGAGCAGAATACATAAGAGTGTATATCATACATAGACGATGAGAGATTGGATTCTGTGAAGCAGTCACTTCTCTTACATTTTTTTTTCTTTTTACTCCACGGATATAGAAAAATAATTTGATCTTTATTGCTAGCATAAAACAGTACACTATTAAAGTTATAAATATAACAGTGCATGGTACAAACACTTGTTGTCAGGGAGACTTCGGAGCTCAGTGAGTTTAGCAGGTTGAGACATGCACATGTATTTAAAGGAATAATTACTACTCAGTTCCTGCAGGATTCTGCTAAAAATAGACATGGGCCCTGTAATGCTTCCTCCTGTAGGTGGATTGCTCAGAAGTATGAGTCTGTGTCTTCTTTCTCCTTCCTTTTGGATCCTGAGAATTAGGTTTTAGTTTTGATCTTTTGATAGGTTTTCTCAGATTTCTCATGTTTATTTCCACATTTTTGTTTCATTTTTTGCCATTGTCTTCTGTCTCTTTTATATATTTAAGACAAATATCAAATCACATATTCAAAAATCTTTGATCTTTTAGTTTTCAGTTTCTATGGCAATATTTCAGTTTTCTTGGTTGCTCTGAGATCTTTGGTTCAGGGCCTTTGGTTTTGCTCTTTAAAGTTCTTTATTTCTAGTAAAGTTTGAGAGTTTCTCATTTGAGAATCTATACATTGTAATCCTTCAAAATCTCCACATTTTGAGTGCCTGTGTGACACCACAAGTGGAAAATTCCACATTTGACCCCATGTGACAGGTGTGATAAAAATTCAGTCACATAACACAAAACTCAATGTTATTTCTGTAGAGTTTTTTTTTTTTTCTTTCTCGTATTGCATTGCTGGACATTTTTTTTTTTACTGGTCATTTACTTGTATATTCTGGTTTACAATGTTGTGGTTTTATGTGTTTTCTTTTCATTTTTGCCCATTTCTTTTCTAAAGAGAGAGAGAGAGAAAGTGGGTGCAGTTGGGTGGGTGGAGAGGATCTAGAAGGAATTCGGCAAGGGAAAAGCATGATCAGAAACTATTTTTCAATAAAATATATTGAAAACATTTTGAAGGCACACTGAAAACATCTTTACTTAAACATCTTTAAGGTAGGTACATACAGTATATGAGACGTAAGTATATTTTGTATTGAGTCTTATCCCCAGGATAAGATATATTAAGATGGTTTACAATATAAAAATTCCAAACCCTGAAACACTTTTGATCCCAAGCCTTTCTGATAAGAATCAAGCTGTGTATGTACTGTACTTTTCTGTTTTGCCCTTGGATGTTGGAGAATTTCTCAAATGCCCATTGTTCCCTGGCATTCCAGTGACACACAGGGAGTCATCAAAAGGTTCTGGGAAGTTCTGCTTGTAAGAGTGAAGCTAACTGCTCTGCGGTTTTACCTAGGGGGTGTTGAGAAGAAATTTTTTTTTCTTTGCAGCTATCAAAAATCAACATGATTAGGTATTTGCTGTAGAGTCATTTAAGTTTCCTGAAAAACCTCAGGTCTGTGAGAGCTGCCTGTTTACTGGTACCTCAAGGTCTAGGGACAAGAAGGAGGTTTCTCAGGGTTTCTGTATGTAACTTCAGGTAAGTCCTACTTCAGCTCTCTCTACTGTGTCACATTTGATTCCTCACAGGACTCAGATCTGATCTTATTGAGAGGATCACACACAGGAATAATGGACTAACCAGGAGACCAAAGAAGGCTTTGCTCTCTACAGAGGCTTCAGCTAGCTTCTGAGCTGTATGAATTTAGCTCTGAGGGCTGGATTACATAGCTTCTTGTTACTGTTGCCCTGACAAGTTACTTTTTGCCACCTTTTCTTTGTTTTTTTGGTTACTGCTCACTTCACTTTATATCTTCCAGGACTTTGTTTACAACTAACACTTCGCCATGTCCCTTCCTGTTCTCATCATTAAGAGTACGCACAGTGGTCTGTTTTATCTAAGGGAATGTCCAACACTGCAACCAGATGCCCGAAACTTGTCCTGGAAATGTATTTGTACAGCAAGGTTTCTTATCTGGCCTGCAATGTCTGTCTCTCTCAACAGGATGTGACTTAATGTCTTCCCTTTTCTTTGTCCTGACATCTTCTCTGCCTGGAAGCTCAGCAGGAGGGAAAACAACTCAATATAGCTTCAGGAAATCCCTAGAGTTAACCAGGTTCATTAGGCTCCTCCCTCCCAGAATAAGCAGTAACTGCCATGAAGACTTTCAGACAAGCCACGGTGGAAGGAAGACTCTGAGACCCAGACCATCTGCTCGGAAGAAGCAGAGATCAACAGGGCTGCTTGGAAGAGGGTCAGAGCAACTGGGTACTCACTTAGAAAGGACTCGGCAACCTGTTGATCTGCCTCAGGCTTTGCAGAGGCCTAGAGTTTTGCTAGCGTTTCTAGCTTTTGTGTACTGTCACCTGTCCAGAAACGGGCTTTGGTGATATAGCTGTGCTTGAGTCATTTCTTCTCCTGTGAGTAGCCCCGCCCGCATTCCTGTAAGTATCGCCAGTAAAACTCATTGTTTCACCGGATTGGACATTGGTGCTGTCCATACATTTGTCTGTTGCAGGCTCCCTATCTAGGGTGAGTAGATGGGTGTTTCATCTCCCCAGGAAAAGTTTTTCCACACAATAATGGCTTGCTAGAGAGTAGAGTATTTAGTGTAGAGAAGATACAGTGAGTGGATTGGAGCAGACCCATGCATGAGATTTCGCCATGTTGTCCAGAATAGTGTACATTTAAAATTCTGTGGGGTTTGTCGTAGTGGTTTATTTTCTGAAGTTTTCCGTTTACTATTTTTGAGCTAAATTGTCCTGAGCATACTCAAGTCCTCAGAAAAATAGGATCACAGACAGTGAAGATTGTAATTAATTTTAGCAAACCTTCGTGAGAGAGTTGGCTAAAACATGGTCACTATGTTTAAATCTAATTGTAATGATAACATGCAAGCAAGCAAAAAGTAAGCCAGGCAAGGTGGCACACACACTCAGGGCTCTAGTACTGAGGAGGCTAAGAGAATGGTGGTGGTTGTAAAGCTAGTCTGAGCTACACAGGGAGACTGTTTTTCACACTAACCTACAGAGCAACAACAATGACAGCAGCAGCAGCAACAGAGGAAAAACAAAACCCAAATACAATAGCAATAACAAGACAACCATAGGCTATCTGGTCCTTTTTATCTTACGGGCTCAGTTGTATGAGGTCTAAATTAATTCATCTGGTAGACATCATCCTAGGCAAGTAGCACAAACCAGAGTCAGGAAGCTTTCAAATTCTCCAAGTATTTACTCATACATATGTGTTGTTTGCTTGTTCTCTCTACTAATTTTATTTTAATGTCTTACATATGCCCATCAGTTAGGGAGTCTCCAGTCATGACGTCAATGTTTTGGCACTTAGAAGCAAATCAATAGAGCATGAAAACCACTTTTCTGGCTGTTGTGATTGGGACCAATAGATCTTATAGCAATGGATGCTTTAATGTTGAAAATCTCCATTTACCCAGATGATTAAAAAGATTTAGCTAATGCCCATCTTGTTCCTATGCTGGTGGAAGTTCACTGTAATGGAATCTGACTGGTTTAATGTTAATGAGTTCATCACTGTATCTAGGTGGCTGCCTTTCATTTTCATCTCTCAAGTCAGCCTTATAGTTATGTTTACCACTAAGCTGGTGCTTTGCCACACCACTTGTCTTTCAGCTGCAGAAGACAGCTTTTCATCGCAAAGTTAAGTTAGTATGGTGGTCTAATTAGCTGTGAGTATCTGGACAAATTCTTTCCTCATCTTTTATTTATTTGTTTTTTATTCCATAATCCTATTTGAAGGCAGGTCTCAGAAGGAGACATAGCATGCCCTCATGAGCTTAGCAAGTTTTTTATGAGGAAAGACTGCTCCCATTTGAGGCTTTGCTATGTCAATTAAAAGAGCCAATTGTGAATGGTAATTTTTCATTGACCAAGAGAAACCAATCAGCTCTCATGTTAAATTTGTGCGGACCCAGACATAGAGTTTATGAGAATCACAAGGAGAGGTCTTTGAATCACTCTGTGGGGCAGTATGAACATGTGTCCTACTTTGCCTGGGTTGGTGCTAATATCTGAAAAAATTTATGCAAAAGGGAAAAAAGTTTGTTAGTTTGGCAGTTATGAGGCTGATGGTCAGGTTAAATCTCAAGTGCTTAAAATTTTTCTTAGCTTTCTCGAAATGAGACAATTTCTGGCTATATTTGCAGACTGGCGTAAGGAAATTGAAGATGAAGCAGGGCATGCTTCATTGATATAGGCATCTGGTCAACCCTGGATTATTGACTAACTCCAACACTTCCACATGCTGAGAGAGCTCTGCAGCCCAGTAGCTCTTGTTCATTTTTTTTTCTCTCATAATTAGTTTCCTACTTTCTTGCAGGCTCTGTTTTATGGCTTCTGTAATCTTTCACAGAAAAAGCCACAGCACCAACATTAGAGTTACAGCAGAGATTAGAGAGCCTCTTAAAAAACAAGAATTCTTACCCAAATATTTGAATAGATTTGAGCACTTTGAGAAAACGGATTAACTGAGTAAGAAACAAAGAAAGGAAGAAAGGAAAGAAGGAAGGAAGGAAGAATGGAAGAAAGAGAGAAAAATAAAGGTCACCACCCTTATCTTTTTCTTTTTCACAAATTCTGCTTTTTTCCTAGAATTCCCAGGCAAGAGATTCTGTCTGTTTGCATCTTTCTTGGCAGGGATATGATTTCATATCAATGTCATCCACCTCAATACCAAAGGCTCTCTATCTTTTATTTTTATTAGTTTATTCTGGCTCAGAGGAATTTATTCTAACTGATTCAGGCCTCAAATATATTTAAAACCTTTCCCTATCTGGGGCCCAGTCTGCTTTGTCCCTTCAGTGCAGGTTTCATTTGGGACAGGCTGAGTTCTTTCTCAATAAATCTCCTAAAACCCACTCAGAGATGGGGAGGAGAATGATTATTATTAGTCAAACTATACTACTGAGAGGATAAACATGGGGTTAAAAATCTTTAAAGCATGCCAATTTAACTAACCGGAATTGCTCTGCTGCTTACTATACTAACAGCACATCAGTTCAGCTAGAACGTAGTAAAGATAGGTCTCATTTTTTTTGTCCCAATGTATTATAATCACAAATACACTTTTAGTAGACCATTAAGGAAACTCTGGATTCTTCCTGTAGTGTTGTAATGTACTTAGTTGTATTTGATTTGTTTTGAAGATTAAAGGGTAAGAGCAAACATTTATTGAACACTTAGTAAATGTGAAGCATTACATTAAATAACTCAAATAATATAAATAACAACTACCCAGTAATGTTGGGATTCATATCCCCAACTTATATGAACAGTTGAATTACTTGCGTGAGATCCTACACACAGCCAAAGAGGAACTGTTTCCATTTCCCACGGACTTGCCATAAACCTCATATTTTCTGAGATACAACATGTTCAGTGGCGCTAGCTCTGCTCTGTTTTGACCTTTTACATGACTTTGACATACGTTGTGTGAGGAGAGAATGTTCTTTCTGAAATGGAAGTATTAAGTGAATGGGGGAGGGAAGGAGTTGGAAACTACAGCTGTTTATTTTGCTCTTGCTAATGTCACAATCAGACAATATCTATCCTGTAACCCTTCTGGTGTCTGAGTCATTCCCATATAAGTCTAAGTCATTGTTTTTTCCATTTGATGTATATCCTGGCTGAAATACGAATGCTCATGTCTTTCGATCCTTTAATGCTTCTTTATCCCTTCTCTCGTTTCCCTCCTTTTGTGGGCTTGCCCACTTTTCTCTTTGCTCAACTCCCAGATATTATAGGAAGAAATCTTTCTCTACCATTCTTGGGAACAGCTGTTTATTTCGTCATCAATTTACTTATTTATTTATTTATTTATTTTACTTTCACAAAAATATATTAACGTTTCAATTTTTCCCATTTTTTAAAACTTTTATTAGTTACACTTTATTCACTTTGTATCCCCCCTTAAATCCCTCCCTCCTCCCCTCCCCCTTCTTCATGCATGCCCCTCCCTGAGTCTACTGATAGGGGAGAGGTCCCCCTCTCCTTCCTTCTGATCTCAATCAAATCTCATCAGGAGTGGCTGCATTGTCATCTTCTGTGGCCTGGTAAGTTTGCTCCCCCCTCAGGGGGAGGTGATCAAAGAGCAGGCCAATCAGTTTGTCAGAGGCAGTCCCTCTTCCCATTACTATGTAACCCACTTGGACACTGAACTGTCATGGGCTACATCTGTGCAGGGGTTCTAGGTTATCTCCATGTATGGTACTTAGTTGGAGTATGAGTCTCTGGTATGTCACTTAATTGTAAAAAGTATAGTGATTCATACTCCTCAGCACATTTGTTTGGACTGGGACACTACCAGTCTTGTTTGGCTCTTTGGAGGTCTTTTCAACATTTTTTTCCTCAGGCTGTTGGAATTTAAAAGGGGAGCCTGATAGTTCCCCTTTGATATTTCAAAATTTCTTCTAATTTATCTTTTTTATTACAGTGTTGTCATTCTATTTTTTTATATCTTGTGATACAAAAAATATGTTATAACGAAGTATGTTAAGCTACAACTTTATAATTTTGATTCAGTTTTGTTGTTTAGATGCTTGTGTCTCTCACTTGCAAATTCTCTACTTCTGAGCTCTTTACATATGGTCTTAGTTCATTGTCATCTAAAACCTTCATAAAATATTTTTAAATACCCCTTTCCATTATTAGTGTTTTGTGAGAACAGATATTAGAGTTATAAAACCAGGAAAAGTTGAAAAAGAAATATAGTGATATACCAAGTAAGACTTGTTGATTCCAGATTAGTCCAATAATTTTATAAAGTGTCATCACTCCTCCTGTCCCTTTCCTTCTTCTTCTTCCTCTGTCTCCTCCTTCTTTTTCTTAGTATTAATTTCTTTATAGTATCCCTAAAGAACAGATTGAAATATATGTATTTTTTTTTAAATTTTGAAATATATATTTTTAATTCAAATCCATTTTCATGACACATAAGATCATAAAATTATACATCGTAGTCAGTTACTGTACTAGTTAAGTTTTCACTGCTGTCACCAAATACCGGACCAAAAGCAACTATAGAATGGAGAGTTTATTTGAGTTCCTGATCTAAGTCTGTTATGGTTGGGAAGGCCTGATGGTGAGAGTGGTCCTCAGCTCTGTTGGCAGGAATGTGTCTGAGGAAAACTGGATAGACCAGGAAGCGGAGAAAAGAGCAGTGGCGGTCCTAGGGTAGGGTTCTCCTTGTTCTCTTTCCATTTAGGCTGGGGACCTAGTCCATCAGATGGTGGCATCTATACTCGGGTTTATCCGGTTTACTTTTTTGAAATATCCCCACAGACTCATCTAAACGTCTGCCACACTGGTTGATGCCCTCCATGTTTCTTAATCTAACCATGTTTGATAAAATTAGCCATTCTAAGTCACTTCTTATCTACACAAGTCAAATATATTGCTTTATTGTAGAATAGTCTACCTTCATTCTCCTAAAAGGCACATAATGAAAAGTTCATTTAATCTACCTCTAATGGCCCTTAAGTTTTTAACAGTTCTAATATGTAAAATCCAAAATCCAAAGTCCTTTCTAAGACTCAAGGGACTCTTGGAAACAACAAACCAAGTTATATGCTTCCAATAAACAGTGACGCAGAGTAAATATTCCTTTCCAGAGGGTAAGAGTGGTTGCAAAGCAGGAAAACATCAGAGCAAAGCAAAACTGAAACTCAGCAAGGCAAATACCAAACTCCAGCTCTATGTCTGGAGTATGTGTGTGTAGGGAGTGGGGGGGGGAGGGGGGAGGGTGTGTGTGTCTCATATTAGCATCAAAAGGTATCTAATGGGTTTTGTCAGCTCTTTCTCCCATCTCTGCTGCCTTTGACAACTGACCTCTCTTTTAGACTGACTCCACTTGGTGCTGCTACTTTCCTTAGATTATGTCTCACGTCGACATCTCGAATGTCTCAGTCTTTATCTGCAGTTTAGGACTTACCCTCACAGATTCCTGTACAGCTTACTCTGGAACTGCATGCAGGTAGCCTTATTGCATGTTGCATGGCTTCAGCATCTTTCTGAAACCTTTGTGCAAGTCTCTTAATTGTTTGTTGTATGCTTAAAAAAATCAGCACCATATGGATAATACCGGAATTTTCTATTATCCCCAAATGAAACCTGGCCTCTTTGGTGGACAGATATGGTAGGCTCTGTGTGCCTTTGAGGTTAAACCTGGGAAAACACTTCTCCAGATGGATCTATTAGAATGGTTTGTCCTAGAAGCTCTCTTTATTCAAGTAGTCCCTTTCCAAATGAAAGTTTTTCTAATGAGTCTACATTTTATAAATTGAATTCTTTGATGGGTTCTTAATCTTTCTTATTGTCCCAGTGAAAAGTTCCTGGTTTCTCTTTAACAATGTTAGTCTCTTTAATGTTTAGAGACATTTATCCTCACCAGCCTTATTTACAGCTTTACTTGGATTCAAGCTGATTGGATTACCATGCATGGTTCAACTTTCTGCTCAGATTTTCTTGCTCATTCATTGGAAACTTGGATAAGTGCTGTAAGCATTAGCCATGCTTTGACTAATGTTATACTGTCTTGAAATTTTCTCTGCCAAACAACCTGGTCCATTACTTTTGAGTCTAACCTCAAAATTTTAGGAGACAGGCAGAATGTCTCTGAGGTAAGGTTCCTTGACATACTATAACATGAATAATCACTAGTAGTTTAGTTCTTAAATGTCTTATTCCCCTTTGAGATGTCATGAGCCCAGCCTCCACTGTCTACATTTATAATCTCCTTAAATCCCACCAGAACTGGCCTATAAAACTTATAACATTTTAGAGTTTCTCTAACCTTTATCTCTGAACTATTCCACATCCCTCACGTAGACTAGTTCCAAAGGCCCATGGACCACGTGGCCAGATCTACTTCATCTGTGTACCTCCTCTTTGTACCTATTTTTTGTACCAGTTACTGTTTTTGTTTTTATGACTAAGTATATGGCAAGAAGCAACGGGAGAAAGGAAAGGGTTGTTTTTGTTCACAGTTTGATGTTATTTTTTCAATCATGGCAGAGAAGACCATGTTGACCATGGCTATTGACTATGGTACATCATAAGTGACATCATAGTGTGTCACTTCTTCCTCACATCAGGGTGGACCAGGAAGCCAGGAAAAGGAAGGACTTCCAGCATTTAAGAATCATGTCTTGTCACTTCCTAGTATGTGTGTTATAACTGTCCAATTTTCCAACTTAAAAGGCCAGCTTCTGTAACATACTTGGAAAAGAAATGATCTTTCCTGAACTTTGTGAGCTGTTCACTTATAAGCTAGCTCTCCATTCTGAAAGTTCATTTCTTTATTTCAGTTCCACTGTAACAAACACTATTGTTTGCTGCCAGTTCTTGCCTGGAGTTTTGGGATCATGTCCTGCCCAGGGCAGTGCTATCGTCACCCTTGCAGTCATATCCATTAGATTGGAAGCTCCAGGAGTGTAGGTCTGAGATCTTGTCCCCATGATGCAAATCAGTCTCAGGACCTGATATATGGCAGGTAGGCACTCCACCAACTAAGCTGTGTCTTTCAATCCAGGTCAGGGTTCTTTTCTGTATTAAATTCTAGATACTTAGCAAAGTGCCTGTCCTATGTGAAGTCAGAAAAGACAATTTTTTTATGTGAAATAACCTAATTGTTTTTTTTAAGCACAATGATACTGAGCTCTAAGGACTGAGCGTTTATTGTATGCCTGATGTCTATATGCATAAACTAAAAAAAAAATGTAGTAGAACAGTGATTATAGAAAATAAATGGGGCATCAGGTAGGATGGAGGGAAATTGCATAATAAATACAATTGCATAATAAATACCAAGTAGTCCCCAGAAGAGAATTTAAGTGTCTTAAAGCCTGGTAGCATATATTATGAGATTAACATAACTGTTCATGTCTGTTCCTTGTAATAATAGCTACTGTCCATAGTGGCATAAAAGTCATCATAGGAAATCTCCTTCAGATGCATTGACAGGAACATGACAGTATCTTGAATAGAACATAGATTTACAAAGCTTCTAGCAAACAGCCTCACTGCTGAAAATAACTCTAGTCTTGGAGGACAAAAGCATATAGAATTGGCAGTGGTGTGTGTTGTTGATAGAAGAAAACTGAAATCATTCAAATCTGTCTATGGAGAGGGAGGCCTACAATCCCTGTCAGGAAGAGAAAGAGGAAGGTTTCACTGGTCAGTGATACATCTTAAGAGGCAGAGACTAAATCTGCTCTTTGCATTTAGCCAGATATAGTGATCTAATAACCTGACCCTTGTATAAAATACAAAAAGCATAAACATGGCTAAGTCCATTTTAGACAAGCCTAAATCTTGGGAAGGAGAAGAAAATAAAGTGACAGACGTTATTATAAGGAACAGACATGAGCGAGTTATCTTAATCTTACTGTGAGTACTTTCCCAGGCTTTGAGCAATTTAAATTCTCTTCTAACCTACAAATTACTTTAACATTTCTAAGGGACACAGATGTGTCTTAAATTGATAACTAGAGTGTCAAGCATCACTTCCAGCAACAAGAAAAGAATCCACAGTCTTTAATTTTTATGTCTAACTGACTTCAGTGGAGGTGTAGTCAAATGTATATTATTTCTTAATTTGACACCTTCCAGTTAAGAGGTCTTATTTTATATGTGTCAGAGTTGCAGGTGTGAAATTAGTCACCAGGAAGGCTAACTGTTCCAGATTCTTTTGACCTTATGGCTGGAAGGAATTTAATTGTAACCTCATAAAGAGAAAGGAATTCTGGCCACTAGGGAAGATGATTACATGGTCATTGACAACGTGAACTTGAATGGCTACATTAGCTCTTTAATTATAATGAATCCAGAAGAAATGTTCAAGGTTGGAAAGGAGGCACTCAGTAAGGGATAATGACAGCTACTTATGCAAATGGTATCAACACTGGCAAAATGAAGAGGCTGGACTGCTTTAGGTCAGTTGGAGACTACAACTAGGAGGTAGAAGTAAAAATCTTGGAAAGGTTCAGTATTTGTCATTAAAACTACTCTACAGAGTGACACATTTCTAGTCAGTAAATCTCAAGCTAAGATTAACTTTATTGGGAAGATGGTTGTTTTTGTTTGTTCCTCTTTGAATCTTTCATGCTTTTTAGTGATAATCCTCTAAGTAGGAATAGAAAATAAAACAACTGAGAGGAATCTACCAAATCCCCCTACCAACAAAGTTTTCTTTATATAAATTCTCAAGAAAAAAAAAAAGTTCATTTCTGATTTCTAGCTCTGATTTCAACTTCTATCAATTCAAAGAACCCAAGGCTGTTCTTACCAGACAGAACATGGACATTAAAACTACATGAATAAATTAATGATCGAAAGACTGGATGGTTATGGAGACATGAATGTTGCAATGGAGAAATAAAAGCAACTAAAATTGGATTAAGGGAAACGGGCTTCAACATTAGATCTCAATTTACATACCTTTTACGACACTGAAAATCGATGTATTTCTTGGAATTCTGTAAGGGCAATCTGTTGAGAACATTCGTGAGCGAGTCATTTTTAGTTAGAGATTACTTAATTAAGGTAAGGACATAGAAACAGCTTTTCGCACCCACAGGCAAAGTACTATCGTTTGTCAAAGTAATGAAACTGGGTTTGGCATGTAGGAAACTAAGCTTTCCTCCTTTGAAACAATGAAAGAAAATTCTCGGTGAAAAGCAGGGCTTCGTAGCATTTAGTCTTCATCTCCTAATGTAGGGTTAGGAGAAAGACTCCTCTCTCCTAACGCTTCCATGCATGTAAAACTTCCATTATAATCGTATTCTCTCTCTCTGTTTGCTACTTCCGGGGCTTAATATACTTGTACCTGTGACAGAACGCCTGGTGAAAAGTAACTTATAGGAGAAATGGTTTCTATTGGCTCACATTCTGTGGGGATACAGTCTACAGTGGTGGTGAATGAATGGCAGCAGGGACATGAGGAAGCTGGTTATGTTGTGTCTATAGGAAGCTGACGGCTGGATAGTGAGGTTCAGGTTACTCCCTCCTTGACACCTTAGCCCACAGGATGGAATCAGAGGGTTTGTACTTACTTAGTATGTCCTTTTTTTTTTTTTTTTTTTTTTCATTTTTCAGTTGATGTTTATCATCTTTGGTTGATGTTGAAGGGACTCTAGCCAGCTCAAGCATGACAAACATGGCTTTGGCAGGCCTTACCTTTGTCCTCCATTCCCTCTGCCTTGCTAAAAACTGTTAGATTACATTTCTAAAGGTATACCCAAAGTTCACTCCTTTATCTGGCCACGTATTCCTTCTAAGGCTGGCTACCAAGGTCCAATTATCAAAGTATTAAAGTCCAGCAATCAAAAGCCCCATTTAGCTCACTTACTTAACATGCCCAGTTGAAATTAAACACCTCGTTTTCACAGATCCTATGTGAATGTTTTTATGTTCCTATGTGCCACATCTGTCTCCTCTCTATCCCTCTGGACAAATATTCTTTCCACTCTCCCTCATTCTCTTTCTCTTTTTCTATCTTCTTTCCCATATCCTTGTCTTTTATTTCCTGCCCTTTGTCCCTCTGGGGCAAATGACTCTCCTTTGTGCTGAGAACTTGGTCTTGGGGTAGGTTCTTATGCCTAATACTGGTCTCTCCAGTTGTCTAATTATTTTTTTTAATCCCCCACCCCCCATTTCTCTATCTCTCTTCCCTCTCTTTTCACTCCCTCCTCCTATATCTTTTATCCTATTCATTATTTCTTCTCTTCACCTTTCTTAAATACTTACTGCCAGTCTCCTGCCTAATAACAATTGCTTTCTACTATTTCTTATATACTTGGCTTCGTTTACCTGATATTGTTTCATTTTCTCCCTCTCCCCCACAAAAGTAGATCATTTTAGAGACCCTTCTAAATTATGTTTAGCCTCATAATGAATATAGAAAACATATTTTGTATGAAATAAGTTATAGATTTTTGACCCACAGTAATGGTTATGTCTTGCTTTATGTTCTTCCTTAAATATATAAACATACCTGAGTAAACACGTCTAGTGAGTTCCTTATCTAAGTCTATGTTTGTGAGGAAAAGAACACCAAGGTTATTGGTAATGCTTAGTGTTAGATGTTCTGGCTGTTTCAATAGAAATCATGAAGACTTATGTGACAGTGGTGTGCTGGTAAATTGGCTGCCTGAGAAGAAAAGAAGCCATGATATATAGCATTTGCCAGTTTCCATGTTACAAGTACTTCTACTGCAGGTTTGGTTATGAGTCTCAGTATCTGCTTTGATACACTTCTAGGTAGAGTCTCTCAGGGCCCTCTGCGGTAGGCTCCTGTCCTGTTACTTGTTTTCTCCTATGTCTAATGCATATCCCATTTGTCTTTCTAAGTGAGGATTGATCATCTTACCCCGGGTCCTCTTTCTTGTTTATCTTCTTTAGGTGTATAGATTTTATTATGTTTATCATATCTTATAGGACTATATGAGTGAGTATATATTATGTGTGTCTTTCTCCTCCTGGGATACCTCACTCAGAATGATCTTTTCTAGATCCCACCATTTGCCTGCAAATTTCATGATTTCCTCGTTTTTGATTGCTGAGCAGTATTCCATTGTGTAAAAGTACCACAATTTCTGTATCTATTCCTCTGTTGAGGGATATCTGGGTTGTTTCCAGGTTCTGGCTATTACAAATAAACCTGCTACAAACATGGTTGAGCAAATGTCCTTGTTGTGTATTTGAGCAAATTTTGGGTATATGCCTCAACCAAACCTGCGGCAGAGTGCAGGGAATCATATGAGAGAAGGGGAATTAGTATGACATGGAAATGATAGGAGTTCCTCAAGGACCAAATATCTCTGGGCACAGGGGTCTTTTCTGAGACTGACACTCCACCAAGGACCATGTATGGATATAACCTAGAACCTTTGCTCAGATGAAGCCCGTGGTAGCTCAGTAACCAATTGGTTTCCCATAGTAAGGGGAACAGGGACTATTTCTGACAGGAACTCAATGGCAGGCTCTTTGACCTCCCCACCCAGAAAGGGAGGAGCAGTTCTGCTAGGCCACAGAGGAGGACTTTGCAGCCAGTCCTGAAGATACCTGATAAAACAGGGTCGGAAGAAAGGAGAGGAGGTCCTCCCCAATCAGTGGACTTGGAAAGGGGCAGGGAGGAGATGCGGGAGGGTGGGTGGGATTGGGAGGGAATGAGGGAGCAGGATACAGCTGGGATACAGAGTTAATAAAATGTAACTAATAATAATAATAAAAAGAAATAAGTACTTCTACCACAAGGTTTTATTTATTTATTTTTTCAGGATGACATCACTGAATACAGGGGTAGGAAGAATTTGCTCTTGTGAACTGGTCCCAGCACATCACTGCTATATGAGGGGCCATAGGCTTCCAGGAAGGGGTATTGGACAACTGCTTTTAGTTTGTTTGCACCTTGATTCGATTTTCTGGGTATCTGCCCTCTCTATGTATAGTTGTCAAATGGCTTATTATGATGGGGTGGGACAAGGAATGGACTTCTTATAAAACCTGGATTGTGATAGACTTGAATGGTTTCATGAACTGAGGAAGTGTGAACCAGAAGTAGACATGGAGATAATATCCTTTGGGTCAGCTTTGAAGAAACCCTCTTGCAGCAAGAAGGGAACAGAAATGGAATACACAGGTGAGGAGACATTAGGTCTCTAGGCTGCCAAACAGTATCCCCCATGTCAGTCATTGAGGCTCCTTAACTTCCTTCAATTAAGCAAGTTCCATGCTGTTTGAAATTCAAGATATTAATGATATACAAGATTTAGCTGAAAAGTCATGATCTACCCTGGCCCTATCTTGTATGTTTGTACTACTATGACTTACCTGGAAATTAATCTCTGTAACTGTTATTGCAGGTTTGCAATAGAGAACGGTTCTTCTTTTTTTTTTTATTTTCTTTTTATTATTATTATTATTATTTTTTTCTTTTTAGTTACATTTTGTTAACTCTGTGTCCCAGCTGTATCCCGCTCCCTCATTCCCTCCCCAACCCCACACTCCCTCCCTGGTCTCCTCCCTGCCCCTTTCCAAGTCCACTGATAGGGGAGGACCTCCTCCCCTTTCATCTGACCCTGTTTTATCAGGTATCTTCAGGGCTGGCTGCAAAGTCCTCC
>NW_026591086.1:24468685-24484646 GCF_907164565.1 Psammomys obesus
GGCCACATCCGAGCAGAAGTTCTAGGTTATATCCATAGATGGTCCTTGGTTGAGTGTCAGTCTCAGAAAAGACCCTGTGCCCAGATATATTTGGTCCTTGTAGAGCTCCTATCCTTTCCATATCATACTAACTTCCCTTCTTTCATATGATTCCCTGCACTCTGCCGAGGGTTTGGTTATGAGTCTTAGTGTCTGCTTTGAAACACTGCTAGGTAGAGTCTTTCAGATGCCTTTTGTGGTAGACTCCTGTCATAAGTTCAATGCACATCCCATTTGTCTTTCTAAATGAGGATTAATCACCTTCGCCTGTGTCCATTTTCTTGATTATCTTCTTTAGGTGTGTAGATTTCATTATGTTTATCATATCTTGTAGGTTTATATAAGCGAGTATATACCAAGTTTGTCTTTCTCCTTCTGGGATACTTCACTCAGAATGATCTTTTCTAGATCCTACCACTTGCCTGCAAATTTCATGATTTCCTCCTTTTTGATTGCTGAGTAGTATTCCATTGTGTAAAAATACCACAATTTCTGTATCCATTCCTCCGTTGATGGACATCTGGGTTGTTTCCAAGTTCTGGCTATTACAAATAAAGCTGCTACGAACATGGTTGAACAAATGTCCTTGTTGTGTACTTGAGCAAATTTTGGGTATATACCTAGGAGTGGTATAGCTGGGTCTTGAGGTAGCACTACTCCTAGTTGTCTGAGAAAGCGCCAGATTGACTTCCAAAGTGGTTGAACCAGTTTACATTCCCACCAGCAATGGAGGAAGGTTCCTCAATATTTGACAAAGAAGCCAAATCCATTCAATGGAAAAAAGACAGCATCTTCAACAAATGGTGCTGGACCAACTGGATGTCTACATGCAGAAAAATGAAAATAGATCCATATTTATCACCCTGCACAAAACTAAAGTCCAAGTGGATCAAGGACCTCAACATAAAACCAGATACTCTAAATCAGTTGGAAAAAAAAGTGGGAAACAGCCTAGAACTCATTGGCACAGGAGACAACTTCCTGAACAGAACACCAACAGCACAGGCTCTAAGAGCAACAATCAATAAATGGGACCTCATGAAACTGAAAAGCTTCTGTAAAGCAAAAGACACTGTCATCAAGACAAATAGACAGCCTACAGATTGGCAAAGAATCTTCACCAACCCTTTATCTGACAGAAGGCTAATATCCAGTATATATAAAGAACTAAAGAAGCAGAAAAGCAACAAACCAAGTAATCCAATTAAAAAATGGGGAACAGAGCTAAACAGAGAATTCTCGAAAGAGGAACATCGAATGGCAGAGAAACACTTAAAGAAATGCTCAACCTCATTAGCCATTAGGGAAATGCAAATCAAAACGACCCTGAGATTTCACCTTACACCCATCAGAATGGCCAAGATGAAAAACTCAAGTGATAGCACATGCTGGAGAGGTTGTGGAGAACGGTTCTTCTACAGAAGATCTCTGTCACAGTAGCAGTCTCCAGTAGGTGAATTGTTTTCTAAGCATCTTTCCTGGAGCTCCGGCTCCTATCTGAACCCTCTCTGGGAGTGAAAGAATAATCAGTAAAAGTCTAGACTCCAACTATAGCACTAGTGCAGCAGCTCTGGGCTAATCTTTTTAAAACATTGTTTTATAATTTCATTTATGATTTTATTTGCATAAACTTTGCTCTGCTGAAGCTTTAAGTAACATCATGAAGAAGTCATCTTGACTCCAGGGTCCATAATAACACCCTTCTTGCCCCTGCTTTTCTCCAGGGAACAGGTTTTAATGATTTTGTTTTCTCCTCCAATGCTCCTACAACTGCCCCCTGCAGAGGTTGTTCTTTGGGGAAGGATGGATCATCTAGAACATATAATAATGCAACTAGCTCATAAGGTAAATACTATCAGTGACTTAGTGGAGATCAACTTAAAGCCAAGAGAAGGACCTCTAACAGTGGAATTTTATCCATGATCTAAAAGACAGAGCAGTTAGTACATATGGGATATGCTATGGTTGGGGTGTGTGTGCTATTTTTGGAGCCTTTGAAATTTATCAGGTAGGTGACTAACTCTGCAGGAAGTTTCAGAATTTTCTGGAGTCAAAGGCACCGAACTTGAGATAGATTGAAATTTACTTTAAATGCATAGAAAGCTGCTTGTGTCACCAGGAATAATATTTGCTTTTGGTTTTTAACTAAAAAAATATAAATGAGTACAATGAGTTAAAAATGTTTGCATTTTTGAAAAAAAAAAAAGCCAAACCAACCAACCAACCAACCAAACAAACAAACAAACAAACAAACAGCAGCTCTTAATGCTGCTGTTCAGCTAGTATTTTCCTCATTCAGTATTTGAGTATGCTTACTAATAGCCCTCACAGGTATCCAGAGGGAAAAACACATGCCAAAGTCACAGCTATGCATGATCATTAACAGGAAGATAGGCATGTGACTTTGGAAAATCAAAACCCACAGCCCACAGTAAAACCAGAGGACACTCCTGAGCATGATCATTGATATGAATCGGTAAAGTACCAGACCTCAGTGCTGAGGGCAAGCAAAGCTATGCAGGGAATGTTGGCTGAGTTCTAACATGCCCTAGGCTGCAAATGGAATAAAACACATTGCTCAGAAATCTCCTGCAGAGGGGGAAAGTATGACATCTGCATGTGTGTAAAATGTGGAAATTACCTTGGAATCCCATGGGCTTTCCTGCTGGCCTTCACAGTGTAATCACACAAAATAAGATTTCATAGTGAGCATCTTCATTTCCGGAATGTGTTCACTGAAACCCTGAGACTTTATCGAGTGTAACCCACTTGACAGACTGCCAAACATTTTCAGAGTTAGTTCATTCGAGGCGATTATTGGAATAATATACAATGGCTTTGAAACACATTGCATTCTTTCTCTCGTTCTGTCACAGCCTTTGTTCTTTGTCATGAGGATCATTTAGCTATGGTATTTTGCCATGGACCTTGATGGTAATCATTCTCACTCTTCATATGTGAACTTTCCTTTAATAAAAACATCTCCAACAGATGTCTTTGCTTACCTTAATTTTATAGGGTTTTGTCATAACATCGGTTGTTAGCTTGACAGTCCAGAGAGGAAGGCGTTTTCTCAGTTGCCGAATGGTACAGGAGGATGGAGCCCACTGTGGACAGTGCTGTCCCTGCAGTGCTATCCCTGGACAGGTGGTCCTGGGCTTTATAAGGAAAGTAGCTGAGCTGGCCAGTAGGCAGTGTCTTCCTTGGTCTCTGCCTCCATTCCTGCTTTAGATTCTGGCTTGATTTTCTGCCCTGACTTCGCTCAAGAATGGTCTGTGACTTGGAAGTGTCAGCCAAACAAACCCTCTTCCCCCTTGTTTTAGTCAATGTCTTGTTATAGATGCAGAAAGCAGATGAGGCATAATATTTCCTCAGTTATTAATAATTTCTTCCTTTTCTCATTTTTACTTGCGTAAAGTTTTTTTTTCTTCAAATTTTCTCTTATAGCTGTTTATAGCTCTTATAGCCACTGCATTGGTGCTATGATTTTATCTTTTTTGTGAGTTTTTTTTTGAAGGACAGTAGAACTTTTCTGTCATTGTTTGTTTTTTAGCATTCATTTTCTGCCAGTAAAAGCACTTTCATAGTACATTAGCAATTGTGTATTTTAGAACTTCACACCTCTTCTCCTAAGATTTTAGATGACTCCAAGAGCTAAAACTGTCTAGGATATAAAATATCTACTGTGGGTGGAGATATTTTTCACAAAATCAAAGAGAATGTCAACTAGTCATTGGCCCTTGTTCTTCCTCTTGCTTCTTAGGAACAGCTGAGTGGAAGAACTGAATGGGGCATTTACCGACTATCTACTAAGTAGAACTTATGAAATGTAAATGCATACACATTGTATTTCCTCTGCTCTTCATAACACACTCTTATGTGGAGAAGTTGTATTCACCCATTTATCTATCTCTCGAAGGATGTTGTTCAGTCGATCACTTAGGTGTCATGTGGTATGGCATGCTCTTGTAAGGTTTTATAGACACTGATAGAGGTATCACCTAAAGATCATACAGATTCAGTAGCGACAGCTTCTTGCTGTACTCACTGCACCATATCCTAAATCACATGTAAATATTAACTAACAACCGTTTGGTTCTTCGCTTTCTCTTTGGGAAGGCCTGCTGGAAATATCTAATTAGAATTTGTCAACGTGTTCCGCCTAGCTTTGCCTATCCCAGAGAACTAAATACCAGATTTTCTTGTCTTGACTGGCTTATAGGATACTGTTCATATTACAAATCATTAAAAAATCATGGGAATTAATTGTTACTTCTACCTCTTTTGTCATTGAAAGAGTGGATCTTGATTGGAAAAAAACAAAGAAAAGTTGATTTCCCTAGAAAAAAAGAGACACCGAAGGACAAGAGCTATGGCAGACTTCCCAACATCTTTGAGTATTTATTGTTTCATCATGCCTATTACAATACATGTTGTTCGGTTCCACTATGAACTTAATAGTATGATATTTGTGATGAGGGAAGCTATTCTACAGTCTGTGTGCATTCATTTATTTTGTTAACGAGTTGGTGTTTAGATTATTTTTTAGGTTGCCTTGAGACTTTGAGTCTTGTTTAAAGATGGTTATTGGCAAGAGGTGAATCTTGGAGAAGTAAAATGTCAGCATAGTCTTGAGTGGACAGTGAATGACGATACAATTAGAAATAAAGCATAAGGCCTAACTGGTAATTCATCAGGTAGCCCTTAACAAGCCACAATTCAGAGTGGCTAGCTCTTTGGTACTCCCTGTGTGACCCCCTCACCAGCAGCATTAACATCCCCTGGCTGCTTGTTGAGAGGTACAGAAGAGCCTCACAGGCCACCTAGGGTTTCTGGATTAAAATCTGCATCTTCACAAGCCCCAGCCTTCCCCCCCCCCCCCGACACCCAGGAGATTAACACATACAGTTTGAGAAGTACTACTCCAATGCAAGTTAGGGCTGGGGTAGATTAAAAAAATATCCAGGTATGCCTTTGCTTTGCCTGAGCTTGCTTGTAATGACAATTCGCTGAAAGCACATGGAACAGTAATTAACAAGAGGCAGAAAGAAATCTGTGCCAAGCCGGTGGTACCCACAAAAAGGCCCTTATTGTAGAGAGGAAAGAGCAATCACAGCCAATTAGGTGTACTGGGGGAAGAGTTCTAGTCCTTAGCCCTCTGGTATTTCCAATTCGTTTACTTTCTTCCTGGAAGCCTAGATAACTCTGTTCTGGGTTGGGAATCATAAGAAAGAAGGGAGAGTTAATATGACCTGTAGAGGACAGGAGCTCCACAAGGACCAAAAATATATGGGCACAGGGGTTTTTTATGAAACTGTTTCTCCAAGTAAGGACCATGTATGGATATAACCTAAAATCTCTGCTCGGATGTAGCCCATAGTAGCTCAGTATCCAAATGGGCTCCCTAGTTAGGGAAACAGGGACTGTTTCTGACATGAACTCAATGGCTGGCTCTTTGACACCCCCCCACCCTCAGGGAGGAGCAGCCCTGCTAGGCCACAGAGGAGGACTTTGCAGCCAGTCCTGAAGATACTTGATAAACCACTGTCAGATGAAAGGGGGGGGAGGTCCTCCCCTATCAGTGGACTTGGAAAGAGGCAGGGAGGAGATGAGTGAGGGAGAGAGGGTGGGGTTGGGAGGGAAAGACGAAGTGGGATACAGCAGGGATACAAAGTTAACAAACTGTAACTAATATTAAAAAATAAAAAATAATAATTAAAAAAATTTGTTTACTTCCAGCACCTGTCATAAACTCCTGCAGCCCTAGGGGGCAATGTGGTATAGAAAAGCAGGTTGTATCGGCTCCCTGGTGCTGCTCCTCTGTGGCCCTTTGACCTTGACAAATCAGTTACAATCCCCCTGAGCCTCAGTGGTTTGCAGAACAGGAAAACAGTGTTGCAAGGAACATATGTTTCAGACTAGGGACTGTATTTCTCCCCTTCTTGTCTTGTCCATGTCTAATTCATAGAATGAAGAACGTGTCCTGTCCTTCAAAGACTTCTTATGTAACAGAGAAACAACTCCAGCTGAAGGATGTGTCAGCCTTGGCTAGGTTGATGCACAGGTAAGCAGGCTTGTAAGCAGCTTCTCACCCTGTACTCCTGAAAGGGAGGGAGACTTCTAACTATCACCCTTACAGTGGTCTGCAGCAAAGCAGAGGGATTTTCTTAATGTCCTGGCTGGCAGTAAACATTCTTGGTTGGGCTGGACAGTCATGGGTGTATCCAGAAACTGCAGGTACAATTTAGAGTTTCTAGGGGGATCTGAAAAAGAAAAAAACCCAAAACCTGCTATGGCTCCACATTCACCAGAGTCTAGATAAAAGGACTCTCTGGGGTTTGAAAGGTGTTTAAGAAAGCAACCCAGGTGGCGTTAGGTGAGAAGTTAGGTTAAGTATACCATGAAGTGTGTGTTGAAGAGTTAGTACCACTATTACGCATTCATTACAGGCTTAGTGCTCAGTGTTCTTAACCATTAAGGCGTCTCTTCAGCTTTCTTTCTTGCTTTTATGGAGATACAGGGTGTTATATATCTCAGGCTAGCCTCAAACCTCCTACTCCTGTCTTTACCTTTTAGATGAAGATGTTAGCTGGAATTTATTTTTAGGTGGAATTATTATGTTAAATAACTCTGCTATACACAAAGTGTCAAATTTTTGTCAAGAAACTTCAATGAACTTTGGCAACTGCTTTCTGCATCGATTTAGATGATCATGTGTTTTTATCTTTCAACTTTTTAAAAGAATTCAGCTCTATGCAGGGCTGCGACTGAATGCAAGGAACTCATAAATGGCAAGCATGAGCTCTACTGCTGACTACACTCCTAGTTTTAGGATTCACATATGAAGCTAGTTTTGCATATCATGGATAATACCACTCAGTTATAATGGTGTTATCAAGTTGTTTGCTAGTATTTTATTGAAGATTTTTTTGCTTTCTTTTTTTTAATTTAACTTTTATTAATTACACTTTATTCATTTTGTATCCCCCCATAAACCCCATCCTCCTCCCCTCCCCGTCCCACCATCCCCCCTTTTCTGCATGCATGCCCCTCCCCAAGTCCACTGATAAGGGAGATCCTCCTCTCCTTCTTTCTGATCTTAGTCTATCAGTTCTCATCAGAAGTGGCTGCATTGTCAGGGTTCTAGGTTATCTCCATGAATAGTCCTTGGTTGGAGTATGAGTCTCTGAGGAGTTCCCTGTGTTCAAATTTTCTTGTTCTGTTGCTCTCCTTGTGGAATTCCTGTCCTCTCCAGCTCTTACTATTTCCCACTTCTTACATAAACTTCCATTCACTCTGCCCAACAGTTGGCCATTAGGCTCAGCATCTGTTTGACAGTCTGCAAGGCAGAGGCTTTCAGAGGCCCTCTGTGGAAGGTTCCAAGGTTGTTTCCTGTTTTCTTCTTCTGGCTTTCAGAGGACCTCGGTAGCAGGTTCCTAGGTTGTTTCCTGTTTTCTTTTTCTTCTGATGTCCATCCTTTTTGCCATTCAGGATGGGGATTGAGCATTTTAGTTAGGGTCCTCTCTTTTGTTTAGTTTGTTTAGATGTACAGATTTTAGTGGGTTTATTCTATGTTGTATGTTTATATGAGTGAGTATATAACATGTGTATCTTTTTGCTTCTGGGACAACTCACTCAGGATGATCCTTTCCAGATCCAACCATTTACCTGCAAATTTCATGATTTCCTTATTTTTCATTGCTGAGTAATACTCCATTGTATAGATGTACCACAGTTTCTGCATCCATTCTTCAGTGGAGGGGCATCTGGGCTGTTTCCAGCTTCTGGCTATTACAAATAAAGCAGCTACAAACATGGTTGAGCAAATGTCCTTTTTGTGAACTTGCACCACTTTTGGATATATGCCTAGGAGTGGTATGGCTGGATCTTGAGGAAGCACTATTCCTAGTTGTCTGAGAAAGTGCCAGATTGATTTCCAGAGTGGTTGTACAAGTTTACATTCCCACCAGCAGTGGAGAAGGGTTCCCCTTTCTCCACAACCTCTCCAGCATGTGTTATCCCTTGAGTTTTTTATCTTGGCCATTCTGATGGGTGTAAGGTGAAATCTCAGGGTTGTTTTGATTTGCATTTCCCGAATGGCTAATGAGGTTGAGCATTTCTTTAAGTGCTTCTCTGCCATTCCATATTCCTCTACAGAGAGTTCTCTGTTTAGCTCTGTTCCCCATTTTTTAAGTGGATTACTTGGTTTGTTGCTTTTCATCTTGTTTAGTTCTTTATATATACTGGATATGAGTCCTCTGTCAGATAAAGGGTTGGTGATGATTCTTTCCCAATCTGTAGGCAGTCGCTTTGTTTTGATGACGGTGTCCTTTGCTTTACAGAAGCTTTTCAATTTCATGAGGTCCCATTTATTGATTGTTGCTCTTAAAGCCTGTGCTGTTGGTGTTCTGTTCAGGAAGTTTTCTCCTGTACCAATGAGTTCTAGGGTATTCCCCACTTTTTTTTTTTTTTCTAGCCGATTTAATGTGTCTGGTTTTATGTTGCAGTCTTTGGTCCACTTGGACTTCAGTTTTGTGCAGGGTGATAAGTATGGCTTTATTTTCATTTTTATACATGTAGACATCCAGTTGGACCAGTACCATTTGTTGAAGATGCTATCTTTTTTCCATTGTATGGTTTTGGCATCTTTGTCAAAAATCAGGTGTCCATAAGTGTGTGGGTTTATTTCTGGGTCTTCTGTTTGGTTCCATTGATCCACCATTCTGTTTCTATGCCAGTACCATGCAGTTTGTAAAACTGGTGCTCTATAGTACAACTTAATATCAGGGATGGAGATACCTCCAGAAGATCTTTTATTGTAGAGGATTGTTTTAGCAATTCTGGGTTTCTTGTTATTCCATATGAAGTTGAGAATTTTTCTTTCCAGGTCTGTAAAGAATTGTGTTGGTAATTTGATGGGAATTGTATTAAAACTGTAGATTGCTTTTGGTAAGATGGCCATTTTTACTACGTTAATCCTGCCAAGCCATGAGCATGGGAGATCTTTCCATCTTCTCATATCTTCTTCTAATTCTTTCTTCAGAGACTTGAAATTTTTTTCATACAAGTCTTTGACTTGCTTGGTTAGGGTTACACCAAGGGACTTTATGTCATTTGTGGCTATTGTGAAGGGTGTTGTTTCTCTAATTTCTTTCTCAGCCCTTTTGTCTTTTGTATACAGGAGTGCTACTGATTCTTTTGAGTTAATTTTGTATCCGGCCACTTTGCTGAAGGTGTTTATCAGCTGTAGGAGTTCCCTGGTAGAGTTTTTGGGGTCACTCATTTATACTATCATATCATCTGCAAATAGTGATAATTTGAATTCTTCCTTTCCCATCTGTATCCCCTTGATCTCCTTCAACTGTCTTATTGTTCTAGCAAGGACTTCCAGCACTATGTTGAAGAGATATGGAAAGAGTGGGCAGCCTTGTCTTGTCCCTGATTTCAGTGGGATTGCTTTAAGGTTCTCTCCGTTCAGTTTGATGTTGGCTATAGGCTTGCTGTATATCGCCTTTACTATGTTTAGATATGTGCCTTGTATCCCTGATCTCTCCAGTACTTTAAACATGAATGGATGTTGGATTTTGTCAAATGCTTTTTCAGCATCTAGGGAGATTATCATGTGGTTTTTTTCTTTCAGTTTGTTAATATGGTGGATCACATTGATGGATTTCCGTATATTGAACCACCCCTGCATACCTGGGATGAAGCCTACTTGGTCATATTGGATAATATCTTTGTTGTGTTCTTGGATTCGGTTTGCAAGTATTTTGTTAAGTATTTTTGCATCAATGTTCATAAGGGAGATTGGCCTGAAATTCTCTTTCTTTGTTGAGTCTTTGTGAGGTTTAGGTACCAAGGTGATTGTGGCTTCATAGAATTTGTTTGGTAATGTTCCTTCTGTTTCTCTTTTGAGGAATAGTTTGAAGAGAATTGGAGTTGGCTCTTCTTTGAAGGTCTGGTAGAATTCTGTGCTGAAGCCATCTGGTCCTGGGCTTTCTTTGGATGGGAGACTTTTGATGACTGCTTCTATTTCTTTGGGGGATATAGGACTATTTGATTGATTTACCTGGTCCTGATTCAGCTTTGGTAAGTCAAATCGATCAAGAAAATTGTCCATTTCATTTAGGTTTTCAAATTTTGTTGAGTATAGACTTTTGAAGTAAGTCCTAATGATTGTTTGGATTTCCTCAGTGTCTGTAGTTATGTCCCCTTTTCATTTCTGATTTTGTTGATTTGGGTGGTGTCTCTCTGCCTTTTAGTTAGCTTGGCTAAGGGTTTGTCGATGTTGTTGATTTTCTCAAAGAACCAGCACCTGGTTTCATTGATTCTTTGAATTGTTTTATTTGTTTCTAATTGATTGATTTCAGCCCTGAGTTTGATTATTTCCAGCCGCCTATTCCTTTTTGGTGTGTCTGCTTCTTCTTTTTCTAGGGTTTTTAAGGGGGCCATTAAGTTGCTTGAATGAGCTGTCTCGAATTTCTTCTTGAAGGCACTTAGTGCTATGAACTTTCCTCTTAGCACTGCTTTCATTGTGTCCCACAAGTTTGGGTATGTTGTGTCTTCATTTTCATTGAGTTCTAGAAAGGCTTTAATTTCTTTCTTTATTTCTTCCCTGACCCAGCTGCATTTAGTAACAAGTTGTTTAGTTTCCATGTGTGTGTAGGCTTTTTGCTATTTCTGTTGTTGTTGAAGTCCAGCTTTATTCCATGGTGATCAGACAGGATACAAGGGATTATTTCAGTCTTCTTGTATCTGTTGAGGCTTGCTTTGTGACCAACTATATGATCTATTTTGGAGAAGGTTCCATGAGGTGCTGAGAAGAAGGTAAATTCTTTTGTGTTTGGGTGTAAAGTTCTGTAAATGTCTGTGAGGTCCATTTGATTCATGGCCTCTGTCAGAGATATTTTTTCTTTGTTTAATTTCTGTTTTGTTGACCTGTCCTTTGTTGAGAGTGGGGTGTTGAAGTCTCCCACTATTAATGTGTGGGGATCTATATGTGGTTTGAATTTTATCAATGTTTCTTTTACAAATGTGGGTGCTCTTGTATTTGGGGCATAGATGTTCAGGATTGTGATGTCTTCCTGGTGGAATTTTGCCTTGATGAGTATGAAGTGTCCTTCCTCATCTCTTTTTATTAATTTTGGTTGAAAGTCTATTTTATCAGATAGTAGAATGGCTACTCCTGCTTGTTTCTTGGGTCCATTTGCTTGGAAAGTTGTCTTCCAACCTTTTACCCTCAGGTAATGTCTATCTTTGTGCCTTAGGTGTATTTCTTGTATGCAACAGATTGCTGGGTTTTGTTTACGTATCCATTCTGTTAATCTGTGTCTTTTTACTGGAGAGTTGAGTCCATTGATATTGAGAGAGATTAATGACCAGTGGCTGTTAGATCCTTTGATTTTGATGTTGGCTGTGTTCATAAGGGTGTGTGCTTGGTTGCTTTTTGTTTTACTGTAGTAAGGTTAATTATTTCCTGTGTTTTCTTGACAGAAGCTAATTTTCTTGGGTTGTATTTTCCCTTCCAGTGTCTTCTGTAATGCTGGATTTGTGTGTAGGTATTGTTGAAATTTGTTTTTGTCATTGAATATCTTGTTTTCTCCGTCTATGAGGACTGAGAGTTTTGCAGGGTATAGTAGCCTGGGTTGACATCTGTGTTCTCTTAGGGTCTGCATGATATCTGTCCAGGCCCTTTTGGCTTTCATAGTTTCTGTTGAAAAGTCAGGTGTGATTCTAATGGGTTTGCCGTTATATGTTACTTGGCCTTTTTCCCTTGCAGCTTTTAGTATTTTTTCTTTGTTTTGTATACTTACTGTTTTGATTATTATTTGGTGGGAGGATTTTCTTTTCTGGTCAAATTTGTTGGGTGTTCTGTAGTCCTCATGTATTCTTATTGGCTTCTCCTTTAACTTGGGGAAATTTTCTTCAATGATTTTGTTGAAAATATTTTCTGGGCCTTGGAGAAGGGAGTCTTATTTTTCCTCTATTCCTATTATTCTTAGATTTTGTCTTTTCATATTGTCTTGGATTTCTTGGACGGACTGTATGAGGAATTTTTTGGATTTAACATTTTCTTTGACAGATACATCGATTTCTTCCATTGTATCTTCTACACCTGAGATTCTTTCTTCCATTTCTTGTAGTCTGTTGGTTATGCTTACCTCTGTAGTTCCTGTTTTCTTCCCTAAATTCTTCCTCTCCATTATTTCCTCCATTTGTGTTTTCTTTAATTTTTCTAGTTCTATCTTCAGGTCTTGAGTTGTTTTTTTTTACTTCCTTCACCTGTCTGCTTGTATTTTCCTCTTTTTCTTTTAGTTCCTTCAACTCTGTCTCTTTTATATCTTTCAGTGATTTAATTATTTCTTCTCTGAAGGCCAGAAACTTTTTGGCTGCCTCTTCCCGTATTTCTTCACGGATGGCCCTAATCTGCTTGTCTTTATCTTCCTCCATTTCTTTATGGATAGCCATGATCTGTTTGGTTTTATCTTCCTCTAATTCTTTACGTATTTCATTTGTTTCCTCTATTATCCTCTTCATCAGCATAGATGTAAGGTCATCTTCTTGATTTTCTATTATGCTGCATTGTTCAGGGCTGTTCGCCTCTGGATGGCTGGGTTCTGGAGATGCCATATTGTTCTGTCTTTTGTTGGTTGAGCTTTTACGCTGACCTCTACCCATTGGGCTGATTTAGGTGTTGGCTCTTAGTTTCTGTGCTTCCTGGAGTCCTGAGGTAGGGAGTATCCCCTTGGCCGGAAAATAATTTTTCCTGAAGGAGTCCTTCTCTGCTTTTTGGTTATGGTCACTGTATGGCCAGTGTTTCTCAGGAGTTGCCACTGCTCACCTCAGGTTTATAGCCCTGAGTAGTAGCTGTGGTCTATGTTAGGCAGGGGGGGGGGGCTCTCCTCTTACCCATAGAAGTTCTCAAGACAGCTGCCCCACTGCTGGGTTTCTCCTTATAAATTTAGTGTGCTGCTGCTCACTAAATTTCCAGGTACAGTCCTTTTGAAGAAACTGCTGATTCCCTACCTGTGGTGTTTTCTCCCAACAAGGAAACTCAGTCTGTTATCCTGGGGTGCACAGTTCTGTCTGGGAAAGTGGGAGGTGCACTCAGCAAGTCTCTGGGCCAGAGGCTGATTGCTCTGCTCTGGACCTGGAGAATGTGCACCTAGGTTGAGTTGTCACCTCGGGGCACTGTTCTGGTCTGGAGGCTGGGTGCCTCACTCTGGACCAGAAACTGTGTGTCTCTGTCTGGGATGGCAGCTGCAGGCACTGCTCTGGTCCAGACACTGTGGGTGTAGCCCTCTTGAAGGACCAGGGATTCTCACAGTTTTGACAGTCTAGCTAGGAATAACTGGTTGATCCTTGGCACAGTATCTGAGGGCTGCTGTAATGGCTCTCTGGCTTTTGTAGGTCTGAGGATGCAGCTGTGTGTCCCAGTGCCCTAGGGGAACTCAATAATGGCAGCAGAGCACAGCGCTCCTGCCTGCACTAGAGTCTGCGTGAGTCCAGGAAGTGTTTTGGTGCTGGGTGTCCTAAGCGTTAGAGCTGCTGACCCCCTCCGCTGGGGGTTTCCTCCTGCCAGAGACACGCAGTCTGGTGCCCTGGTGCCCACAGTTTTATCTGAGGCGGCGAATCAGGCGCGCAGGCAGGCGCCTGTGTCCCGGCTCTGGGTCCGGGCTGGCTCTGGGGGCACCCGCGGAACCCGAGTCTTTTCCAGGGGATGTCTGGGTAACCTGAGGTCTGTCCCAATTGTTTCTTGATCCGTGGGGTTATCTCTCGACTGGGAATTCCAGTCTATGGTGTTGTGGGCCCACAGTTCAGTCTGGGACTGTGACCAGATCACACTGGTGTGTAGCTCTGGGCTGGAGACCAAGCGCCTGGCGGAACTGGGATCTCTTCCGCGGGTTAGCAGGATGAGTTAAAGCTGATTGAATCCCCCACCGTGGGGTATCCTCTCACCTGTGAAACACTATCACTTGTGTTTTATGGCCGCGAGTTCTGATTGCTGGTCACTGTGCCAATCCTGCTGTGCTGCTCCTCAGAATGAGAGTCCTCCTGGCGCCGCCATCTTGCCCCACCTCTAACTCTCCTTTTTAATAGCCCCTTTGGACATAATTTTTGACTATTTATTTAGAATGTTTTTATCCACTTTAATTTAGGCATTTATTATTAAGATGTTGTTTAGATTGAAGTCTCTCTTTCTGATTTAATTATAGATGATCTTCCTTGACTTTAATTTGTGTGGAATACCTTTATCCATCCCTTAATTTTCAGATTATATGTGTCATAACAGGTAGAATCAGTCTTCTATAGGCAGCATATGATTGATGCTGTTTTCATTCTATTCACCTACTGTGTTTTTCTGTTAAAGTGTTTAATTTTTTGCATTGTAGGTTCATCTTCATATATAAGAATTTTCCCTCTGCCATTGTGTTGTTTTCTGGTTGTTTTATAGATATACTATTATTCTATGATCTTTTTCCATATTTAGTTTATCAAGAAATGAGTCCTACCTTCCAAATATACATTAATTTTTTATGCATTATCCGTGGTAACACTTTGACAATCCTTGTTTTACTTTAAACATTTCTTCCAGTCTTATCAGAACTAATTGTGTCTCTGTTTGTCCTATGCACTAGTCATCATTACTTCAAAATTATACCTGCCAGCTGCTACCTGCCGTGTGGGACATAACTTCAATGAGATAAAACTGTTTTTCTTCTATTATTCTACCAGTAAATGGTATTCAATGGAAGATGTCTGATAATGTACTAAAATGATCATAATTATCCGATGATTTGGTTGAGTGTCTCACAGAGAGTCTAAAGCTAATATCTTCTGTCTGAAAAAGCATTCATGTCAATAATTTTCTTAGGTCAAGCCCAGAGGCACTATAATCTTACCGTTTTTTTTTTTTTAAATCAGAGATTATTACTTTGATTAGCAATTTTTTTTTTAACCACCATTTACTCAGTGTAGATACGTCTGGGTTTTTTTTTTTTTTCTCTCTCACTGTTTTTCAATCTGAGACATTCCTTCTGAAAACTTTTCTTCTTAGCAGTTATTCCTTTTCCAGAAATTTCTTCAGAATTTCTCTTGGCAGCAAGCACTTTCAATTTTATTGAAATGGTTTTCTTATTTTTACAATTATTTTGTCATTGTTTTAATCATTTAAGTAATATGATTTGATTTTTATCCAACCTCCATTATTACTGTTGAAATTGTCTGTGGTTCTTTTTGTAATTTCTTCTCATGTAATTTGTCTTTTCTCCTGTGTAGGTTAGTTCCACTCTCTCTGGTAATCTGATGTTGCTGTTTTATGGATTTTTTCCACTTGTTTTTGCTTGATATATGTCATTTCTGAATCAGTTTCTGAAGTTAGTCTTATCAAATGCCAGTTATCTTCTCTTTTAATATTGCTTCTATTTTCTTGATTTTAGTTATCACATGAAAATCTGCACTTCCTACCTTTGGTTTGCATTAAATTATAAGTAATTTTTTATTACTTATAAAAAATTATTTTTTATAATGGCTGTATTACTCATCAAATTATATACATTGGATCATCTATTGTTTAATCTGCACTTTAATTTTTTATTTTATTACCATTTCATTGCTAGAAGTAAAGGTTTGTGTTATGTTAGGAATTTGAATATTTCTATGATGTCTTATTCTGCTGGCAAACTAGAAATGTATCTTTTATTTATGTTTTTTTGAAGCACATCAAGTTAATTTTAACGAGGTTACTTGCCAGGTTTGGGTAACAACGAAGAGGAATCAGCATGATCATTCAGCAAAGATGGGATGGATAGCCATACCAAAAGACCCAACCAACAACCCTGCAGTTGCTGAGCTCCCATTACAAAAACACAAATCACACACACACACACACACACACACACACACACACACACACACACAC
>NW_026591086.1:24484656-24539108 GCF_907164565.1 Psammomys obesus
CACACACACACACACACACACACACACACACACACACACACACACACGAAATATGTCTCCTCCAAAAGTTAGTACCCCCATATGTTTCCTGACGTAAATGTCTTACTAATGTTACAATTATTGTGATGAAACACCGCTACAAGAGTAGTTCATCATTGAACTCAAGCAGGAACTCAATAGGGCTGGAACCTGGAGACAGGAGCTGATGAAGAGGCCATTTGTTCCTACTTATTGGTTTTCTCCCCATGGCTTGCTCAGCCTTTTTTCTTGTGGAATCCAGGACCACCAGCTCATGGATGGTACCACCCATAATGGGCTGGGCCCTCACCCACTAATTACTAATTAAGAAGGTGCCCTATATTCTTGAGCACAAGTGCATTCTTATGGAGGCATTTTCTCAGTAGAGGTTCCTTCCTTTCAGATAACTCTAGCTTGTGACAAGTTCACATAAAACTAGCCAGCACAGTAAGCAACTTAAATAACACATAAGACAATGAACTGAAAATAGCCATTATTAACATGTTCAAGGAACTAAAAGAGAATATGAATATATGCCAAAATAGAGTCTAAGAAAACATGAAGAGTTGAATGCAATAAAGAAAACAAATCAGGATGTGATCATAGAATTCTACAATGAGATAGAAATCCTAAGGAAAACACAAACAAAGAAAACTTGAAATAAACAAGCCAGTAAGTTTAACTTAATGGCCATAGCAACCCAATTTGCTATCTAAAATATTTTTCTTAATTTTAGCAATTGGAAACTGAGGCTTAGAACACTTCATAACTTTACCTGTTCCTGTTTGCCAGACCATTTGGAGCCAGAATGTAACCTCATTGGAGGTTCTGTTCTGTTTTTTTTTTTCAGTTTTTTAACATTATTATTATTATTATTTACAATTTATTCACTTTGTATCCCAGTTGTAGCCCCCTCCCTCATCTCCTTCCGGTCTCCCCTTTCCATCTTTGTCCCTATCCCTCTTTAGTTCTCTGAAATGAGAAGTCCTTCTCCCCTACTGTCTGACCCTAGCCCATCAGGTCCCATCAGGACTGTCTAGATCCTCTTCCTCTGTGGGCTGGCAAGGTTGCCCCACCAGGGAGAAGTGATCAAGGAGCAGACAATCCAGTTTATGTCAGAGACTGTCTCTTCTCTCTTTACTAGGTAGTCCGCATAGAGACTGAGCTGTTTTTGGGCTACATATGGGCAGGGGGTCTATGTCCTCTATATGTATGGTCTTTGGTTGATGCATCAGTCTCTGCAGTCTGCCTGTGTCCTACTTTTTTGTTTTGTTTTATTGCTCTTTTTGTGTGGCTTCTGTCCCTTCTGGGAGTACTTTTATATCCCTTTCTTTCATAAGACTCCCTGTGCTCTGTCCAAAGTTTGGCTGTGTGTTTCTGCATCTGCTTCGATCCCCTGCTGGTTAGAGAACATCTGTGGTATGCTCCCATTCTGTTTCCTCTCTTCTATATCTGACAGAGGGTTAATATTCAGAATATATATAAAGAACTCAAGAAATGAAAGACCAGCAAACCAAATAATCCAATTAAAAAATGGGGTACAGAGCTAAAGAGAATTCTTAACAGAGGAATATAGAATGATAGAAAAACACTTAAAGAAATGCTCAACATCCTCAGTCATCAGGGAAATGCAAATAAAAATGACCCTGAGATTCCACCTCACACCATCAGAATGGCTAAGATTAAAACTCAAGTGACAACACATGCTGGAGGGGATGTGGAGAATGGAAAACCCTCTTCCATTGCTGGTGGGAATGCAAACTCCTACAACCACTTTGGAAATCAATATGGTGCTTTCTCAGAACACTGGGAATAGTACTACGTGAAGACCCAGCTATACCAGTCCTGAGCATATATCTGAAAGATGCTCAACCATACAACAAGGACATTTGCTCAACTATGTTCATAGCAGCTTTATTTGTAATAGCCAGAATCTAGAAACAACTAGGTGTCCCTCAACCAAAGAATGGATACAGAAATTGTGGTACATTTACACTGGAATACTACTCAGCCATTAAAAACAAGGAAATCATGAAATTTGCAGGCAAATGGATGAAACTAGAAAAGATCATCCCGAGTGAGGTATCCCTTTAGCAGAGAGCCATGCATGGTATATACTCACTTATAAGTATAAGCCATATTATATAGGACAAACATACTAAAATCTATAGACCTAAAGAAGTTAAACAACAAGGAGAACCCTAGGGAAGCTGTTTCATTCTTATACACTTTTTAAATAATGAAATACTCCAGAGATAAAGCAATGCTAAAATGTTAATATAATGAATATACACCAATAGTATTCAGCTGTTGTAAGCATTTTGTCTTATGTGTTTTTTTTCTCTTGTTGTGTGCATTCATACTTTTGCTTGTACTTGAGTGATATGAGAATTTATACTTCAAACTGAGACTTTAGTCACAAAGTAAGCTGACAGCTATCTTCAAAGCAGTCTCTTTGGAGATTTTAAAAATTATTTTTTTTCTGGAAAAAGGGGGAAATTCTTTGAGAGGAGGAACTCTTTCATCTTGGAAATCCAAGGTTTCATGTAATGCTTGGCGTATAGCAAGTGAATCAATGAATTCTCTGTTAACTTAGAAGAGCCTAAGTTAATGAGAAAGGAGGAAAAAGTTGTTCAGGATAAGAAATGTATTTTGATGTTGACGGCAAGAGAAAGGAGTATGTGGAAGGACAGATAGTTATTCTTCTTTGAGAATTATGGTAGATCATTTCACTCTGACAAGAAATGAGAAAATTATGATGTAAATCTAAATGCATAAACATTTATTCTATTGACTGATTGTCCAATTGCTGCTCCTTGGAGTTTGGGCTCTGTCTTCTTTCTGTGTGTTTAGCCAATTATATGGTTCTTGGGAAAATGGAATGAGTTGATGAATTCATTCTACTGTACTATTTATAGTCAATGTAATTTCCACATGTTACTGTTACCATTCCTGCTACTGAACAATTTTAATGATAGCATTACTCCAACTGAAACAGGTACTATTATTGTCTGGAGGGCCTGTAAGAGAACAGCAGAGCCAGGGGATATCATCCTACTTTTATGGAAAAAAAGATTCGAAATGAGTTCAAACTTGAATTCAGGTATTCTGTCTGAGAATTTAGTGTTTCTTCTGCATTGCCCTTTTGCTCTGGATCAACTTCTGTTAATCCCTTGCTTTCTGCAAGCACCATTGTAGATGTCAGACTAGCCAAGAAACCAGACAGAGAAATTTCTGACATTAGTAAAAGGATCTGATAGCTATTTGCTGCTTTTTAAAGCTTTCTGTTCCAATCAGGCACATCTTTGAGGTGAATATATATCTAAATATTTATAGATATTGCCACAAACTATAGGCATTTATGAAGCATGTTTAATATGTGTCAGTATGTGAATCTCTGCATGCACTGCACTGAGTTATGTTTAAATCCACACCCATGTGCAGGAAAGCAAACAATAAGGAAGTGAGCAGACTAGGGAAAGCCTAGTTTGTGGGGCAGATGATAGCTGGGGAACAGCTATGTGATTGGTCTAAACAAAGGTGAGGTCACATTCTCAGACTTGAGGCCACTTGATGCTTACTGTAGTATTTGATTGTTTTACCTGCCAGACTGTTATGTGATTTGCATCTTTTCTCTCATCAGTCCAACTACCAGGGGCATGCTTATACCAAAGCATGTGGAATGTTTGCTAGCGGAGGAACCAGCAAACTTTGGATTGATTAGATTCAAAAGACCACTTTTATTCTTCCCCTGAGCCTATTCTGTTTGCATTATTGCTCCTGTCTAAGCACTTCTTGCAGGTGCATCAAAGGAAACTAGATCATTCCACTCTGTTCACTGAATTGACTTTTAACTTTCAAAAGAAAAGGAAACATTAACTTTGGAATGAGACATTGCCCATGTGATCTTGTAATGACCTGGTACATTGGCTCAGCATTATTTTTGAAGACAGATGATTTTATCTTGATACTCATTCTTAGAGAGGAGTCTTTTTTTCTTTCTGCTTTTTGGTAATAACTTATCTGATGTTTACCTCCCTTATCATCATCCTATCCACACATCTCATTCACAGTACAGAGGAATTTATTTTATTTTCAGTCATCAAATAGAGAAACATGAAACAACTACTGGAAATCAACTGCAAATTGGTATTTTCACTTTTTGCAATGCTCAACGCTTTGGTAATAACCACATCTATGTAATCTTTGGACTCTTCGAGGCAAGGTACTTTCCTTGTAAAAGACATTGTGAATAACAGAAATGCAATCTTCAAAGGAATTTGATAATGTCTATAATCTTCTGTATTATAGGCCTCACTTGTTAGAAGAATATGAAATATGATTATAGCAAAAAGTACATTGTTAATAGCATCTGAAGTTCAAACTCAGACTGTAGTTACATTAGAATAACAATGACCTAGACCACAAGGTACTGAGCAAACATGCTACGCAGTAAAACAGCATCATAAAAGAGTGAGGGTACAGGAAAAAATGGAATAATTTTTATTTAGGTTCTATTCATGTAGAGACCTTTGGGATCCATGAAAAGGAAGAGTAATTACATGCTCCTTGTGGGATGTATAGAATGGTTTGGGGCTCCAGGTTACCACGTAGTAGAGCCAAACCAGAGACACCCATAGATCTGCAGTTTTTAGAGCCACCTATCCTGTATTTGAGATGTTAGGAAACTAATATCAAGTTTTTAACTCTTACTGAGTGTAGAGGGAAGAGGAGACTAGGAAGCGTGCAAGACCTATAAGCAAGTCACTGTATTCAGTGACACCAATCACACACTTTAAAGATTTACGTATGTGTAGTAAGTTTACCTCAGTGTGGTGTAGGACACATGTGTGTGTAGTACTCTGCTGAATTTGAATCCTTTTGTTTTCTGTCTCACCTGTCCAACGATAGCTGCTGAGTACACATCACGGGGCACAGGAGATACCTTACAGAAACTCCTGGTGGCTCCCTGGCTCTGTCTCCTTGGCGCAGCTATAGGATGAGGCTCAGGGTACCGCTGCAGGTGCTCCCACCATTGCCTATTCTGAATCTTCACTGCATTCAGACATTTGTTCTTCCTACTCTAAGCCCCCATAGCTTGGCTGCCCAGCAGTATCACTCAGGATTCACAGTCACTCCTATCACCTCCTTCAAGGTTTAACACTGACTCTCTGAACTCTCATAGGAAAGAGACAGGTTCTCTTCTCCCATGCATCCACTTTCTCCAAAGATACTCAGGAGAGCCTCATCCTCCCATATCCTTTCTGAAAGGAAACCAGGCCATGAGATCAGGTACTCTTTGACCCTTGTCTAAAGACTATTAAAAATTCAGGGTGGAACAATTTAAAAGAGTAGTAGATGACAAAATCTTGTTGAAAGTAACAAAGGTTTTATTCTCAATTATAGCATCTTGTATTTTCTTCATTGTTCTCTCTTTGATCCAAAAGGACACTGATTTTAAGTTTGTGTCTTGTATATACCTACAACCCTTAACACTGTAAGCTTCTGAAGACCATGAACCATTTTTTCAATCCCTGCTAATTATATTAAACAAATTATATTAAACCAAAGGTAATCTTGGATAGATAAAAATTGAGCAAAGGAGCAAATTTTGTTATCCATGTCTTATATGAGTAACTTCTTCAATACTGTAACTTGGGTTTCCAAACCTGTGCTTCTGAGAGAGCTATAGCCCAATCACACACACAGACCCATTTAGGATTTATGGATCTGTCTTCATTCACGTCCTGCTTAACCTGTGGTGGCCTGCATGTCTCAAGCTGCCATGCAAAACAGGTTGCAGGCAGGGGGGCTGTGCTGGTCTGAGGAAAACAGTGATTCCTGGCATGTCCTGAGAGACCCTTCCTTTCCTGTACACAGAGGTGCTAGTGATGATTTGACAAGGCGATGGATTGAGCTCTTCTTTAGGTCAATTCTAGCTCCAGTCTCCATGTTTGTATTAAAAGGTTAATTGCTTTCCACCTACAAATCCCCAGCCTGGCTTCCCTGAGAAATGAAAGCCGCTTCAACCAGAGCTGATTTGTACTGTAATATCATCTGCTGCATCAGGTACACAGAATCTCTTTATTTGAGGCCAAGTGCACATTCCCATTTGAGAGATGGTCGCTGTTGGCAGCCAGCAGCGGCTGGCTGGATAACTACATGGTTCTAAAACCCTTGAAGATTTTACTCAGTCTTTCTATTTACTGTGGGCTAGTGGAGAGCAGCACCCTATTTTCAAGGGCAGGCTTTAATGAGCACTCAGTGGCTTTTTGATGTTTCCTTACCACAGACTGTGGGTAGAGGCAGTGCTAGGAATCAGACATTTTCATTTGTGGAAGTATTTTGTATTGAACTCTCAAAAATAACACTGCCTTTGGGACATAGAAAATCCAATTTGATAAGAATGTTTCTGCTCTTTTTTTTTTTTCCCCCTCTTGGACACGTACTATCAGGGACAGCATAGTCTTTGGACTTCAGCCATTTCTCTCCTGGAAAGTAATTTTAGTTGTGGCTGTTTTTGCGGTTTAGAGATGACTTGAATAACTATGTTTAAAAGTGGTCCTGTTGTAAAGCGATCCAAATTAAAACCTATAAAGGTTAGAGAGGAGGGAGGAGAGAAGTCAGTCTATCTGCTTTCCTTGGGAACTTCCCATAGGCATAATTTACTCAGGAATGGGAGTATTATGTGCATTCTGTTCCTCCAACAGCTTCTCTCCCAAAGCTTCCTGGGAGGAAGAAGAAGGATTTGGGGCTGAGAGCAGGAATGCGATGCTTCAAGGCCCTGAAATTCTCACAATTTTAATTGGAAATATGTGTTGGACAGGAACTGTCTTGCCAGACAGATGAACTCTCATCCTAGGTTTCAAACCATCATTCCCCTGACTTGTTCATTAGTTCATCCAACATGTATTTAAGCATCTACTGTGATACAGGCCAGACTACAAATAAGGCTTCCATTTGATCATTAAGGCTTGTAGTGGAGTGGAAGAAAAAAGATAAGAGAGTGAGCAAATATAAGAAACCTTTAGAAGAACTAAATCTTACTATGTACAGAGGCAATATCAGCATAGGGCAGTGTTTCTTATCTACTTTCTCTATTACCACCTCCCAAAGGATTAATCCTCCCTTTTTTATTTTGAAATTACACTCTTTATTTGAAATTTACCCTTCATATATATTGTATGTGGGATTATGTATTGTATATATTGTTTTATTTATTTCAATTTTTATTTCTTTAAGTCCAAGCTACCTGCACTTAAATTTAAATCTATTTTAATCTTTTTTTTATTTAACTATTATTAATTACACTTTATTCATTTGGTATCCCCCCATAAGCCACTCCCCTCCCGGTCCCACCCTCCTTTCTGCATGCATGCCCCTCCCCATGTCCACTGATTGGGGAGGTCCTCCTCTCCTTCTTTCTGATCTTAGTCTATCAGTTCTCATCAGAAGTGGCTGCATTGTCAGGGTTCTAGGTTATCTCCATGAATAGTCCTTGGTTGGAGTATGAGTCTCTGGGGAGTTCCCTGTGTTCAAATTTTCTTGTTCTGTTGCTCTCCTTGTGGAGTTCCTGTCGTCTCCAGCTCTTACTATTTCGCACTTCTTACATAAAATTCCATTCACTCTTCCCATCAGTTGGACATCAGGCTCAGCATCTGCTTTCACAGTATGCATGTCAGAGGCTTTCAGAAGCCCTCTATGGCAGGTTCCAAGGTTGTTTCCTGTTTTCTTCTTCTGGCTTTCAGAGGCTCTATGTAGCAGGTTCCTAGGATGTTTCCTGTTTTCTTTTTCTTCTGATATCCATCCTCTTTGCCTTTCAGGATGGGGATTGAACATTTTAGTTAGGGTCCTCTCTTTTGCTTAGTTTGTTTAGATGTACAGATTTTAGTGGGTTTATTCTATGTTGTATGTTTATATGAGTGAGTATATACCATGTGTGTCTTTTTGCTTCTGGGACAACTCACTCAGGATGATCCTTTCCAGGTCCCACCATTTACCTGCAAATTTCATGATTGCCTTATTTTTCATTGCTGAGTAATACTCCATTGTATAGATGTACCACAGTTTCTGCATCCATTCTTCAGTTGAGGGGCATCTGGGCTGTTTCCAGCTTCTGGCTATTACAAATAAAGCTGCTACAAACATGGTTGAGCAAATGTCCTTTTTGTGTACTTGTGCCTCTTTTGGGTATATGCCTAGGAGTGGTATGGCTGGATCTTGAGGAAGCGCTATTCCTAGTTGTCTGAGAATGCGCCAGATTGATTTCCAGAGTGGTTGTACAAGTTTACATTCCCACCAGCAGTGGAGGAGGGTTCCCCTTTCTCCACAACCTCTCCAGCATGTGTTGTCCCTTGAGTTTTTCATCTTGGCCATTCTGATGGGTGTAAGGTGAAACCTCAGGGTTGTTTTAATTTGCATTTCCCTAATGGCTAATGAGGTTGAGCATTTCTTTAAGTGCTTCTCTGCCATCTGATATTGCTCTATTGAGAATTCTCTGTTTAGCTCTGTTCCCCATTTTTTAAGTGGATTACTTGGTTTGTTGCTTTTCAGCTTGTTTAGTTCTTTATATATACTGGATATGAGTCCTCTGTCAGATAAAGGGTTGGTGATGATTCTTTCCCAATCTGTAGGCAGTCGCTTTGTTTTGATGACGGTGTCCTTTGCTTTACAGAAGCTTTTCAATTTCATGAGGTCCCATTTATTGATTGTTGCTCTTAGAGCCTGTGCTGTTGGTGTTCTGTTCAGGAAGTTTTCTCCTGTACCAATGAGTTCTAGGGTATTCCCCAATTTTTTTTCTCGCCGATTTAATGTGTCTGGTTTTATGTTGAGGTCTTTGATCCCCTTGGACTTCAGTTTTGTGCAGGGTGATAAGTATGGATCTATTTTCATTTTTCTACATATAGACATCCAGTTGGACCAGCACCATTTGTTGAAGATGCTATCTTTTTTCCATTGTATGGTTTTGGCATCTTTGTCAAAAATCAGATGTCCATAAGTGTGTGGGTTTATTTCTGGGTCTTCTGTTCGATTCCATTGATCCACCATTCTGTTTCTATGCCAGTACCATGCAGTTTTTATAACTGTTGCTCTATAGTACAGCTTGAGATCAGGGATGGAGATACCTCCAGAAGATCTTTTATTGTAGAGGATTGTTTTAGCAATTCTGGGTTTCTTGTTATTCCATATGAAGTTGAGAATTTTTCTTTCCAGGTCTGTAAAGAATCGTGTTGGCAATTTGATGGGGATTGCATTAAATCTGTAGATTGCTTTTGGTAAGATGGCCATTTTTACTATGTTGATCCTGCCAGGCCATGAGCATGGGAGATCTTTCCATCTTCTCATATCTTCCTCTAATTCTTTCTTCAGAGACTTGAAATTTTTTTCATACAAGTCTTTGACTTGCTTGGTTAGGGTTACACCAAGGGACTTTATGTCATTCGTGGCTATTGTGAATGGTGTTGTTTCTCTAATTTCTTTCTCAGCCCTTTTGTCTTTTGTATACAGGAGTGCTACTGATTCTTTTGAGTTAATTTTGTATCTGGCCACTTTGCTGAAGGTGTTTATCAGCTGTAGGAGTTCCCTGGTAGAGTTTTTGGGGTCGCTCATGTATACTATCATATCAACTGCAAATAGTGATAATTTAACTTCTTCCTTTCCCATCTGTATCCCCTTGATCTCCTTCAACTGTCTTATTGCTCTAGGAAGGACTTCCAGCACTATGTTGAAGAGATATGGAGAGAGTGGGCAGCCTTGTCTTGTCCCTGATTTCAGTGGGATTGCTTTAAGGTTCTCTCCATTCAGTTTGATGTTGGCTATAGGCTTGCTGTATATCGCCTTTACTATGTTTAGATATGTGCCTTGTATCCCTGATCTCTCCAGTACTTTAAACATGAATGGATGTTGGATTTTGTCAAATGCTTTTTCAGCATCTAGGGAGATTATCATGTGGTTTTTTTTCTTTCAGTTTGTTAATATGGTGGATCACATTGATGGATTTCCGTATATTGAACCACCCCTGCATACCTGGGATGAAGCCTACTTGGTCATAGCGGATGATATCTTTGATGTGTTCTTGTATTCAGATTGCGAGTACTTTGTTAAGTATTTTTGCTTCAATGTTCATAAGGGAGATTGGCCTGAAATTCTCTTTCTTTGTTGAGTCTTTGTGAGGTTTAGGTACCAAGGTGACTGTGGCTTCATAAAATTTGTTTGGTAATGTTCCTTCTGTTTCTCTTTTGTGGAATAGTTTGAAGAGAATTGGAGTTAGCTCTTCTTTGAAGGTCTGGTAGAATTCTGCGCTGAAGCCATCTGGTCCTGGGCTTTTTTTGGATGGGAGACTTTTGATGACTGCTTCTATTTCTTTGTGGGATATAGGACTATTTAATTGATTTACCTGGTCCTGATTCACCTTTGGTAAGTCAAATTGATCAAGAAAATTGTCCATTTCATTTAGATTTTCAAATTTTGTGGCATATAGACTTTTGAAGTAAGTCCTAATGATTGTTTGGATTTCCCCAGTGTCTGTAGTTATGTCCCCCTTTTCATTTCTGATTTTGTTGATTTGGGTGGTGTCTCTCTGCCTTTTAGTTAGCTTGGCTAAGGGTTTGTCGATGTTGTTGATTTTCTCAAAGAACCAGCTCTTGGTTTCATTGATTCTTTGAATTGTTTTATTTGTTTCTAATTGATTGATTTCAGCCCTGAGTTTGATTATTTCCAGCCATCTACTCCTTTTTGGTGTGTCTGCTTCTTCTTTTTCTAGGGTTTTTAAGGGGGCCATTAAGTTGCTTGAATGAGCTGTCTCAAATTTTTTCTTGAAGGCACTTAGTGATATGAACTTTTCTCTTCGCACTGATTTCATTGTGTCCCACAAGTTTGGGTATATTGTGTCTTCATTTTCATTGAGTTCTAGGAAGACTTTAATTTCTTTCTTTATTTCTTCCCTGACCCAGCTGTCATTTAGTAACAAGTTGTTCAGTTTCCATGTGTGTGTAGGCTTTTTGCTATTTCTGTTTTTGTTGAAGTCCAGCTTTATTCCATGGTGATCAGACAAATACAAGGGATTATTTCAATCTTCTTGTATCTGTTGAGGCTTGCTTTGTGACCAACTATATGGTCTATTTTGGAGAAGGTTCCAATGAGGTGCTGAGAAGAAGGTAAATTCTTTTGTGTTTGGGTGTAAAGTTCTGGAAATGTCTGGGAGGTCCATTTGATTTATGTCCTCTGTCAGAGATATTGTTTCTTCGTTTAATTTCTGTTTTGTTGACCTGTCCTTTGTTGAGAGTGGGGTGTTGAAGTCTCCCACTATTAATGTGTGGGGATCTATATGTGGTTTGAATTTTATCAATGTTTCTTTTACAAATGTGGGTGCTCCTGTATTTGGGGCATAGATGTTCAGGATTATGATGTCTTCCTGATGGAATTTCCCTTTAATGAGTATGAAGTGTCCTTCCCCATCTCTTTTTATTAATTTTTGTTGAAAGTCTATTTTATCAGATAGTAGAATGGCTGCTCCTGCTTGTTTCTTGGGTCCATTTGCTTGGAAAGTTGTCTTCCAACCTTTTACCCTCAGGTAATGTCTATCTCTGTGCCCTAGGTGTGTTTCTTGTATGCAACAGATTGCTGGGTTTTGTTTACATATCCATTCTGTTAATCTGTGTCTTTTTACTGGAGAGTTGAGTCCATTGATATTGAGAGAGATTAATGACCAGTGGCTGTTAGATCCTTTGATTTTGATGTTGGCTGTGTTCATAAGGGTGTGTGCTTGGTTGCTTTTTGTTTTACTGTAGTAAGGTTAATTATTTCCTGTGTTTTCTTGACAGAAACTAATTTTCTTGGGTTGTATTTTCCCTTCCAGTGTCTTCTGTAATGCTGGATTTGTATGTAGGTATTGTTGATATTGGTTTTTGTCATTGAATATCTTGTTTTCTCCGTCTATGAGGACTGAGAGTTTTGCAGGGTATAGTAGCCTGGGCTGACATCTGTGTTCTCTTAGGGTCTGCATGATATGCATCCAGGCCCTTCTGTCTTTCATAGTCTCTGTTGAAAAATCAGGTGTGATTCTAATGGGTTTGCCATTATATGTTACTTGGCCTTTTCCTCTTGCAGCTTTTAGTATTTTTTCTTTGTTCTGTATACTTACTGTTTTGATTATTATTTGGTGGGAGGATTTTCTTTTCTGGTTAAATTTGTTGGGTGTTCTGTAGGCCTCATGTATTCTTATTGACCTCTCCTTTAACTTGGGGAAGTTTTCTTCAATGATTTTGTTGAAAATATTTTCTCGGCCTTGGAGAAGGGAGTCTTCTTTTTCCTGTATACCTGTTATTTTTAGGTTTTGTCTTTTCATATTGTCTTGGATTTCTTGGATGGTCTGTGTCAGTAATTTTTTGGAGTTAACATTTTCTTTGACAGATACATCGATTTCTCCCATTGTATCTTCTACACCTGAGATTCTTTCTTCCATCTCTTGTAGTTTGTTGGTTATGCTTACCTCTGTAGTTCCTGTTTTCTTCCCTAAATTCTTCCTCTCCATTATTTCCTCCATTTGTGTTTTCTTTAATTTTTCCAGTTCTATCTTCAGGTCTTGAGTTGTTTTGTTTACTTCCTTCACCTGTCTGCTTGTATTTTCCTCTTTTTCTTTTAGTTCCTTCAACTCTGTTTCTTTTATTTCTTTCAGTGATTTAATTATTTCTTCTCTGAAGGCTGCAAACTGTTTGGCTGCATCTTTCTGTATTTCTTCACGGATGGCCATAATCTGCTTGTCTTTAACTTCCTCCATTTCTTTATGGATAGCCATGATCTGTTTGGTTTTATCTTCCTCTAATTCTTTACGTATTTTATTTGTTTCCTCTATTATCCTCTTCATCAGCATAGATGTAAGGTCATCTTCTTGATTTTCTATTGTTCTGTGTCATCCAGGGTTGTTCGCCTCTGGATGGCTGGGTTCTGGCGATGCCATATTGCTCTGTCTTTTGTTGGTTGAGCTTTTACACTGACCTCTACCCATTGGGCTGTTTTAGGTGTTCGTTGTAAGTTTCTGTGCTTCCTGGAGTTCTCTAGGTAGGGAGAATCTCCTTGGCCAGAAGATGATTTTTCCTGAAGGAGTCCTCCTCTGCTTTTTGGTTATGGTCACTGTATGACCAGTGTTTCTCAGGAGTTGCCACTGTTCACCTCAGTTGTTTAGCCCTGAGTAGTAGCTGTGGTCTTTGTTAGGCGGGGGGGGGGGGCTCTCCTCTTACCCATAGAAGTTCTCAAGACAGCTGCCCCACTGCTGGGTTTCTTATTACAAATTTAGTGAGCTGCTGCTGTTTGTACAGTTTTCCAGGTACAGTCCTCTTGAAGAACATGCTGATTCTCTAGCTGTGGGGTTTTCTCCCAACAGGGAAACTCAGTCTGTTATCCTGGGGCGCACAGTTCTGTCTGGGAAAGTGAGAGGAGCGCCCAGCAAGTCTCTGGGCCAGAGGCTGAGTGCTCTGCTCTGGGCCTAGAGAATGTGCACCTAGGTTGAGTTGGCACCTGGGGGTGTCACTCTGGCCTGGAGGCTGGGTGCCTCAGTCTGGACTGGAAGCTGTGTGTCTCTGTCTGGGATGTTGGTTGCAGGCACTGCTCTGGTCCAGACGCTGTGGGTGCAGCCCTCTTGAAGGATCAGGGGTTCCCACAGTTTTGTCAGTCTAGCTAGGGGTAACTGGTTGATCCTTGGCACAGTATCTGAGGGCTGCTGTAATGGCTCTCTGGCTTTTGTAGGTCTGAGGATACAGCTATGTGCCCCAGTGCCCTACGGGAACTCAATAATGGCAGCTGAGCACAGCACTTCTGCCTGCAGTAGAAGGCTAGAGCCTAGAGTCTGCGTGAATCCAGAGAGTCTTTTGGTGCTGGGTTTCCAGAGCATTAGACCTGATGATCCCCCCCCGCTGGGGGTTTCCTCCTGCCAGGGACACCCAGTCTTTGCTTTGGGGACCACTGTTCTGTCTGGGGTGGCGGCGAGTAGAACCCACAGACACAGGCCCCCGCCCCTGTCTCTGTCTTTCTGGCCATTGGGAGCCTGGATGTCTGCCTAAACTGGGTGATTTTCCTGAGACCTTTTCAGGGTGGTGGTATCAGCTGAGTGCTCTGAGATCAGACCAGCCGTTTTCCTCTCTGTGGGTTTGCACCCAACGATGAAACTGAGTCTCTGGTGCCCTGGGGCCCACAGTTCTATCTGAGGCGGTGAATCAGGTGTTCAGGCAGGGCTCTGTGAAGGTGCCTGGGTCCCTGGGTTTGGCTCCGGGCTGGCTCCTGGGGCACCCGAGGAACCCGAGTTTTTTCCAGGGGATGTCTGGGTGACCTAAGGTTGGTCCCAATTGTTTCCTGCTCCGTGGGGTTATCTCTAGACTGGAAAATCCAGTCTGTGATGTTGTGGGCCCACAGTTCAGTCTGGGACAGTGACCAGATTGCACTGGTGTGTGGCTCTGGGCTGGCGACCAAGCCTCTGGCGGAACCAGGGTCTCTTTTGAGGTTTAGCTGGGTGAGTTAAAGCTGACTGAATCCCCCACCATGGGATAGCCTCTCACCTGAGAAACACAATCACTTGTGTTTTATGGCCGGGAGTTCTGCTTGCTGGTCACTGTGCTAATCCTGCTGTGCTGCTGCTCAGAATGAGAGTCCTCCCGGCGCTGCCATCTTGCCCCACCCTCTATTTTAATCTTTTTTAAAAATTCTTTATTAATTACACTTTATTCACTTTGTATCCCCCTGTGGTTCCCTCCCTCCTCCCGTCCCAGTCTCTCCCTTCCTCCCCCCCCACCCTGCATTTATGCCCCTCTCAAGTCTTCTTTTTCTTCCTTCTGATCCTAGTCAATTAGGTCTCATCAGGAGTGGCTGCATTGTTTTCTTCTATGGCCTGGTAATGCTGGTTCTCCCTCAGGGGGAGGTAATTAAAGAGCAGGCCAATCAGTTCATGTCAGAGACAGTCCCTGTTCCTATTACTATGGAACCCGCTTAGACACTGAATTGCCCTGGGCTACATCTGTGCAGGGGTCCTAAGTTATTTCCATGAATGGTCCTTGGTTGGAGTATCAGTCTCAGGAAAGACCCCTGTACTCAGATTTTTTGGTTCTGTTGCTCTCCTTGTGGAGTTCCTGTTCTCTCCAGATCTTACTGTTTCCCATTTCTTTCATAAGATTCCCTGCACTCTGCCCAACAGTTGGCCATAAGTCTCAGCATCTTCATTGATAGTCTGCAGGGCAGAGCCTTTTAGAGGTCCTCTGTGTCAGGCTCCTGATTTGTTCCCCTCTTTTCTCCTTTTACTAATGTCCATCCTCTTTGCCTTTCTGGATAGAGATTGAGCATTTTAGCAAGAGTCCTCCCTCTTGATTAGTTTCTTTAGGTGTACAGATTTTAGTATGTTTATCCTATATTATATGTCTGTATGAGTGAGTATATACCGTGAGTGTCTTTCTGCTTCTGGGATAGCTCACTCAGAATGGATACAGAAATTGTGGTACATCTATGCAATGGAATATTACTCAGCAATAAAAAACAAGGAAGTCATGAAATTTGCAGGTAAATGGTGGGAACTAGAAAAGATCATTCTGAGTATATCTTGGTTTTTAAATAAAGACAATTGGTTCTTCACGTTTTTGTTTTTATTGGTTAAATTTGTTCTTTAACATTTTTATGCATATGTAATATATAGTACCCTTTGTTGACTAATGTTCTTTAAGCTTCTCTTACCCCCCTCCTGACACTGTCATCCCTTAGTCTTCCCTACAAGTCTCTTTCTTACATTCATGTCTTTCTGTTGCGTTTTCTGATGCCCTGATTAACCAGGGCTTTCTTTGTGACCCCAGGTTTAGAAATATGCAGTGTATGGAGACCCCAGCACAGATGTAGCCCATGGCAGTTCAGTATCCAAGTGAGTTCCATTGTAATAGGAACAGGGACTGTCTCTGACATGAACTGATTGGCCTGCTCTTTAATTACCTCCCCCTGAGGGGGAAGCAACATTACCAGGCCACAGAAGAAGACAATGCAGCCACTCCTGATGAGACCTAATAGACTAGGATCAGAAGGAAGGAAAAGAAGACCTCCCCTCTCAGTGGACTTGGGGGGGGCATGCATTTAGAGGGTGGAGGAAGGGAGGGATTGGGACGGGAAGAGGGAGAGAACTACAGGGGAATAGAAAGTGAATAAAGTGTAATTAATAAAGAATTAAAAAAAAGAAATATGCAGGGCAATCTGGCATACCTACTGTATTTCCTGTGGCCGCTGTTAGTAACAAGAAGTTCACCAGTGGCTGTTTACAGGCCCAGTTTTGTTCAGGGTTAATCCACAAAACTTTAGTTTCTGTGAGTTCATGACTTCAAGGCTGTGTCAAGCCGAGAAGATCACATTTTGCAGCCATTCTCTCTAACTTTCAGTTCTTACGGTCTTTTTCGTCACTCTTCTGCAGTTTCCCCCAAAACTTAGGTGGTAGTATAAATGACTCAAGTTGCAATGAGAAAATAGCTGTCTGCAGACCAGAAAGAGGAGAACCTTGTGTTGGATCTACAGTCTCCTACATTTTCAACTCTCCAGTTTCCAGGCTCTGAATAACAGGAACCCAGTGTTTTTTTTTTTTTTTTTTTTTTCCAAGTACTCAATTCCTGGTCTTCAAGTATAACACTGCAAAGTAATACACAAATGACATCACTTCAATGGAAAATGTAGGCTCTAAAGGACGTAGCAGTTGTTTTCACTTAGAAAACCCTAGCAAGACATAATAGAAGTGACATGCCTACGTGTCTTCATGTCTAGGAAAAGAGAGATAACTATGTATAAATATAGAATAGTAAGTGGAAAAGTGCAAAGCTATGAAAGGGAGAGTTTATCTTGTGATGTGCAGAAATAAAGCTTTCAGGCTGAGGCCTCTAAGGTTTAACGAACTCACTGCTAAGTCCCATGACTTGAGTTTGTCTCTGGAACTCACAAAGTAGAATCTGAGTGCATATTTCTCCATGCTATTCTCTGACTCCCATGTTTGTGCTGAGGTATGAACACAGATACACACACACATGCACACGCACACACACATAGGTTAAGTAAATAATACATGTAAACATTATCATACATTAGGTAATTGTTTTTTTTTTTACACTAACCAGAATTGAGTAAGACAATAGGGCATTCAGAATGTGAAAGTTAGAACCTAACAACATCTATGCAGTGCTTTGTGGTCGTTATTCTTTGTAGGACAGAGAAGAGAAAGCACTGAAGTAGAAATAACGCTGAATTCTGTGGGAAGTAGCAGAAATTCAGGAAACCTGATCACAACCGGATGGGGATAATGGGAATTTAATGGGGATAATGCGCAGAGTCAGCTGGGTCAAGTAAGCAGATAAAACAAAGTGGCCGCAATGATTACTCTAAACTGTAGTGATGAAATAGTCATCTGAATAGTTTCGTGTACTGATATTTTAGATGTTGGCTAATTGGTTGTGGTGTCTTTAGAATTGAAATAGATGGGCAGTCTATTGAAATTCTACATGATATGATTAAAGCTCTTGGCGTTTTAGCTTATTGTAGTTGCCATGAAAGAGATTTGTAGTCTGGTACAGTTTTGATAGGGTTTCATTTCACCATTCAAGAGTTCATATTGAAAATATGGTCAACAATGAGGTGATCCTGAAAGGAGGTGGCAACTGCAAGAGCTGTGAAGTTGGAAGATTGCTCTTCCTTGTGCTGTTTTTGTCTTCCTGTCTGAAGCTGAAATGAGTTTCCAATTTGAAACAATTTACAGGAATAGAGTCTCTTAAGTAGAAGGGAGACTGGATTCCTTTGAAGAAGAGTTCTGAGACCTAGCCACAAATAATACTACAAGTCTTTCTTTTTTCCTTAAAGAAACACTCAGTTACTTACCTGGGTAATTGCAAGGGGAAGACTATTAAGCTAGCTACCTTTTTGACTCTGAATAGATACTAATTACTGGTGGTTTAAACTATCTCAGGGAGATAGTGGTTAAAACACTGGCTGCTCTTCCAGAGATCCTGAGTTCGATTCCCAGCAATTACATGGTGGCTCACAACTCAACACTGGGATCTGATGCCTTCTTCTGATTTGCAGGTGTACATGCAGATAAAGCACTCATGTACATAAAATAAATAAATAAATAAATATTTAAACTATCTCAGGGTTAAAGAGATGAGTAATGGTCTTTGTCTTGAGTCCAGAGTGAGCCAAGATTGCTTAATGGCCATTTCCTCATCTAGAATTTATAGTTGCTGGAGTCATATTTAGGTAATAGACAATTTCTCACATTATTTCCCAGCCCCATTGAGAGAAGATTGTTATAGTAGGAAAGGCTGTCTGGAAGCCAGTAGAATGGCTACACCTTTAAAAATCATGGTCTGAAAGCCACACTAGCTTCCTGGAAAGGGTGTAGGGAACGTGAGTGGGTGCTGTGATTACACGATTCAACTCACCTGTGTGGCATTTGCAGGAGATTGATAGATCTCCACTTAGTCAAGCCATGAGTTCAGTTAAAGCTCTTCTTCCAGGTGCGGCTCCTTTACCATTGAAAGCTAACAGCTTCTGACAACCAGTATGCAGTCTGAATAGGCTGTAGTCTCTAATTATTCACCCAAACATCAATTCATGTTTTTTTCTGTGAAGATATTTTTGAAGAGTATGTTAAAATCAATAGCCAGAGATTGGCAATGTGACACATATCTGTCAGTGCAGAAACCTGTGGGAGGTGCAAGGCAGGAGGAACATAAATTCCAGACTACGTTAGGCAGTATACTATGCTATTATATTAAAAAAACCACAACCACTAGCGAGGGTGATTATTTTAGATGATGTGGATATCCAAGTCAGCCACTGACATATCTGAAGAGGAGGAATGAAGCTTCCCTAGTGAAGGAATTTTTACCTGTGTATGACCATGTAAGCCAGCCCTTCTCTGTAGCCTGTCCCATGAATTTCCCACTTTCCTAGTCAGCCCCTACAATCCTATAAGCAATTCCTTAATTTGTATCTCTCACAGGCTTTCTTTCCCTAGTTAAATCCCAAAGGACACAGTGATTGATGTGAAGGGTTTTCCACTATCCTTGTTAATAAACATGATCAGAGGAAGTCTGCCTTTAATGAGAAAACCTAACACATCTCTTCAGTGTTTTTCTCAGAGTTAAAGTTTCTCTCCAATTCTTTGCTATAATCTTGTCCATGGGGACCCTGATTACCTCTTGATTGCATGCGGCTGCACTAATTTATGACACTATACTAATTTGACTAGTGCAACAACTTGGTGAAACATGCTCAAGACAGAAGATAGGGAAGAGCAGTGCTCCAATTGTGGAGCTCTTCCACTGTGTAATGTTCTTATGACCCTCCCTGTGTTATGCTGTGTTCCTTCCAAACGAAGGATAAATTATGAACTATCCACAACAATAATGGTGATACTGGATTTGAAAAGTAAATTATTCATTTTGACAAAATACCCAGGCTCATTGATCAAATCACTTAAAAAGAATTTGGAGCATCTCAGAACAAAGGACGCTCAATAGCTATGGTAATATGTTCATGACTAAACTTTAAAACTTAAAAAGATCCATCTGCCGATGGCTGATGGTAAAGTGGTCCCTACGGGGCTCCCATGGGTGGTTAGTGTCACTGATGTTTAGAATTTTGAAATAAGAGGTGCTACTTTCTGAAGATGACTAATGTTCTTTTAATAAATAACTTCTGAGCAGGGTAAGTGGTGGATGCCTGTAATCTCAGCAATCAGGGAGGCAGAGGCAGAGGCAGGTGGATCTTTGTGAGTTTGAGACCAGCCTAGCATACAAAGTGAATCCAGGACAGAGAAACCCTGTTGAAGAAGGAGGGGGAGGAGGTTGAAGAGAAACAACTTCTGGCTACTATGGTACTCTATAGTAGATTATGGACCCCAAAGACAACCATCATGGTCTTTTTGTTTTCTGGCTTAGTGAAACTACTGGGTGTGTTTAGTAGCAAGTGTAGGTGATATATTTGGGATCAGGCTGGAGAATACCTTGAAGACTCAAATAAGTCTCATGGGGAAGGGAAGAAGCTACAATTACAGCACCATCTGGGTGGCAACATCTTGTGGGGCAGGAGCTGTGTCTTCCCGGATCCAATTACTTTGCTTTGAAGATGTTTATATCATACTTATTCTTTCATTGAACTTAGAGTTTATTTATTGTCAGTCACCTGGCAACTTAGTGTTTCTCATGCCAGTGAACCTGCATGTAAAAAAAAAATGTGGTTACTTTTCTGGACTGACTAATCCTATCATGAGATTAAAAGTTACAGAACTGAGCCAGAGAATTTCTGAGATCCCCTCTAGGGACTTACCACCTACATGTTTTATGACAAAAGCAACAGAAAACCACTCTCAACCATCATGACTGCCAGGAAGAAAGATTTATGTCTTTTCTTAGGCAAATAACAATTATTAGCTAGAGTGTTGTATATGTGTAAAATAAGAATCATAAGTAAGATGGTTTAAATAACTGACTATGGGATGATTTATATGGAATAAGTCATAATGTTTTTCTTTTATGTCAATGTATTTTTGTAGGCACCAGCTAATTCTAAAATTTCCTTTCCTTTCATTCTTTTGCAAAAATAAGATGAAGAATGGTTAATTGTCTATCTCATTATATTTGTCATAGATAGCAAGGCAAGAATGATTGAGTACAAAAGGAATGAGCATCACCAAACATGGGTTAAGTGTCTCTGTGATTTTGGGAAAGTGATCAGTTTCTTTGTGTGATTGTTTCATCATATTAACTAGAAGTATCATTTTGCAAATATCTTTATTTGCAGGTTAAGACAGGTTAAAAGATGTCCATGGATGAGAAATGGAAAGGGAGAAAGTATAGAATTATGCTACTGATAAACAGCAACTACATTTTTTATAACCTCTAGCATGGTTAGGTGATAAACAACAGAACAAAGAATTTGCACAAAATTTAGGAGGAAGAGTGACTCAGTGGCCAACCTCCTTTTGGAAGGTTGTAATGTTCATGGTGTCTGGCAGGTCCGACTCTGTGTCTAGTTTACCTTCCAAACTGCTGGTCATGCTTTCCAGTGGTGGCTGCAGGTCTGCTGTGGGATGCTTGACTGTAAGCCCACACAGGTGGTAAACACACAACAGCAACAACACCGTTTTTATATTGCCATGACATCTCCATTTTGGTCCAACAGTGCTGGCTAGCAATTCCTGGCTTCCTGAATGTTTCTACAAACTAAAAATTACCCACCTAGACCAGCTAGGCAGGCTGATGGTAAGTCTGACTCTTATTGTGGCTCTATAAAATCCTCTCAAAGACCTTCATCATTTCTGCAGCATCTTCCACTTAAATTCTAATATCTGTACTGGTCTCCCTATTTTCATAGTAGTCAGCATATCTCTGCTTCACTGATTGTATAGCAAACCATCTCAAAGGCATTGCTATTGCAATTGTTTCCTTTCTGTTTTGCAACATAAATTATCTTCAGATCATTCTGATGCCAGCCAGGGGTGCAGGAATGGCTTCTTTCTTTCTTTCTTTCTTTCTTTCTTTCTTTCTTTCTTTCTTTCTTTCTTTCTTTCTTTCTTTCTGCAGAGTAAAATAATTAAAAAGCAGTGTAGAAAAGCAGTGTAATCAGAAATCTTAGGGAGTTCCAGTAGAACCACTATTGCTATTGGAGAAACGGTGTTCTCATTTCAGTGGTCTTAGTTTGATTAATAAAAGAATTTAAGAACAAACTCAAATGGAATCTCAAGAGTATTTATTAGAGTAAGAAAAACCGTGGGGCAGGTAAGCTGTAAATCTCACAGCTACACGAAGAGAAAAAATGAAAGAAGAAAGAAAGATAAAAAGAGAAAGAACAACCCCCACAAAAACAAACAAACCAAACACGGAATCTGTGTTGTTTGAGATAAGCCAGGATGGATGTTAGTCACGTTCTGGCAGACAGCCATACGGAGAAGGAGAGTTTGAGAGGAGGAATAGAGAAGCCCAAAGTACTGTGGAGTTTGAAAGCTTACTTAGGCTCTGGCCAATATCTGAAAGAGAAAAAGACAGAATAGAAGAAAAATGAATGTTAAACTTTTTTGAGGACTTAGAAAGGCTAGCACGATGCAGTTGAACCTCAAAATGGATTGTAAGAACTGAGATGGGAATTGGAACTCTGGGAAGGAAAAGGACCTTCCTAGGGTCTCCTCCTGAGAGATGGTTGATTAGCCGAGTTCTTGAACTGTTCAACTAGATTCATTCTTAGAGGAGGAGACATAACATCTACCTGGAGGCAGATTCTATTTTTCATTATTTCAATCCTACTATGCAAACAAAGTATAATTTTTAAAAATTTAAACATTAATTTTTCTTTCCATATCACATTTCAGCTACAATCATATATATGTGATTGTAATATATATATATATATATATATATATATATATATATATAATTCCAGCTTGGAGTGGGAGGAAGGGTTGAAGGATCCAGACAGGTCAAGGACAGCACAAGAAAACCCACAGAATCAACTAACCTGGGCCCACAGGTGTTCACAGTATACACAGAGTATACACAGAGTGTTCACAGTATAGTCACTTCCTAAATACTCCCCATTCCCTTTTGGAATACATTTTTTTTCTATATATCATCATTATACCCTGGCTCTCCTTCAGGTTTTTGCTCAAATATCACTGAATTAATGAGTTAAATAGCAGCCTTGTTCTCTATGTCCTTTTCTAACTCCCTTTTCTGTTGTTTTGTCTTCCATAGAATATATATATGTAAATATATATATGTTGAAAATTTATCATATACTCTAAGCTAAATATTCATCATACACCATACCAATATAATATGACATATACACTATATCTGTTATTATTGGTACTATTAAGTGTTATTAGTATTACTATTTCTATTGTTTGTTGCAGACTATAGCAACCCCAAAAAGCATTGATCCTGACTACGAGTGAAACCAGGATTTTTTAGCATAGCCACATTCTTTTCACTTGTGTAATAGTTACTTCATTGACCATCAAGGCCAAACACTTCTAAATAGTGGTAATCATTTCTTTAAAACCCTGGTAGTACATTGGAAATCAGATAGTTTGCTTTTGTGTACAGTTTGTCTTTATTTTCTAAAACATGAACTTGTTGTCCTTGAATATATGTTGCTTTTTTTCCTCCCCTGGAAAACATTGTTCAGGGAAGTTCTAGGTTTTTACAAAATTAAGTATAAAGCATAGTGTTTTGCTGTAGATACTGTTTTTTACTTACTCTGCCTCCCTGTCGGGACCTGACATGAGAATGGTAACTTAGTGAGAGCTGATGAGCTCACACATCATAATCACCCAAAGTCCAGAGTCTGCAGGATTCATTCCTGCTGTTGTCTAACTATGGCTTTAATGTACAAGGACACAGATCCAGCATTGTGGTATCATGGAGGGTTCATTTAAATATCTACAAATCTTTTGTGCTCTAACTTTTTACTCTTCCTCCAACCATTGATCAATTTTAAGCTACACTTTTAAGTGGTGATTATATTTTAAATAGAACTGAGTTCTTAGAACAGTTTTAGGCTCACAAATTAAGCAAAAGGTGTGAAGACTTCTCAAATACTTCTTACCATTTATCTTGTTATTGCCTCCAAAGGGTTTTATTTCACAGAATGAAGTACAGTTAGAATGGTGTAGCCTTTAACAATGACTTTTATTGTATGAGGTTCCCAACGAGATACGAAGAACTATCTGTTCACCCCAGATAGAGCACTAAGAGCAGACACGTGATTACACTCAAGACAAGCCTATTCAAGCCTATTTATTGGGGTTTCAGGAGCATGGGTTACTCAAAGCCAGCTACATCACCATAGAGTCCACTGAAGCATGGTGGTCCCTCATGACAGCTGTGGCCCTAGGGGTTTCTTCACAACTTGGAAGCTCTGTTTTTGGGAGTCTCTTCTTTCCAGGAGTTGTTACTGTTTTTATAATCCTTGGAGAAGCTTTGTGAATCTTGTAGGTTTGGGAGCTTACCAAGTCCTGCCAGTTTTGTCTTCTGAGCTTTATAAGGTTCCTTTCTCCAGGAAGGAATGTCCCAGTTTATAGACCTTAGCTATGTATCAGCTTTTCCAAGTTTCTCTGTATGTTTTAATAGCTTGAGAGCGCATTCATTTCTTTCTTTCTTTTTTCCTGCGGAATAAAATTCTATTGTCTAGTGTGTACCACAGTATATCTATTCACCCACTGAAGGTATAGGTCTATTTAATGCTTTATTAGCTCCTAAAACACTGCTTGACACATAGTAGGTGTTCAGGGAGTGTTTCTTTTTCTTATCATGCAATTATTCTGAGTAGCGTTTCTCTGTGCTATGTCATCAGTGTGATAGACCAAAATGAAATTCCAAGTGTTAGAGATTTCTCATCTGCACTCTGAGTCTTATCTTCTCAAAAGTGGCTCCTCACTGTTGAAAATGTCCTTATATTTTTCTCTGTTTTTCATTGTCATTTTTCTATTTTAGCTTCATTAACTTCTCTCAGATTAAATATTAGTGTTTTGATTCATATTTCTGACTTTAAGGCATAATAACATTTCTTAAAATGCACACCTTATTAGGTTGGACTCTGGCTTGAAATATTCAGCAGATTTAAGTTTAAACTCATTTGCATGTGTTTACATTTTTAAGACTTGACTCTTATGAGGTGCACAGTTTTCTGTTCGGCCTCGCTTTGCTCAAACTACTACCTCCTACTCTGTTTGCTTTAATAGATTAGAATTACTTCGGGAAACCAAGTTAAGGTCTGGCTGTTTGTCAAATTCAAGCATATTTATGTGGATCTCAAGTTGGTCTTTGCTTTATTGTCAGCTTCCCTCTACTTTATTCTTGCATGTTTGAAATATTGAATTAATTTCATTATCAGTTCTATATTTAGGAGATGTATTTGACATGAATTACAGAGAAAAATGCGGAACTGACAGCTGGGTCTGGTGCTGTTGTCTTCTTTATTTTTTCAGCTGGGAGTTGTGTGCTGTTTTTTTGGCTCACAGACTAGAAGATGAAATTCCTGTACACTCCCAGAAGTGGTGTGTTTCTGACATTTCAAAGCAAGGGACAAAACATCTAGCTTCTGCTGTAGAACAGCAATAAATACCCCAGATTGGTTTCATTATCAAGTGAAGGTATCTACTTTAAAATGCAATCTTTTTTATAATACCCCGATTCTGGTATCAGACTTATATTCTTGTTTAAATAAAACAAAAACTGTTTTGAAAATGTCTTGAAAAAGGACCATTGGAATAGAATTCCACTGCTGTAAAAAGGATGACTTTGAACTTCCATTGCACGAACATTGATTGTACATGTGCATATGTGTATGAGTGCACACACACATACACACACACACACACACACACACACACACACACACACACACTTATTGAACCTTAGAAGGGTTGGAATGGTGTTAGGAACCAAGCATGTGACATAACGCAGAGCAAGGAAATGTCAGCATACCGTCTAACAGATGGTATAATCCTTTCTCATAGTGGTTGCATATTCTAGTAACTAAAGGATTTGCTGTGATGAGATATAGCTGAGCTTGGGAAATTTCATCAACTGTTTGTTTTCAAGTGATGGTATTCTTTCCTTAGGTCACAGCAGCCCTGGGCTTTGATATCGAAATACAAATAGAACACTGCATCATGCCTTTTAAAAATTCTAGTTCTTGCCATTCCAGAGAACTTTGTGGTAATTTCTGTATCATCAAGAAGCAGGTAGGATGGGTATCCTTACAATTCGCTTTTGTTTTTCTGTTGTTAGTTAGAAATACCAAAATGATACACGACATGAAGGCTGACAATGCAAATCAGAGCTAAACTCATGCTTTAAATTCTGATTTATTAATTTCCAGACTTATAGCCACTCGTCAATCTATTTCCCTTCTTAGTTTTTCAGTGTATTACATTTTTGTACTAATAATATTCACTGTGTGGTTAAATACACAGTCTACTTGGGCTACTTTATATATTTATTATTTGTTTGTTTATTTATGTTCCCCCCTTTCATGTGTGTTTATTGTTGTATGCAAGTGTGAGTTCATGAGGGTGCATACGATCTTGTGTGCTGGAGAGGTTGTGGAGAAAGGGGAACCCTCCTCCACTGCTGGTGGGAATGTAAACTGGTACAACCACTCTGGAAATCTATCTGGCGCTTTCTAAGACAATTAGGAATAGTGCTTCCTCAAGACCCAGCTATACCACTGCTAGGTATATACCCAAAGTTTGCTCAAGTACACAAAAGGGATATTTGCTCAACCATGTTTATAGCAGCTTTATTTGTAATAGCCAGAACCTGGAAACAACCCAGATGTCCATCAACGGAGGAATTGGTACAGAAATTGAGGTATTTTTACACAATGGAATACTACTCAGCAATCAAAAAGGAGGAAATCATGAAATTTGCAGGCAAATGGTGGGATCTAGAAAAGATCATCATGAGTGAAATATCCCAGAAGGAGAAAGACAAACACGGTATATACTCACTTACATAGACCTATAATATGTGATAAACATAATGAAATCTGTACACCTAAAAAAGATAATCAAGAGAGCAGACATGGGGTAAGATGATCAATCCTCATTTAGAAAGACAGATGAGATGTGCATTGAACATATGACAGGAGTCTACTGAGCACATTTGAAAGACTCTAACTAGCAGTGTTTTCAAAGCAAAGACTCATGACCAAACCTTTGGCAGAGTACAGGGAATCATAAGAAAGAAGGTGAGTTAGTCTGATGAGGAAAGGATAGGAGCTCCACAAGGACCAAATATATCTGGGCACAGGGTCTTTTCTAAGACTGACATTCAACCAAGGACCATGTGTGGATATAACCCAGAACCTCAGCTCAGATGTAGCCTGTGGTAGCTCAGTAACCAATTGGTTTCACATAGTGAGGGGAACAAGGACTATTTCTAACAGGAACTCAATGACTGGCTCTTTGGCCTCCCCACCCCCCAAGGGAGGAGCAGTCCTGTTAGGCCACAGAGGAGAGCTTTGCAGCCAGTCCTGAAGATACCTGATAAAACAGGATCAGATGAATGGGGAGGAGGTCCCCCCTATCAGTGGACTTGGAAAGGGGCGCGGTGGAGATGAGGAAGGGAGGGAGGGACTGGGAGGGAATGAGGGATCGGGACACGGCTGGGATACAGAGTTAATAAAATGTAACTGATAAGAAAAAAATAAAATTAAAAGAAAAAAACATTTAAAATGTGCAAAAAAAAAAAGAACTGTGCTTCTCATATTTGTGCGCCCACTGCTCTCCCACGGTGTAACCTTACCAGCTCCACTGAGGCCGTTTCTCTAAATACTGGGCAGTTTGAGTTCTAAGTTCTAGTAGTATTTGTGCGTGTGTTTATGCATGCATGTGTGCATGTGGAGACCAGAGGCGCTGGGTGGATTCCTTATTTGCTCTCCTCCTTATTTTTCTGAACAGTCTCTCACGGAGCCTGGAGCGCTTCAAATTCAGCATGGTTAGCTGACTGAGTTCCAGGGAGCCGCTTGTCTCCACTGTCCAGTACTGGGATTGCAATGTGAGCCGCTGTGCCAGCCTTGTTGGTGATCTGAACTCAGATCTTTGCGCATCTTTGTCAAGCACTTCATTGACTAAGCCATTCTCATTGCTACTTTTAAAGTTGGTTATGTTAATGTTTCTAGAATTTAGTTTATTTACTTCTAAAATGAAAGCATTAAAATTAATTAAGTTAAAATTAGTAGATTGATTCAGTTGACTTACTGATCACAGGTTTTACAATCAGTTTTTTTTTCAAGGTAAAAAGGATGTGTGCCAGAAAAGGTACCTATTTTGGATAATTTTATGTCAACTTGACACAAGCTAAAGCCATCTGAGAGGAGGGAGCCTCTGTTAAAAAAATGCCTCCACAAGATCCAGCTACAGAGAACCCTGTAGGGCATTTTCTTAATTAGTGATTGATGAGGGGGGTCCCTGCCAAACCCTGGGCTGGTGGTCCTGGATTTTCTATAAGTAGGCTAGCCATGATGAGCAGCCAATAAGCAGCACCACACCCCAACACCTTACTAACACCTGACCTCTACGGTTATTCACATTGAAATACATATGTCTAAACTTTAAATATCTGAGAAGGAATACAATTATTTGTCTTTTGGGGTCCGAATTACATCGTTCAAGGATGACTGTTGTTAGCCCTACCAATTTAACTGTTAATTTCAAATTTCTACTTTTCTTAACAGCTGAATAACATTCCATTGTATGATTGTATCACATTTTCTTCATGCATGTATTAGTTGATGGACAGCTAGTCTGTTTCCAAAGTCTGACTATTATGAGTAGAGCAGCAATGAACATAGATGAGCAAGCATCTGTGTTAAGATGTAGAGTGCTTTTGTTACATGTTCAAGAGTGGATCTTTTGGTAGATCGATTTTCAGCTTTTTGAAGAAACCACATACTGATTTCCATAGGGAAATTGTGTTTTCCAGACACGACAAGACTGAAACATGTATATGAACTCAAAAAGACTGTGCCAGAACATCCAAGACCTTCACAGGTTTAAATCAGACAAAAATCCTGGTCGTGAGAAGTGGAAGTGAACACAAAGTTCCTCCCGTAACAGGAAGCTATTTACAACTGATACCTTTTAGGAATGAGAAAATTAATTTCCTTTCATGGAGTGTCACTGACCATATCAACCACATTTCACCGCAGGTCCCAAGCCTAGGAATAGTTCCCCCACTAAGGAAGACTCAGTTCTTTTATTGTGTGTGGGTGAGCTTTTTAAAATCATATATATATATATATATATATATATATATATATATATATATATGGTTGTGTATGGTATATATATATATATATATATATATATATATATATATATATGGTTGGTTATGTAATATAACCTTGCTGTGTTTTATTCACTTGTTTTAATTTTTATTTATTTTTTGAGAGGGGAAGGATGAGGGGAAGAGAGAGTCCTGAAGTTGTGTGGGTCGGGATGTGGAAAGGATTGGAAAAGAGCTGGGGAAGAGAAAAGAATATGGTGCATTTTCATACGATATATCCAAATAGATTGCATGAAAAAATTTTAAACATAAATTTAAAAATGCTGCTGACACTCTAGGACTTGTTATACAGCATAGAAATGAATAGAAATTCAGGACATAAAGGTTTTTTAGTCTGTCCTTTCTCACCTAAAACAAATTGAAATTGAATTGAGACCCATGAAGCTTGGGTTTTGTGCTCATTTTCATCAATAGCCAACCCCTTCACATACAATTCCAACTGAGTAAAAGAGCAAAGTGTTTATTTGAAAACCGTCTCTTTACACAGCAAAGGGCCAGTCTTACTCTTGCTCTGTAGGTGTCCCATCCCTGAGGTGCTTCCCATGATCCTCTTCACCTGACAGCTCCTCTGTGTTCTCACAGCAGCTCATTCATACTTCGGTCTAACTGCCCACACAGGTTGTAATTGTCTGTGAGCATGCCTGTCTTCACCATCCTGATAGGCATTCAGGGGCCCAGACTTTGTCCTATTCATCTTTAGCATTATATCTAGCAGATGTTTTGTACATAATAGGTATCTGGCAGTTGCTTATCAGAGGGGAATGAAGGCACTGGGCTTTAATCCAGGTACCCAGGTGGCAGAGGCAGGCGAGGCTGAGGAGTTCAAAGCCCGCTAGGAAAAGTCAGTAAAACTCTGTCTCACAAAGGGAAAAGAGAGCCATGTATGGGGCACAGTCGTAGAGAAATTTCCTAAGAAGAACACCATCCCAGGTCTAATCCACAGTAAAAGTGAACAAATTAAAATAATTTTCAAACCATTTTGGAAATATTTAGGAAGACAATGCTTTATTTCCTTACTCCATCTGTGTCTGACTTTAATACTTCTGTTTACATTCCTTTCGTATGCAGAACTCACTGGTTTTCTACCTACACATGCTAATATATAGACAGATATTAATAGAAGGAGAGAGCTGGATTACACCAAAACTGAATTTTTGAATTGATTCTGAAGCTGGGAACAGTTTTGTCAGTGGAGGTGAGTCTTTGCTGTGGTAACAAACAGACTCTCAGTGACAGTGGCATAACGCATACATGCAAGATGATTTCCAGCTTTTGTCAAGTGCAGTGCTCTTCTGGTTAATCTCTGCAGTTGCTCTCCCGCAAAGGCTGATTGAGAGGCTCCCGCTTCTAACACTCTGTAACTCCACTATGTCAAACAGCAGGCTTTCCCAGCCGCTATTGCAGGGACTGAACGCTGCATAGTGCCTTCTAACTGCTCTAGTCTTGACATGATACACGTAGGCCCACAGGTCTTTGCGAAGGCAGCTCTGCCAAGCGCAGGGGAAACAGGGAAGATAAGAGCAAATGTAGGATGTAAGCAGAGTAAGGAAAATAGGATCCAACGGCTAATACTTATGTTTAGTTCCAATCTGGTTTGTCTAGTTTTTAAAATAGAATAATCAGGTTGTTTTTTTTTTTTTATTAATTGGCTATTTTTTTTTCTAGTACTGAGGATTTAACCCAGGCTTCCGGTAACTAGTTAAGTCCTAGGTATGTATCCTTACTTAGCCCCATGGTGGTAGTGGTGGTGGGAAGCCAATACATTCTTGTAAATAATTTTTTTTACCTAAAAATCATAAAATGTTACTTATCTCCCAGTGACAGGGTCCAAATTAGTAAATGGCTAAAAAGAAATGAAGCTGAAAGTGCACAAAAACCCCTTTGGGTAGAGCATAAATACTATGATACCATGATTTGATCAAGGAGCTATGTATACATGGATCAAATATCATATGGCACTGCATAACATGCACAATTATATGTTAATTAAAAACAAAATCAAACTAGATAATCAGAGGACTTTTGTTCTATGGAGGGAGACTGTTTTCTTATGAACCAACACATTTGATCCTCCAAATCCCTTTTGATAAAATAATAATTATTAAAATTTCACAAATGTGGAATCTATTACTCTTAGATGTTAGAAAGGTATCTAAATCCACCTTTAAACCAAGGTCCCTCTACTGTAGAGCCCAGCAGCCAGAAGTAAAGCTGTTTGTATGAAAAAGCTTTAAGGACTCAGTTAAAAGTACATGCTCTTGTAACTTTAATTTACTTTTTAGTTTTCCACATTAATCCATGAGACAAAAGTTTATGTGCAGAACATTTTAGTGTGAGATACGTTATTTAGTTTTCAGATTGCTGGCAGACTTTGATCCTTTTCCTTCATGTGTCTTTTTCCTTTGGTTTTTCTTGCTCATCTGTGTTACTGCTTTTATCTTTCAACTCATAGAACAACCAACAAGGACACTGTGGTAACCTGGAAAATGGTCTTGGGAATCTATTCTTGCTTTCATTCTCTTTCTTTTATTTCTCTTTCTTTTCATCTTTCTTTCCTTTTTTTAAATTTTTTATTAATTACACTTTGTTCATTTTGTATCCCCCCATAAGCCCCTCCCTCCCCTGTCGATCCCACCCTCCCTCCCCTTTCTGCATGCATGCCACTCCCCAAGTCCACTGATAGGGGAGGTTCTCCTCTTCTTTCTGATCTTAGTCTATCAGTTCTCATCAAAAGTGGCTGCATTGTCCTCTACTGTAAGGCTGCTCCCCCTTCAGGGGGAAGTGATCAATGAGCAGGCCAATCAGATTATGTCAGAGGCAGTCCCTCTTCCCATTACTATGTAAACCACTTGGACACTGAACTGCCATGGGCTACACCTGTGCAGGGGTTCCAGGTCGTCTCCACGAATAGTCCTTGGTTGGAGTATGATTTTCTGGGAAGTTCCCTGTGTTCAAATTATCTTGTTCTGCTGCTCTCCTTGTGGAGTTCCCGTCCCCTCCAGCTCTTACTATTTACCACTTCTTACATAAAATTCCATTCACTCTGCCCATCAGTTGGCCATCAGGCTCAGCATCTGCTTTGACAGTCTATACTGCAGAAGCTTTCAGAGGCCCTCTGTGGCAGGTTTCAAGGTTGTTTCCTGTTTTCTTCTGGCTTTCAGAGGCCCTCTGTAGCAGGTTCCGAGGTTGTTTCCTATTTTCTTTTTCTTCTGATGTCCATCCTCTTTGCTTTTCAGGATGGGGATTGAACATTTTAGTTAGGGTCCTCTCTTTTGCTTAGTTTGTTTAGATGTACAGATTTTAGTGGGTTTATTCTATATTGTATGTTTATATGAGTGAGTATATACCATGCGTGTCTTTTTGCTTCTGGGACAACTCACTCAGGATGATCCTTTCCAGGTCCCACCATTTACCTGCAAATTTCATGATTTCCTTATTTTTCATTGCTGAGTAATACTCCATTGTATAGATGTACCACAGTTTCTGCATCCATTCTTCAGTTGAGGAGCATCTGGGTTGTTTCCAGCTTCTGGCTATTACAAATAAAGCTGCTACAAACATAGTTGAGCAAATGTCCTTTTTGTGTACTTGAGCCTCTTTTGGGTATATGCCTAGGAGTGGTATGGCTGGATCTTGAGGAAGCGCTATTCCTAGTTGTCTGAGAAAGCTCCAGATTGCTTTCCAGAGTGGTTGTACAAGTTTACATTCCCACCAGCAGTGGAGAAGGGTTCCCCTTTCTCCACAACCTCTCCAGCATGTGTTGTCCCTTGAGTTTTTGATCTTGGCCATTCTGATGGGTGTAAGGTGAAATCTCAGGGTTGTTTTGATTTGCATTTCCCTAATGGCTAATGAGGTTGAGGATTTCTTTAATAAGTGCTTCTCTGCCATTCAATATTCCTTTACAGAGAATTCTCTCTTTAGCTCTGTTCCCCATTTTTTAAGTGGATTACTTGGTTTGTTGCTTTTCAGCTTGTTTAGTTCTTTATATATATTGGATATGAGTCCTCTGTCAGATAAAGGGTTGGTGAAGATTCTTTCCCAATCTGTAGGCAGTCGCTTTGTTTTGATGACGGTGTCCTTTGCTTTACAGAAGCTTTTCAATTTCATGAGGTCCCATTTATTGATTGTTGCTCTTAAAGCCTGTGCTGTTGGTGTTCTGTTCAGGAAGTTTTCTCCTGTACCAATGAGTTCTAGGGTATTCCCCACTTTTTTTTTTTTCTAGCCGATTTAATGTGTCTGGTTTTTTGTTGAGGTCTTTGATCCACTTGGACTTCAGTTTTGTGCAGGGTGATAAGTATGGATCTATTTTCATTTTTCTACATGTAGACATCCAGTTGGACCAGCACCATTTGTTGAAGATGCTATCTTTTTTCCATTGTATGGTTTTGGCATCTTTGTCAAAAATCAGGTGTCCATTAGTTTGTGGGTTTATTTCTGGGTCTTCTGTTCGATTCCATTGATCCACCATTCTGTTTCTATGCCAGTACCATGCAGTTTTTATAACTGTTGCTCTATAGTACAGCTTGAGATCAGGGATGGAGATACCTCCAGAAGATCTTTTATTGTAGAGGATTGTTTTAGCAATTCTCGGTTTCTTGTTATTCCATACGAAGTTGAGAATTTTTCTTTCCAGGTCTGTAAAGAATCGTGTTGGCAATTTGATGGGGATTGCATTAAATCTGTAGATTGCTTTTGGTAAGATGGCCATTTTTTACTATGTTAATCCTGCCAAGCCATGAGCATGGGAGATCTTTCCATCTTCTCATATCTTCCTCTAATTCTTTCTTCAGAGACTTGAAGTTTTTTTCATACAAGTCTTTGACTTGCTTGGTTAGGGTTACACCAAGGGACTTTATGTCATTTGTGGCTATTGTGAAGGGTGTTGTTTCTCTAATTTCTTTCTCAGCCCTTTTGTCTTTTGTATATATATATATATATATATATATATATATATTTTTTTTTTTTTTTTACAAGATAAGGGTTTCTCTGTGTATCCCTGGCTGGCCTTACTCTTCTTAACTGTTCTCTGTGCCACCACCAATACAATATATTTACACCTAAAGAAGCTAAGCAAGGAAGAGGACCCTGGGTAAGATGATCAATCCTCATGCAAGAAGGCAAAGGAGAAGGACATCGAAAGAGGGAGAAAACAGGCAACTGGACAGGAGCCTACCACAGTGGGCCACTGAAAGACTCTATCAAGCAAGGTATTGAAAGAGATGTTGAGACTCATACTGAAACTTTGTGCAGAGTGCAGGGAATCTTATGAAAGAAGGGGGAGATAGGAAGATCTGGAGGGGACAGGACCTCTACAAGGAGAGCAACAGATCTTAAAAATCTAGGCCCAGGGATCTTTTCTGAGACTGATGTTCCAACCAAGGACCATTCATGGATATAAGCTAGAACCCCTGCACAGATGTAGCCCATGGCAGCTCAGCCTCCAAGTGGGTTCTCTAGTAATGGGAACAGGAACTGTCTCTGACATGAACTCGGTGGCTAACTCGTTGATCACCTCCCTCTGATGGGGGAGCATTCTTATCAGGCCTCAGAAGAAGACAATGCAGACAGTCCTGATGAGACCTGATAGGCTAGGGTCAGAGGAAAGGGGAGGAGGACCTCCTCTATCAGTGGACTTGGGGAGGGGCATGGGAGGAGATGAGGGAGGGTGACATTAGGAGGGGATAAGAGAGGGGGCTACAGCAGGGGTACAAAGTGAATAAACTGTAATTTATATAATAAAATTTTAAAAAATACAGCAAAAAATATGTCCATCTTTTCCTTTCTTCAGGAATGAGAATGAGATGTGCCTTTCCTTGTTGAAATTGCTATGTTCTCTAGCCTCAACTACTGCTTGAATACTCTGCAAATGCCAATGCTCAAAGCTTTCACACACACACAAAATGTCCTTTGGTCATTGTGAATTCTGTCATTTACTTACCAACACTCCTATTTGTACCTGGGTCAAAATTTCTTTTCTCCGTCAAGCTACTTGTCTTTTTCTCAGAATCTTCCATTCTTTCTTGGGGCACTTCCGTTACAGCTTGTCTTTTAGAAGTCTTGTTCTGGGATTGTGTATGCATTGAAGACTGCATCCAATCTCACTTATATTTCTGTGCAATGAAAGATCTTCATGTCAATTTGACATACCCAAAAAGAAAGAACATAAACTGAAGGACTGCTTCCCTCAGATTAGCCTGTGGGTATGTCTAGAATACCTAGCAGAGCATTTTCTTGATCCCTATGTGCTATGTAAGGCCCAGTTCATCTTGGGCAGCACCATTCCTAGATAGGTGCACCCGAACTATACAAGAAAGGTAACTGAATGTGCGCCTAGGAGTAGGCCAGTGGTTTTTGCCTCATGGTTCTGTCTTGAGTTACTACTTTAGCTTCCTTTGATATTTTAGGAAAACATTTTTTTTTTAACTTGGAAAAATCTTAAGAAGATTAGATTAAGCTTCACAAAGCCTGGGTTTAATCCATTTGTATTCTCCATTCTCTCTGGATTGGTAAGACTGTCTCTGCAGGTGTGTGGGTACATGATTTGCCATGGAGAGTTTGGAACATGCATCAGTTTAGAACTGGGGTGAAACTATGCTTGTTAAAGTTCAGTTTTTAAAATCACCCTTGAGGTACCTCAGAATAGACCCCTCCTTTCCCTGTGTAGTCCCCTATTTTAATGTTGATTTCCCCAGGGATTTCTTAAGGCATGGTATTATATGTTAAAATACCCATGTTATAGTGTACATGTCATTTACAGAAAGAACTCCAGACATTAGCTTTGTGGATACCCTACTCTTTCCCCAGATCTCAAGGCTAAAGTACTAACTTCTGATTTTATGGAACTCAAAGATAGAAATGAATGAGCTATTCCTGCAACAAAATAAGGAGAGGATATAAGCATGGGGGTTGTCTTTCTCATCACAAGTTTATTATTTGAAAATTATCCATAAAGGCTGGACTGCAATGGAAAATGAAAAGTGCATTTTCTTTTCTTTTCTTTATTTTTTTATTTAACTTTTATTAATTACACTTTACTCATTTTGTATCCCCCCATAAGCCTCTCCCTCCTCCCCTCCCGGTCCCACCCTCCCCCCTTTCTGCATGCATGCCCCTCCCCAAATCTTCTCATAGGGGAGGTCCTCTTCTCCTTCTTTCTGATTTTAGTCTATCAGTTCTCATCAGAAGTGGCTACATTGTCAGGGTTCTAGGTTATCTCCATGAATAGTCCTAGGTTGGAGTATGAGTCTCTGGGAAGTTCCCTGTGTTCAAATTTTCTTGTTCTGTTGCTCTCCTTGTGGAGTTCCTGTCCTCTTCAGCTCTTACTCTTTCCCACTTCTTACATAAAATTCCATTCACTCTGCCCAACAGTTGGACATCAGGCTCAGCATCTGCTTTGACAGTCTGCAGGGCAGAGGCTTTCAGAGGCCCTCTGTGGCAGGTTCTGAGGTTGTTTTCTGTTTTCTTCTTCTGACTTTCAGAGGCCCTCTGTAGCAGGTTCCTAGGTTGTTTTCTTTTCCTTCTGATGTCCATCCTCTTTGCCTTTCAGGGTGGGGATTGAACATTTTAGTTAGGGTCTTCTCTTTTGCTTAGTTTGTTTAGATGTACAGATTTTAGTGGGTTTATTCTATATTGTATGTTTATATGAGTGAGTATATACCATGTATGTCTTTTTGCTTCTGGGACAACTCACTCAGGATGATCCTTTCCAGGTCCCACCATTTACCTGCAAATTTCATGCTTTCCTTATTTTTCATTGCTGAGTAATACTCCATTGTATAGATGTACCACAGTTTCTGCATCCATTCTTCAGTGGAGGGGCATCTGGGCTGTTTCAAGCTTCTGGCTATTACAAATAAAGCTGCTACAAACATGGTTGAGCAAATGTCCTTTTTATGTACTTGAGCCTCTTTTGGATATATACCTAGGAGTGGTATGGCTGGATCTTGAGGAAGCGCTATTCCTAGTTGTCTGAGAAAGCTCCAGATTGCTTTCCAGAGTGGTTGTACAAGTTTACATTCCCACCAGCAGTGGAGAAGGGTTCCCCTTTCTCCACAACCTCTCCAACATGTGTTGTCACTTGAATTTTTTATCTTGGCCATTCTGATGGGTGTAAGGTGAAATCTCATTGTTGTTTTGATTTGCTTTTCCCTAATGGCTAATGAGGTTGAGCATTTCTTTTTTTTTTTTTTTTTTGTGAAAATCTACCAATATTAATTGATTGGGTGACAAAGACATCCTTTAAGTATCTGAGAAAGTTGAGCAAAAACATATGAGGCACTTTCTGTGTCTCAAGACCCATGTCACACAGAATGGTGTACAATATTGTTGGGATTCTTGGAGAACTCAAATCCAAACTGGCAACGTTGACTCCAGAACTTACAGTGTGTGACCTCTGATGGTTTCCCTGCGGTAAAGTATGTCCTGTAAAGATTCTGTAAAGGACCTTAAGAAGTCTCACCCAAACCTGCATCTAAAATACTCAAGGTTCTAAACCTGTTTTTGTATTTTATGTTCCTTAAAGAAAATAATTCTGAAAGTTAGTTAAAAGATTTCTACAGGCTGGTAAGACGTCCCAGCCAGTGAAAGGGCTTGCTGCCATCCCTAGAGTCCATCCTTGTGTCACACACAGTGGAAGGTGAGGCTAGAAGACTCAAAGGGAGCATTAGGACAGACACTCAGAATAGGTAAATATATAGACAAACCTACAAAGAGAGGTTCTGTAATCAAATCTCATCTGATATGTGCTACAAGAACTGCAAAAGTCAAATGTTGTTACCAGCTTGTGTCTTATATAAATGGAAACTGTCTCTACTATCTTAAGCAACTTAGCCAGAGTTAGATCAAACTTCCTACATTCTCCTCCAAATCCCTGCATTTTATCCACTAGCCACAACTTTGGAGATTCTAGCTATCACCAAATCCGAGTCTACTTAATCACTACTACTCTGAGGGGCTCTGTAAACAGAGGCAAAGCTGTAGAAGGGCAATGGGACAAACTGTCTCCACAAGCCAGAAACTCTGAGCCTCACGGAACAGCATCGCCAATGACTGCCGTAGGGGAGCAGCGAACTCTACCGGAGCTGGTGACAGCTCAGTTACAGCCACACTACTGTTTTTTGCCAGGAGAAGCCTACCTCAGCTCCTGTGTGCTGGGATTACGGGTGTGCACCAGACCCAATTTGGGCAGTGCTAGCATTTCTTTAAGTGCTTTTCTGCCATTTGATATTCCTCTACAGAGAATTCTCTCTTTAGCTCTGTTCCCCATTTTTTAAGTGGATTACTTGGTTTGCTGCTTTTCAGCTTCTTTAGTTCTTTATATATACTGGATATTAGCCCTCTGTCAGATAAAGGGTTGGTGAAGATTCTTTCCCAATCTGTAGGCAGTCGCTTTGTTTTGATGACGGTGTTCTTTGCTTTACAGAAGCTTTTCAATTTCATGAGGTCCCATTTATTGATTGTTGCTCTTAGAGCCTGTGTTGTTGGTGTTCTGTTCAGGAAGAGCATTTTCTATTTCTCAAAAGACCAGGGAAAACCTCCACAGGCCAGCTAGATGGCAGAACAAGGAACAGCGTGTGATGTGAGTGAAGGAGGACAAGGGGCAGGAGAAAGGTCACGGGGTCTCTGGAGCAAAGTCTCTCTCACCAAGGGAAAGGTTATGAGCTGTCTGTCCCTCTGTGACTCAGGACTGAGGTCTTTATGGAATGGAGCATCTTTATGGAAAATCTCTTGGGCTTTTCCTTCCCTTCCCTCCTTTTATGTCTGCCCACAGTAAATGAACACCTAAACTTCTAAAAGTTTGTATATCTTCTTTCTGACCCAGTTGGATGGTAGATTCTTTTTTCTTCCTCTTCTCCATCTAGATTTTCTCAGAGTTTGAAGGCAGGATGATGAAAATACCTCCATAGGATCCCTTGGGGCCATAGAAGACATGGTCTCTTTTGTTGATATAACAGCTTCCTTTCATAATGCGAGGTTTAGTATTCAGGCAAGACAGTGGGGACCAGCAGAAGGGAAATAGCCAGAGCATGTTATTTTAATTCAACTCAAGTAATTTGGTCTCCTCCCTTTTCATCTTCCTGTCTTGTGTTAAGCATTTGCATTTACATTTGCTTCAGGCTTTGAAATAGTCATTGCATCAAACCGTATTTTCATGTATTATTTCAGAATACATAGCAATATGTTATTATACAAAGTATTTTATTGTTCTCTAAGTTAGGAATACATAAAGAAAAAGGCCCAAATAGAGTAAAGGGCTTTGAAACATTTTAATTCCAGCTTCTTGTTCTTTTTTTTTTGTTGTTGTTGTTGTTTTTACATGACAAGATAGAGCACTGAGGCTAATGTTTTTCTTCAGGTGAATTTAAAGTATAATTTCCTTAGGACAAATTTTCCTTTTCTTGATCCTGGCATCCACAGTAACCCAAGTCTTCAAAATACGCTGTGACAAAAATTGAAACAAACAGAGATAGGGCAGAGAGGGCATTCTCCGCTAACGGCCTGCTGCTCGGCTTCATCTCAGTATTAACTAGGGCTTCCCTGGAGGTGGAAGGTGAGCTTTGACTCTCACTCCATCCCCTCTGGTGCCAGAGTCCACACACATGTAGCCCCACTGTCCTCTGACTTCTGTGGGTCTATCGCTATGTTTATATATGTCTATTTTTAGTCTTCTTACATCGATAGCTTAATCACTTTATTAAAAAAAAAAAACTACTTTTGTAATTATTACCTGACAGGAGATAGTATTTGCAGGCCAACCTCTGAAATGCCTCATAGTTGCAAACATGTCTGTCCAAGTGACTACTATAATGAACTTTATAAAAATGACATCCTTGCATTTTATTTTATGAATTTGCTGCCTGAGATTATGTCCTTGTGTGTTATACCTTAGCCTTTTTCCGTAAGAAAACACTGATGTGTTTAGATTCCCATTCACATACAACATCTCATCCCGTTCTTTTCTTTACATTTTTTTTTTTCAATCAAGAGCTCAGACAATCTAAGTTTCAGTTTCCTATTGTCTGGATTTTGTTAACTGTGTCCTCTTGTTTAAATTCTCATGTTCTTTTAACTTCCTATTTCTTGAAAAACAGCAGTAGAATCTAGAGGGCTGATGTTTTGACAAGGGAATAGGAAACACAGAATGTCTGACTGCCTCTTTTTGTTAGCAGATAATAGCTCTCAAAATATAGATCTGCTATTTTTTTTTTTTTTGGAGGGGGAGCAGTGTCAAACAGCAAGTCTATTACCTTTAAGAATAACTATCTGTGATTTCTTAGTATGGTATTTATTTTATACATTGAGAATTTCATACAACGTATTTGACCATATTCATTCATCACTACACACAACTCCTCCCACATCCATCCCTAGTTCCCCACCTTTCTAGTCCACTAGAAAATCACCTTTCTAGTCCAATACGTGCTGCCCATATACTCGCAAGTATGAGGCCATATGCTGGAGTCTAATCAGAAAAATGTTGGTAATTCCTATAATGTTAATGTCACTATTGTACCCATGGGCAGGCTAAGCCCTTTTTCCAGTATCTATTATTTACTTATCCAGGGTTATATTTACAGAGAAAAGGCAGACTAAGCACTTGATTTATTGTTAATTTACAGTTTTATAAAAGGAATTAATTTTAACAAATTAAATCTTAATTAATAGATGTGGAAATACTAGTTTTTTTAATAGATGAGAAATTATTGTCCTTATTGATGCTATATTTACCATCTTTCATTAGTAGAAACCTCATAGGGTTGGATAGTTACACTAACACATTTCTTGTATTCTGAGAATATTTCTTTACAAATTGTTAAACCTGTCTTGTTCACCTTTTTCTCAAGATGGGTTAGCCGATCCAAGGGGCCATATTTCTATTAATAGAAAAGACAGATAAACATCTAAGTCTCAATTTCTTTCTTAAAAGTTCTCTCTTTTGATTATTTATGTATTTATTTATTGTTTTTATTAATTTTTATATTATATTTTTATTATATTTTTTCTTTTCCCAACGCCTCCAAATTCATCCCTACATTTCTATTCACCCAACTTTATGACAGCACGCTGTTTCTCTCTCTCAAAACAAATCCCAACAAAGCAAAAGTGAAAAAAAAACCCAATAAAACAAAATCACCAGATCAAGACACACACAAAAACATTTTGTGTGGCCCAACTACTCCTGGTTATGGGGTCAGCCTTAGAGTGTGTTTGATATACTCAGAGAAACGCCATTGGAGAAAACGGATTTTTTTTTTTTAATTTCCCAGCAGATGCCAATTGTAAATAGCTTCTTGATTAGGAGTGGGACTTTGTGTCCACTTTTTCTTCTCAATGTTGTGATTTTTTGTCAGGTTTGAACATGTCCAGGTCTTGTGCATGCTGCTACAGTTTCTGTGAGTTCATGTGTGTATGAGTCATGCTATGTTTGAAAGATGCTCTTTTCTTGGAGTCATCGACTACTTCTGGCTCTTACAATCTTTCCAACTCCTCTTCTACATAAATTGCAAAATCTTGAGAGGGTGGGTTTGATGAAGACATCTGTTAAGGGTGAGTTCTCCATAGTTTCTTACTTTCTGAGATTGACCAGTTGTGAGACTCTGTGTTAATTACCATTTACTGCAAGAAGAGGCTTCTCTGATAATAGTTGAGCAAGGCATTGGTCTACAATATAGCAATTTGTCATTAGGGGTCATTTTATTGCTATATTCCTTTAGCAGAATAAGTGAAGTAGGTTTTTCCCTAGGCTTATGACTTAACACACAAAATATTTGTAATTTTTTTTTGGGGGGGGTGGTTATATGAGGTCTCTTTGGCCAGTGACTCAACAAGCTGTAACATATGAAAATATTTTAGGAAGTTCCTATAGAAGTAATGTTTCCATATTCTTTTTGAAAGTCCTTTAGTGTTAGTTAGTTGGTCTATCATTTACTCTGCCCTCTCATACACCAACACATTTAATCCTCCTATTTTATTTTTCTCATTACCTCTTTAAAATATTGCATTCTGTTTCCCTTTTCTTTGGAGACAGAATAGAAAGGCAGAAAATTACAGGGACACAGAAAGGTAAAAGAGCCCTTCACCCCTAATTGAGATTGACTTCTGCAAGCTGACATTCAAGAATTTAACACAATTAATATGAGTTCTAAACACTGTATACATAGAGACAAATTCATTTTATATAGAGATATTTCATATAAGAATGTTAAAATAGCAATGGACCATGCTAGAGACACCAATGTGGACTTTCTTCTTTCCCAGCTTTAAACCTCCTAGGAATCTCACAAGAAATCCATTTATGGTAAAGGGCATGACTTAAGCCATTTTTATTACCATTGTAGAGCATGGGTTTATCTTACCATATTATGATCCCGTCTAAGGTACCTCTAATGTACCAAAAGAGAGATAAAAAAATAGCTTTATAACAACACTTTGAGGTGTAATTTGAGAGCCAGCATAAATGGCTTTACTGCTAAGACATATAAGCATGGCTCTTTCTTGAGACCCCAAACTCATATTTGGTATATATTATCTTTTCTTACATGCCTGTTATGAATGTGCTTAAACTTTAAAGCTTTGTTAAAATCTCTTCTTAGCCACGCATGGTTGGGTTCCCAGCATTAGGAGACGGAAGCAAGCAGATCTTTGTGAGTTGAAAGCCAGCCTGGCCTGCATACTGCGTTCCAGAGTTACACATTGAGATCTTGTCTCGAAAACAAGCAAACAAGTTTAGTGTAAATTCTAGATATGCTTTTTACAGGTTCATTCTGGAATCCTCTTCTGTGACAAAGTCAACAACTCCAGCTTCACCTGAGTAGATATCTCTGTGAAATAGTCCCCAAGCTGCTGCCAGGGGCATTCTGGAGCTGTGTCCCTGAATCCTGCCCCATGGCACAAAAGATAATACTAGCATTTAAACAAGTTTTTTTTTTCTTAATCACACAAACATCATCAGTCGTATCATTATCACTCTCACATGCTAGTTTTTATTTTCTTGCATTTTGCTTTTTCATAGTGTCTTCTCTCTAGATAGTGTTCTACTTACTCAAGGTGTTATATAAAACTGCCAATGCCTTGTGGCATCCTTGAAGTCAGCTTATGAACAACTACCACTGTACTTCTGCTCTTCCCTCATTTGGCCCAAGCTTGTTTTTATGCAGATGGGCAAGATGTCCTATGACATAGAACTGACTTTATTTGATTAACCTTGTCAAAGATAATTAAACAAAATTAGTTTTGTTCTATAAACACAGGCATCAATTTATTCCACTTTACCCCCCCCCCCCCCCCAGTTTAAAACCTAAGTTTAGTTTTAAATGTTTGGATCCAGGTAGGCTCATTAAGTCCAACGGAGATATATGAAGAAGGTTGTCTTGGCTCCAGTAAATAACCTGACAAAGAGACTTGTTGCCTGTGCCCAGTGTGTTCATTTGGAATGCTTTGATGTTCACTTTTATTAGGCATTTATTAAAACAAAACTTGTTTCCACCCCGCATTGTAATTACTGTAATTAGAGTTTATGTGTGAAGTATCACATACCTATTGTGTACAAGTTTTTTAAAGTAACAAGCACATTGAATTACCTTACTAATTTTGTTGATTTCAATAATTATGTTATACAGGATGTCTAATAATGTCTCACTACAAAATTAAAGTCCCTCTAATCAAAATAACCTTGAGATTTAGAGCAAGAATGTGTTCTTGCTTGTACTCCCTACTTCTCAGGGCTCGCTGGGCATACGGCTTGTATAGAAAATGAAGAGCAGAGCAGGGCAGGGTTATGGGATGATGTTTTTCCCTGAGAGGCTACAAGAATGAGTGTCATGCCATGCTTTCCCAGGGAACAAAACTGTAAATATGGAGAGGAGAAACAGGCTTCCAGCTGTATAGTGCTGATATCTTATGGGGATTAGCTTTTCTTGTCACCATAATGTGTTATGTTGAAAGGAGCAGGCAACATTATTGAGAGGCTGGTGCGGAGTCCCAAGAGTGTGCCCAGGAAGCCTAGTTACAGTAGATGCTGCCTCAAAGGTGAAAATAAATCCACAGCATGTGGTTGTCTGTCTGGAAACAGTTGTCATTCACTGCATAGTTCATCTCAAATGTTTCTTTAAAATCATAAAATACCAAATGCAGTGCAGGTCAGCACCGAAACTTCAATTTTTTTTTTCATACAAGAGTAGGGTATACTCATAGTATGCACAGTATGGGCTTTGTAAGAAGTCACATTTTTCAATGGAGTTAAGGCTCATCTAAAGTGGTTCTTATATTTTTAGATGAATTTTTAGTTAATATCTCAGCTTATTTTTTAAAAAATTATTATTATTATTTATTGCAATTTATTTACTTTGTATCCTGTTGTGGCCCCCCCTCGTCTCTTCCCAATCTCACCCTTCCTCCTCTTCTTCCCTATGACCCTCCCATAGTCCACTGATAGAGGAGGTCCTCCTCCCCTTCCATCTGACCCTAGACTATCAGGTCTTATCAGGACTGTCTGCATTGTCTTTCTTTGTGGCCTGATAAGGCTGTTCTTCTCTCAGGGGGAGGTGATCAAAGAGACAGCCACTAAGTTCATGTCAGAGACAGTCCATGTTCCCCTTACTAGGGAACCCACGTGGACACTGAGCTGCCATGAGCTACATCTGTGCAGGGGTTCTAGATTATCTCCAATCATGGTCCTTAGTTGGAGTATCAGTCTCAGAAAAGATCCCTGGGCCAAGATTGTTTAGTTCTGTTGCTCTCCTTGTGGAGCTCCCGTCCCCTCCAGGTCTTCCTATCTCCCCCTTCTTTCACAAGATTCCCTTCACTCTGCCCAAAGTTTGGCTTTGAGTCTCAGCATCTGCTTTGATACCCTGATTGGTAGAGTCTTTCAGAGGCCCTCTGTGGTAGGCTCCTCTCCTGTTCCCTGTCTTCTCTTACTTCCAATGACTATCCTGTTTGCCTTTCTGAATGAGGACTGATCATCTTACCTAGGGCCCTCCTTCTTGCTTAGCTTCTTTAGGTGTACAGATTTTTATATGTTTATCCTATATTATATGTCTAATATCTACTTATAAGTGAGTATATACCATGTGTGTCTTTCTGCTTCTGGGTTACCTCATTCAGGATGATTTTTTTCTATTTCAATCCATTTGCCTGCAAATTTCATGATTTTCATAATTGCTGAATAATATTCCATTGTGTAAATGTACCAATACTGACCCTCCAGCATGGAGATAACCTAGACCCTCTGCTCAGATATAGCCGATGGCAGCTCAGTCTCCAAGTGGGTTGGTTCCCTAGTAAGGGGAGCAGATACTATGTCTGACATGAACACTGTAGCCAGATCTTTGATCAACTCCCCCTGAGGGGTGCAGCCTTACCAGCCTGTTGGCATAATGTTCTTGTGAAATGTATATAATTTACCCTTGTTTATTCAAATACTGACATCTCTACCCCACTATCTGGTTTTAATCGAATATTGCATTGCGATGCTTATTCTAAGCATCATGTGTCTCAAGTTTATGTAAACATACCATGATTTGTTCTCTATATTGTCAATTAAACATCCAGGCAGTGCTGAGTAATGGAAAGAATAGTATGGGACATCCTGGTCTGGAGGGGAGGAGAAAGAAGGAGTGGAGGGGGAGTCAGGGAGAACAGAGATCGATCGGCAGGAGAAGACTTGGAACTATGAGGAGAGATGAACTGGATCTCAGATATGACTAAAAGCAAGTATAATTGGGAAGTCTGTATGGGAGGAAACTATGTGGGCTCGGAGGTTTAGGATGGAGTAACTGCTACCCAGCATCATGCTCTAGGTTAATTAAATAAATCCTAGTCTCTGTGTGGTGATTTTGGTATACAGCTGGTTTAGGAATATCAGCTGTTAACTCCAGATAAATCAATAATAAATATTAGTAACTGACAACACCAGGTCACAGAGGAAGACAATGCAGCCAGTCCTGATGAAACCTGATAGGCTAGGGACAGGGGGAAGGGGAGGAGGACCTTCCCTATCAGTGGATGTAGGATGGGCATAGGAAGAGAAGAGGGAGGGAGGATAGGATTGGGAGGAGACGAGGGAGGGGACTACATCTGGGATACAAAGTGAATAAATTGTGATAAATAAATAAATAAATAGATAGATACATTTTAAAAAATTAAGTTTTTGCTGTGATCACAATTAGAATTTTGGTGGGGGTGCGAGAGAATATGCTTAAGATCATGTTTGTGGTATACAAATATTTTTAGCATTTTGCCACATTTTGCTACAGATGGATTTAATTTTTCACTAATGCAAGGTGGAGTTGATATCAACATCATACATATTCTACTCCGGAGGAGAAATAATTCAATCTTATTAGCTTTCTATATGTCGGTAAGGAATCTGTGTTCTCAACTGAACTGTCACACTCTACTGGCTCCTAGATTGTGTCTTAAGTAACATTTACTTCCCAACTTACTTACCAAATATAAAAGCTAATAGTCTCCAGTCATCTCAAATCTCTGTTTCCTGAGAAGGTCTTTTCTTTGAAGGTCTTTTATGTACTTTGAGCTTGTCAGTCTGAAGAACAGCCTACCCATAGTTCCATGTTTTCTTGGCTTTCATATTTCTGATGAGGAAGCAGGGAGTAGATGCTGATCTGCCAACTTTCATGTGTGTCGCACTATATATTACAAACCACTTGGAGGGCAGTGTTTCTTCAGCTCTGGACTAGCTTTTCAAGGAGTTCCCTGTAGTTGGATGCAGCCATATGTTGTATTTTAGCAAAGATAATGCGACTGGAATTGGTGCACCCCACTTTCAGTCCTAACCCCCAAAAGACTTCTATGACTATGTTTCATTTTAATTATCAACCCAACACAGTCTAGAATTTTGGGGAAAAGAGTCTCAATGAGGGATTGTTTAGATCAAGTTGGGTTGTAGATAGGTTTGTGAGAGATTGTCTTAATTATGTGAGTTGAGGTGGGGAAAACTGTCCATTGTGGGTAGCACCATTTCTTGAGTTTAAGTCCTGGCCTATGTAAGTATAGAGTATGTAAGTATACTTCACCTAAGTAAGTGTTCATGCAGTTATACTCTTACTTTTGCCTGGGGCTGGAACTGACTACTAGTTCAAGTTTCCACCTTGACTTCTTTGCAGTGATGGACGGTGACAGAATTGTCAGATGAATAAACCCCCTTTTCCTTACATTTGCCTTTGTCAGGATATATTATCTCAGCAACAGAACATTTTTCTAGGCCTGGAGGGTATCCCAATAAGAAAGAAAGAACACAGATTTCATATGATTGAGAAAAGAATGCACAGGGATCACTTAGCAACTCAGGGCTCTGCTGGCTTCAACTATAATCTCACTCCTCTATAAAGCAGTCAGGTCATTCTGACATAGAACTCTGTAGCAACTCTTAGTAATTCCCCCTTTGTGGAAAGAACACATTTCAAAATGCGTCCGCCCCAGGCTGGACTAGTTTTAGCTGCGTATGCAGCAAGGCAAATTGTGTCTGTTGGAGGTACACTTAGGGAAAATCCCCTTTTTTATTACATTATGCATATACATATATATACATTTCATGTCAATCAAAACAAGAAACTACCAATACCTCATCCCTTAGCAACCAATTCTTCCTCCTCTTGAACTCATTACAGAAAGTCCCAAAGAGTACCACAAGCTTCTTAATTCATGCACATGCTCAGGTGTATGGCCGCTGTTTTGCCACACACATAACCAGAACTTTCTCTTTGCTTAGAGGTAAAAGGCACTTGCTACTTTGCTACTTGTATGTACTTCTTCCAGTCTTGGAACAAGACACCAAGCAGCAGGAAACACCCAGTCTGATAGAGATCACCATTTACACAGTTGCTAACCCTTATTACTCCTTCTTAGTAATTTTTTGTTAATGAGAGAAATCACGATCATGATTTGGTTTCTATATTCAGATGAGTCATTAAGATCCCATTATACTTTGCTCTTCTTCTAATTTTAAGACTGAACACTAAATGCTTTTAGATAGGGTGCATTCAGATGGCTAGGATTTCTCCATCCTTTTTCCTATCTTGAGCTTGCTTCTGACAACAAAATAAATGAAAAGATGTATGAGCCTGTGAAATAACTTCTGTTAAAATGTGCAAGATTCAACATTTAAAAGGAATTCCATTTTGATACATGGTAAATTTTCCAGATTATCTTGAGAATTGGGGCAGTTACTGTCAGCTATATTAAAAGAATTCCAACCCACTGAATTACCTGACAAGTTGTGTTGTTTTATGTGCTGTATTGAAATAGGAGTATTTGTTTTGCTTCAGTGGGTACTTAATTATTTGTTTCTTCTTGACAGTGTGCTAGAATTAATTCAGAGCATTATGAAGCTGCTTTAAACTTCCTCCGGAGAGCATGGACTGGCTTCTGCTATCTCATTGTCTGAATGCTTTGCCCTCATTCTAAATATATTAAATCAGGGTCATGATTTCTTTTTTTTTTTTTTTTTTACAAAGGGAGAAATTACAGCTTTTCTAAGCTAAAAGAGGTACAAGATGATAGAAGCTAAACACAACTGTGTGAAATGGAGCCTGCTGTTAGAATCCTGTTTTTTTTTTTTTTTTTTTTTTTTTATGTTCATGGACAAATGATTCTCAAAGAACAGAGTACACAAGTCACTAGCAATTTAACTTTGTTTTCTACACAAAGCTAAGTTCTGCCCAAAGTCCCTGCTACAGCATAACTGTGATTTTTTTTTTCTATCCAAAACTCGTGTTGGGATGTAGTCCTCATTAAAAAGATTACAAAGGAAGGAAGGGCAGCTAACACCGCATCCAACTTCTTTGAGTTGAGTCTGGAGTGTTTGAATGAGGAGTTAGACAATACAGCATGACCTTATTTTCTTTTAAAGGAAGAAACAGAAAAAGATGTGGTGCTGATAGAGACTTTTAACAGGTGATCATGTCTTTGCTTTCATGAGTGGATTAATCCATTCAAGTGACTAATCCATCCATGTGATTAAAAAAAATAGTAAATGGTTATTTTGAGACTAAGTCTTCTACCAACACTGGTTTTATTGGGTCTCTCTAGTGCTCTGTCTTGTGCTGTCTGATGTCCTGTGCAACCTTAGGATTTGGCCACCAACAAGGCATAGGTGCAACTGGACCAGGCCTGTGGGCCAAGAATAAGCCTTTTTATAAGTCATGAAGACTGTGGTGTCATGTTATAAATAGATGAGGGTCATTCTTTGTGGAAAAACAAATGACATAGAATGAGTTGATTCAAAGATTTTAGAAATTGGTGAGATCTCGTAAGATCGTATTTCTATATTATATTCGTTCATCATTTGCAACCTCTTTAGTAATTAAGACAGCCCAGAATGTTAAATGATAATTTTTTTTCTTTCAAGACAGGGTTTCTCTATGTAGCCTTGGCTGTCCTGGATTCACTTTGTAGACCAGGCTGGCCTCGAACTCACAGAGACTCACCTGCCTCTGTTGTCCAAGTGCTGAGATTACAGGCATGTGCTTGCATGACTGGGGTAATGTCCATTTTTAATGTTGGAATTTTATTTTATTTTTAAAACGGAAGGAAACTGAGTATATTAGGATGCTAAGCTAATGTTCTTCGGGGATACATCAGAGTACATTTTCCCAGAGAAAAGAAAGTTCTAGGAATAGTGAAAATCTACTTCGACTACAAATGTGATTTTTTTTTAATCCCATAAACAATATTTTCTAATCAAAATAACATTGATGTGCCAGATTTTGTGGTTAGGAATTGAAATGGCCTAAGCAAAGTCCCATTATTTTTTTTATATAAAATTGTGTTAGCCATTTGAAGAGTAATTTTGATCTTGAGAATTTATTTTTTCATGAACTCTTATGGTACATTTAAATTTGATTAAAATATTGATGCTCTCACTCACTAGGAGTTTCAGTAAAAGCTCATTTTGCAAGAAAACATCTTTACGTACAAGCCATTCTGGGCTTTTTCTAAACTGGGCATTCCAGAGACACTTAGGAAGCAAAAGAAAGAACACTATTGTATTCATCTGGGCTATGAGTGGCTTTTTCTGTTGTAATCACAAAAGAAGCACCCAAGTGATGGGTCAAGAATAATATGAAAGTGTTACAAACCAAAACCCAAATAAGACCACTTCTTTGCGTTCCTTGGGGTCAAAAACATTCTATACATGTTAGCATGGCTATAGCAGCTACACCAACAATCTTCAAAGAACCAAACCGATGATTGTCCATTTATGTTTCATCTCTATTGTGTTCCTTTTTATGAGCTGTGTTTGGAGGAAATACTGACAGTATCAAAACCCAGCCCTTTCTGTACTTTGAGAAAGTGATTTGATATTAATTCTAGGGTTCTATTTGTGGTTGAAGATGTCTGCCTTATGTTTTGAGATCGAGTTTCTCCCTGAGGCTTAGAGCTCGCTGATTAAGCTAGGCTAGCAGTTAGTTCCAGGGATCCACACTTGTCTTTGCCTCCTTAGCACTTTGATTACAAGTGCACACCACTGCACACCCCACTGGTTTTTGTGAGTGCTGGCTAATAAAACTTTACCAACTCAATTATCTCCCAAACCTACATCTCAAATTATGGTTCTAACAGCTATGCTATCTTCTAATCCTTACTGTAATCCTTTCTAAGTCCTTACTATAAGGAAATAAACAAACAAAAACATCGCTAAAAAATATAGTATTAAATGCTTGAACGTAGCGGTAGGATTCTTTTTCTGTGTCTGTGAAGAACCACCCTGGAATTTGATGGAGATTGCATTGACTCTATAGATTACTATGGTAGATGGCCATTTTTTACAATATTAATTCTTCTGATCCTGAATATGGGCAATCTTTCCATTTTCTAATATCTTTTTTTAAATTTTTTTCTTTGAGGGTCTTTTTTAAAAAAAATTACTTTTTTCACAATTTATTAATTATCTATCCCAATTGAAGACCCCTCTCTCAACTCCTCCAAGTCCCACCTTCCCTCCCTCCCTTTTCCCCCTGATTCCCTTCCACTAGTCCACTGATAGGGGGAGTTTTCCTCCTCTGCCATCTGCCCATAGCTTATCAAGTCTCATCAGGACTGCCTGGATCCTCTTCCTCTGTGGCCTGGCAAGACTACATTACCAGGGACAAGTGATCAAAGAGCAGGCAATGGAGTCCATGTCAGAGACAGCCCTTGCTCCCCTTACTTGGGAAACCACATGGAGACTGAGTTGCCAATTGATTACATATGAGCAGGGAGTCTAGGTCCTCTTTGTGCATGGTCCTTGGTTGGTGTATCATTCTCTGTGGGACCCCCTGAGACCAGATTTTTTAGCTTTGTTGGTCTCCTTTTGTGGCTCCTGTCCCCTCCATGTCCTCCTATCCCCTCCCTTTTCTTCCATAAGACTTCCTGCACTTTTGCAGAAAGTGTGGCACATTTACACAATGGAATACTACTCAGCTATTAAACACAAGGACATCATGAAGTTTGCAAGCAAATGGATGGAATTAGAAAAGATCATCCTGAGTGAGGTAACCCAGAAGTAGAAAGACAGGCATGGTATACACTCACTTAAAAGTTAGCCGAATAATATAGGATAGCCATACTAAAATCTACAGACGCAAAGAAGCTAAACACTGAGGACCCTAGGGAGGATGCTTAAATCTCATTCAGAATGGCAAACAGGAAAGACACCAGATGTGGTGGAAGAGAGGAAACAGGATAGGAGCCTACTACAGAGGGTCCTCTGAAAGGCACTACCCAACAGAGCATCGAAGCAGATGCTGAGGGTCTTAAGGTTTTTATTGAGAGGTCTTTCTTTTCCTTTCTTAGGTTCATTCAACAGTTTGGAAGTAAAAATGCATGCCATATTATTCCTTATATATATTTGACTATTTACATAGATTCTAATAAAACAGGGCACAGAAATACATGTGCCCATTTCAGAAGAACATGAATGAAATAAAAGAAATATAATGATGTGTCTACTACTGGCCACATTTTGCAAACCAATCAGTCTTTTTGCCATGATATATTATTTATGGAGAGATGTAACAGAAAACTTCCATAATTTTACCTATGAAATAGTGAATCATTGCTTATTATAAATTATTCATTAGTAACATCTAACATTCAATTATGTAATTAATTTTGTTGTTGACAAGTCAATATACTGATAATAAGATAATAAAAAGTGCTTATTGATAAGCAAGGCTGTTTACTATGAGAGCAATTCTTTATTAAAATAAAGTGAAAATCAGTAATAGACACATTACAGTTGAGTCTTAAATTTTTTTTAAGGAACAGCATGGTATTATTTCTAATTGTTGTCATACTTTAAAGCTATGTCTTGAAGCTATCTGGAGTTCATTCCAGTTCGTGAGATGAGACAGTGAACCTGATTCCCCCCCCCCCACACACACATTTAACCAATTATCTGGGCTCTACTTGTTGAAATGTGCATATTTTCTTGGGTAATGCACACTGATAGATAACTAATACACAGGCTGATTTTTTGTCTTTTATTCTCTTCTACAGCCTATTACTGTTGTCAGTAATATGGTTGATAATAAAACTTGCTGTTTTGCAGGCATACCCCCTTTTGCTTGCTAATAAAAATTTTGAGGTCAGCTTGTCAAGATTCCAAAGAAGACAAGCTGGGGTTGTATTTAAAATTGTATTGAAATGCATTTTTTTTCAAGTATACATAAAAATTAAGTCTGACTGCACTTCATTCCCTGTGCACAGTATGAAAAAAAAATTGCGGCTTATTTTCTAAGAGTTATACCTTAGAATTGGCCTCCTGGAAACAGCTGCCTTTGGAGCATTATGGGGGGAGGAGAGCTCTCTTTAAGTATACTGCTGGAGAGAGAGAGAGAGAGAGAGAGAGAGAGAGAGAGAGAGAGAGAGAGAATCTAAATGGGAGGTCTCCATCAAATCCCTTCCATCAGAAAAAAGAGGAGGAAGGATTTTAAGACCCAGAGAGGGTTGGGGACAGCAGGAGAACAAATTTCTCTGAGTCAACAAAGCAAGGCACATCTGAGCTCACAGTGACTGAAGCAGCATGCTTGGACCTAAATGGGTCTGCACCAGGTACACCAGATATACTTGTATTATAGCTAGTATCTTAGTGTCTTTATGAGAATCTGACTCTGGTGACTTCTTTTGGGATTCTTTTCCTCTTCTAGGGTTGCTATGTTCAACTTTTATATAATAGTTATTGCTTATCTTATGTTTTATTTTGTCATGTTTCCTGGTTGTCCTTTGGAAGCCTATTCTTTTCTAATGAGAGACAGAAAGTGAATGGATCTAGAGAGAAGGGGAGGAAGAAGAGGAACAAGGAGGACTGGAGAAAAGGAAAAACATAATCAGAATATATTGTCTGAGAAACAAATCTATTTTTCAATTAAAAAGAAAGGAGTATCACAGAAGCCTTCCTGCCTCTTCTTTAACTCAAAGATGAAAAACCAAGCAAGTGTATTTCCCAGGAGCAGCCTTTTGGTAGTCAGTTTCTTGCTGCTTTGAAGAAATACCCACAAAAACAGCTTGAAAGAGGAAATTGCCTCACAATTCTGAAGTTTTAGTTTAGGGTCATCCACACCTATTGCTTTGAGCTTGAGTCAAGGTAGAACATTGTGGGAGGGGGAAGGAAGTGGGTCACAGAAACATCTTACCTTCTGGAGATCAAAAAGGGCAGAGAAGGGACAGAGCGTGTGAGGAAGAGAGGGAGTGAGAGGAGGAAGAAGGAGTAAGATGGGTAAAGAAGAAGAGGTAGAGATAGAATTAGAGGAAAGGGTCCTGGAACGAAGTCCAGTCTTCGAGGACATGGCCTAGTGACTGATGTCCTTTACCTAGTCCTAACAACATTTCAGTCACCTCCTTGTAATCAAGTTGGAAGCCACCGTTAGATTAATGCACTGATTAGAGCAGAGCCCTTGGTGACTGAATTTACCAGCTGAGGCCTGAACCATTAACATCTGCACCTGATGCAGACGCTTCATATACAAAGTATAACAGCTCATATAAAGTGTAAATTAAGACTTGGATATCATTCAGAGAGAGAGGACACTGATTTTTCATTTACATCTTCCCCAAGCCTATTGCCTTCCTGACTCCATAATGATGTAACTTTCCTTACACAGGGAAAGGAACAGTGTTAAGGAAATGGTAAACAACTTTAAGACAGTAAGGAACAAGGAACAAAGTCTACACATAGTATGTTATATACAGTTATAACTTTAAAGATTGTCTAATTTACTCATTTAATGGATGGACAAAATGATGAGTCAGATAAAGAAGCTCTTCCAAATTATTTTAATTTGTAATGGGAGAGGCTGGCTTATCAGATTATCTGGATCACTATTCAATGGTTTACAAATAAAAAATATTCACAGAACAAAACGTAAGTAATACTTACATTTCCGTTGAAACTTGATGTTTCCAAATTTCACTTCTACTCTTTGATGACTATTTCAAATGTCTTCATGTTTTCATAACTTTGAACTTGTGACACCATAAAACTGTGCCATGCTATATATTTCTGTCTGTAGTCTGTCTGTTCATCTATCTATCGATGAATCTATCTATCTATCTATCTATCTATCTATCTATCTATCTATCTATCTA
>NW_026591086.1:24539118-24618941 GCF_907164565.1 Psammomys obesus
CTATCTATCTATCTATCTATCTATCTATCTATCTATCTATCTATCTACTTACCTGTCTGTCTACCTACTTATCTATCATCTATCTATTGCTGGTCTTGTCTGCTTCTGCTCTCACAGTATCCAGTACCTGGCCAGACTAGGAGAAATGAAGCATAGCTGGATGGGTCAGTTAGCAGGATCTTAGTTGTACCATGACTTCAGAAGAATCAGCCTTCTCCAAGATGTTTTTCAGTAAAATGGATCTCTTTTATTGGGGAAAGCAAGGGCTATGTAAACCTTGGGAAAATGGATAGGGTCTTTTGGGGTGAGTGTATATCACTGGCTGGGGCTGAGGGGCTGAGAATGCTTCGTTTGCATGAAGAGGAATTTCAGGTGTTAGATGGACACATTCTTATAACAAAATAGGAAGTTTTAACCTGAAACCTGGCCACCAGGTTTTTACCTGGTGACTACCTCAAGGGTGGCAGAGGTTGGGGTGGCAAGACTTCATGCACTGGGACATCCAGACCCAGAACAGAGAGGGAGCAGTCTTTCCTCCTCCCAGTCAAGATGAGATTTTTGGTTTTGGACATGTCTTGACCTTACTCTTGCTCCACCTGCCCCCCTTGTCACACTGCTCACTTCCTCCACAATCTGTCTGTCTGTCTAGCAATCATCTATTTATCATTTATTAGACATCTGATAGACACCTGTCTCTATTTCTGTACTTTATTCTGCTGTGGCATGAATAGTTCAAGAGCAGCCAGTACTTGTGATTTGTATATGTACAGCAACATTGCCTTTTCTAAGTGTGAATCTGTTGAAAAAGAGCTCATCAATATTTTTATTAAATATAAAATGTTTTAATAAGCATTTTAAGAGTTTTACACTGTTTTATTTTTTTCACTTAAAAATAAGAAAAATACTTTATAGTACCAATTTTAGTCATTCAGAAATAAACTGTATATAGAAATGTTATTTTATATTTGCACTTCAAAGTGGTAATATATTTTATTTAGCTGCAATTTAAAATTATGTTACATTAGAGCATGACAAATTATAATGAAATCATTTGATCTACAAAGTTAAAAAATTGATTTTAGGGACATGCTAAATAGAAAAAAATAACAAAGAAAGACATTTTTCTTTTTCAGAGTATATTTATACAAAGAGCTTCATTATATCATTTTCTTAAAATCATATCATGTAGAGTCTTTCAGAAGTAGGCTCCTGATTCGGGGATTCAGCAAGATGGTCGCTCCAGGACAATTCTTGTTCTGACCAGCAGCACAGCAGGATCGGCACAGTGACAAGAAGTCAGAACTCGCAGCCCTAAAACACAAGTGATTGTGTTTCCCAGGTGAGAGGATACCCCACGATGGGGGATTCAATCAGCTTTAACTCACTTGGCTAAACCGCAGAAGAGATCCTGGTTCCACCAGGTGCTTGGTCGCCAGCCCAGAGCCACATGCCAGCATGCTCTGATCACTGTCCCAGACTGAACTGTGGGCACCACAATATCAGAGACTGAAATTTCCAGTCAAGAGATAACCCCACGTTGCAGGAAACGATTAGGACCGACCTTAGGTCACCCAGACATTCCCTGGAAAAGACTCAGTGTTCCCCGGGCACCCAGGAGCCAGCCCAGAGCCAGAGCCAGGGACCTAGGTGCCAGCACAGAGTCTGGCCTGAGGCGCCTGACTCACTGCCCCAGATAGAACTGTGGGTCCCAGGGCACCAGAGACTGGGTTTCTCTGTCATGTGCAAACCCACAGGGAGGGGAACGGCTGGTCTGATCTCAGAGCACTCAGCTGATACCACCACCCCGAAAAGGTCTCAGGAAGTTACCCAGTTTTGGCAGATGCCCAGGCACCCAATCACCAGAAAGGCAGAAAGGCTGAGCCACATAAGTCTGTGTCTGTGGGTTCTACTCGCCATCATAGACAGAACAGCTGTCCCCAAAGCAAAGACTGGGAGTCTCTGTCAGGAGGAAACCCCACAGCGGGGGGATCATCAGGTCCAACGCTCAGGACACCCAGCTCCAAAAGACTTTCTAGATTCATGCAGACTCTAGGCTCTAGCCTTCTACTGCAGGCAGGAGCGCTGTGCTCACCCGCCATTATTGAGTACTGCTAGGGCACTGGGGCACACAGCTGCATCCTCAGACCTACAAAAGCCAGAGAGCCTTAGAGCAGCCCTCAGATACTGCTCCAAGGATCAACCAGTTATCCCTAGCTAGACTGACAAAACTGTGGGAATCCCTGGTTCTTCCAGAGGGCTGCACCCAACAATTACACCTTAAGAGCAACAGCTGCTGCTCACTAAATTCAGAACAAGAAACCCAGCAACAAGGCAGCCATCACCAGGACCTCTCCTGATGAGAAGAGAGCCTTCCTGAACACCACAGTTACTGCACAGGTCCATACACCTAAAGTGAACTGTGACAATTCCTGAGAAACACCACCATTCAGTTGACCATACCCAAAAAACAGAGGAGAACTTAAGAACCCCACCAAGTGGATTCTCCCCACCCCAGGACCCAGCAGGCATCAGAAATTAACAGACAACACCTGAGACAGAGAGATGGGTAGGGGCCAGCAAAAAAGCACAACCAACAAAAGGCAAGGCAATATGGCATCCCCAGAACCCAGTTATCCAGGGGCAAGTAGCCCTGGACACCCTAACATAAGTGAAATTCAAGAAGATGACCTTACATCTATGCTTATGAAGAGGTTAATGGAGGAAGCAAATAAAATGCATAAAGAATTAGGGGAAGATATAATAAAACAGATTATGGTTATCTGTAAAGAAATACAGGAAGATTCAGCCAAACAGTTTGTGGCGTTCAGAGAGGAAATGATTAAATCACTGAAAGAAATAAAAGAAACAAAGGAATGTTCAAACAAACAGCTGAAGCAATTGAGGAAAAACAGGAAAATACAGTCAGACAGGTAAAGGAAGTCAACAAAACGGTTCAAGATCTGAAACTAGAACTGGAAAAATTAAAAGAAAACACAAATGGAGGAAATCATGGAGAGGGAGAACCTAGGAAAGGAAACAGGAACTACAGAGGTAAGCATAACCAACAGACTACAAGAGATGGAAGAAAGAATCTCATGTGTGGAAGATACAATGGAAGAAATCGATGTATTCATCAAAGAAAATAATAAATCTAAAAAAACTCCTGACACAAACCATCCAAGAAATCCAAGACAACATAAAAAGACAAAACCTAAGAATAATAGGAAGAGAGGAAAAAGAAGATTCCCTCCTCCAAGGCCCAGAAAATATTTTCAACAAAATCATTGAAGAAAATTTCCCCAACTTAAAGGGGAGGCCTATAAAGAATACAAGAGGCCTACAGAACACCTAATAAATTAGGCCAGAAAAGAAAATCCTCCCGTCACATAATAATCAAAACAGTAAGTATACAGAGCAAAGAAAAAAACACTAAAAGCTGCAAGGGAAAGAGGCCAAGTAATATATAATAGTAAATCCATTAGAATCATACCTGACTTCTCAACAGAAACTATGAAAGCCAGAAGAGCCTGGATGGATATCATGCAGACCCTAAGAGAACACAGATGTCAGCCTAGGCTACTGTATGCAGCAAAACTCACAGTCCTCATAGATGGAGAAAACAAGATATTTAATGACAAAAACAAATTTCAACAATACCTACACACAAATCCAGTGTTACAGAAGATACTAGAAGGAAAAATACAACCCAAGAAAACTAGCTACTTTCAAGAAAACACAGGAAATAAATAACCTCTCTACAGCAAAACAAAAAGTAGCCAAACACACAAACACACTACCATAGCCAACATTGATATCAAAGGATCTAACTGCCAATGGTCATTAATCTCCCTCAACATCAATAGACTCAATTCTCCAATAAAAAGACACAGACTAACAGAATGGAGATGTAAACAAGATCCAACAATCTGTTGCATACAAGAAACACACCTAAATCACAGAGATAGACATTGACTGAGAGTAAAGGGATAGAAGACGGTTTTCCAAGCAAATGGATGCAAGAAGCAAGCAGGAATAGCCATTCTAATATCCAATAAAATAGATTTTCAACCAAAATTAATCAAAAGAGATAGAGAAGGACACTTCATACTCATCAAGGGAAAAATCCACCAGGAAGATATCACAATCCTGAACATCTGTGCCCCCAATTCAAGGGCACCCATATTTGTAAAAGAAACTTTAATAAAACTTAAACCACATATAGACCCCCACACATTAATAGTGGGAGACTTCAACACCCCACTCTCAACAAAGGATCAGTCAACAAAACAGAAATTACACAACAAGGACATTTGTTCAACCATGTTCGTAGCAGCTTTATTTGTAATAGCCAGAACTTGGAAACAACCCAGATGTCCATCAACGTAGGAATGGATACAGAAATTGTGGTATTTTTACACAATGGAATACTACTCAGCAATCAAAAAGGAGGAAATCATGAAATTTGCAGGCAAGTGGTGGGATCTAGAAAAGATCATTCTGAGTGAAGTATCCCAGAAGGAGAAAGACAAACTTGGTATATACTCACTTATATAGACCTACAAGATATGATAAACATAATGAAATCTACACACCTAAAGAAGATAATCAAGAAAGTGGACACAGGCGAAGGTGATTAATCCTCATTTAGAAAGACAAATGGGATGTGCATTGAACGTATGACAGGAGTCTACCACAAAAGGCATCTGAAAGACTCTACCTAGCAGTGTTTCAAAGCAGACACTAAGACTCATAACCAAACCCTTGGCAGAGTGCAGGGAATCATATGAAAGAAGGGAAGTTAGTATGATATGGAAAGGATAGGAGCTCTACAAGGACCAAATATATCTGGGCACAGGCTCTTTTCTGAGACTGACACTCAACCAAGGACCATCTATGGATATAACCTAGAACTTCTACTCAGATGTGGCCCGTGGTAGCTCAGTAACCAAGTAGTTTTCCAAAGTAAGGGGAACACGGACTATTTCTAACAGGATCTCAAGGGCAGGCTGTTTGACCCCCCACCCCCCAAGGAGAGGAGCAGTCTGTTAGGCCACATAGGAGGACTTTGCAGCCAGCCCTGAAGATACCTGATAAAACAGGATCAAATGAAAGGGGAGGAGGTCCTCCCCTATCAGTGGACTTGGAAAGGGGCAGGGAGGAGACCAGGGAGGGAGTGTGGGGTTGGGGAGGGAATGAGGGAGCGGGATACAGCTGGGACACAGAGTTAACAAAATGTAACTAAAAAGAAAAATAAAATTAAAAAAAAATAAACAAAGAAACAATATCTCTGACAGAGGTCATGAATCAAATGGACCTCATGGACATCTACAGAAACTTTCACCCAAACACAAAAGAATTTACCTTCTTCTCAGCACCTCATGGAACCTTCTCCAAAATAGACCATATAGTTGGTCACAAAGCAAGACTGAACATATCAAGAAGATTGAAATAATCCCTTGTATCCTATCTGATTACCATCGGCTAAAGCTGGACCTCAATGACAAAAATAGCAAAAGGCCTACACACACATGGAAACTGAACAACTTGCTACTAAATGACAGATGGGTCAGAGAAGAGATAAAGAAAAAGATTAAAGACTTCCTAGAATGCAATGAAAATGAAGCCACAACATACCCAAACTTACGGGACACAATGAAAGCCGTGCTAAGAGGAAAGTTCATAGCACTAAGTGCCTTCAAGAAGAAATTCCAAACATCTCCTGCAAGCAACCTAATGGCTCACTTAAAAGCCCTAGAAAAAAAAAGAAGCAGACACACCAAAGAGGAGTAGATGGCTGGAAATAATCAAACTCAGGGCTGAAATCTATAAAGTAGAAACAAAACAATTCAAAGAATCAATGAAAACAGAGCTGGTTTTTTGTCTTTTTGGATCTGGTTCACCTCACTCAATATAATATTTTCTTGTCCTAAGCATTTACTTGTACATTTTTTTAAACTTAGTTTAATTTTAATTTTTATTATTTATTTTAATTTATTCACTTTGTATCCAAGCTGTAGCCCCCTCCCACATCTCCTCCCAGCCCACCCTCCCTCTCTCTTCCCCCCTCTATGTTCCTCCCTAAGTCCATAGGTAGGACTCCCTTATTATTTGACCCTAGCTTATTAAGTTTCATCAGGACTGTCTAGATCCTCTTTCTTTGTGGCCTTGTGGCATAGTTAGGCCACCTTTCCAGTGGGAGGTGATCAAAGAGTCAGCCATTGAGTCCATGTCAGAAACAGCTCCTGCTCCCCTTACTAAGGAACCCACGTGGAGACCTGAGTTGCCCATGGAGCAGGGGATCTAGGCCTTGATTTGATTTTTTTCAGTTGAGTAATATTCTATAGTGTTTACAGTTGAATAGTCTTCTCTAGTGTACACAGAGCACATTTTCATTATCCACTAATAAGTGGAAAGCATTTAGGTTGTGTCCATGTGGTAGCTATTGCAAATAAAGAGGCAATAAACATGGACAAGCAAGTGTCTGTGGAGTAGGATGTGGACTGCTTTGGTCATCGTGTGATGGGCCATTTAGTAAACTTATTTTCAGCTTTTTCATAGTTCTCCACACATATTTGCTTAGTGACTATATCACTTTGTGTTGCCACCAGCAGTAAATGAGGTGAGGCTTCTCTTTTTCCTGTATTCTTGCTGACATTTGTTGTCAATTGCATTGTTGATCTTAGCCATTCTGACTTGGGTGAGATGACAAATGAATAGGATAAATGTACAACGCAATCCCTGCAGCTCAGGCTCAGGGAACAGAAAAGAGGTTTTTAATTTGAGAAGACATATGAGGGGTATGGAAAGGGATGAAGGTAGGTAAAGGAAGGGGGAAGTCATAAAATTATATTTTAATTAAAATTAAAAATGATTCTATCTGTGAGAGAAAGCATGTGATATTTGCTGTGGTGGTTGTCATTGTCAACTTGATTGAACTGATTAAACCCCTAGGATATTGATGAATCACACCTGTAAGTGTTAGCTGTAAGTATCTTTCTAACGAGTTTAAAGGAGGGAAGAGCTACCTTGAATGTTAATAGTTCCATCTTATGAGCTGGAGTCCTGATTAAACAAAAATGGTAAAAAAAAGAAGAGAAATGAAAAGAAAAGAAAAAGAAATCCAGATGCCCCTCAACTGAAGAATGGATGCAGAAACTGTGGTACATCTATACAATGGAGTATTACTCAGCAATGAAAAATAAGAAAATCATGAAATTTGCAGGTAAATGGTGGGACCTGGAAAGGATCATCCTGAGTGAGTTGTCCCAGAAGCAAAAAGACACACAAGGTATATACTCACTCATATAAACATACAACATAGGATAAACCCACTAAAATCTGTACATCTAAAGAAACTAATCAAGAGAGAGGACCCTGACTAAAACACTCAATCCCCATCCTGAAAGGCAAAGGATTGACATCAGAAGAAAAAGAAAACAGGAAACAACCTAGGAACCTGCTACAGAGGACCTCTGAAAGCCTCTGCCCTGCAGACTATCAAAGCAGATGCTGAGCCTGATGGCCAACTGATGGGCAGAGTGAATGGAATTTTATGTAAGAAGTGGGAAATAGTAAGAGCTGGAGAGGACAGGAACTCCACAAGGAGAGCAACAGAACAAGAAAATTTAAACACAGGGAACTTCCCAGAGACTCATACTCCAACTAAGGATTATTCATGGAGATAACCTAGAACCCCTGCACAGATGGAGCCCATGGCAGTTCAGTGTCCAAGTGGGTTACATAGTAATGGGAAGAGGGACTGCCTCTGACATAATCTGATTGGCCTGCTCTTTGATTACCTCCCCCTGAGGGGGGAGCAGCCTTACCAGGCCACAGAAGATGACAATGCAGCCACTTCTGACGAGAACTGATAGACTAAGATCAGAAAGAAGGAGAGGAGGACCTGCCCTATCAGTGGACTTGGGGAGGGGCATGCGTGAAAAAGGGGAAAGGAGGGTAGGATCGGGAGGAAGGAGGGGCTTATGGGGGGATACAAAGTGAATAAAGTGTAATTAATAAAAGTTAAATAAAATATTAAAAAAAGAAATCCAGCTAATGTCTAACATCACCTTCCTCTGCTTTCTAGTTAGTACCATGGATCAAACTGCTCCCACTCTAGTGGATTCCATGCCTTGATAGATCTGCTTCTGAACTATGAGTCAATAGTGACCCTACCTTCCTTAAGTGTTTTTTTTGTTTGTTTTTGTCAGGCATGTGGTCAGATGACAATGAAAGTACCTAAAATACTTGCCTTTTTGAGACTAACTTATTTAATATGGTGACCTCTGGCTCTATCTATTTTTCTATGGGTGGTTTGGTTCTTCTTTAACATTTCTTCAGAGTATGGAAGACCTGCATCTTTTCTGCAAATTTCCCATGTTCACAAGCAAAGTTTCATTTGTTTTCCTTACAGTTTATTTTTTTCCAAGTTGAGAAGCCTGCAGTTGAGAGAGGTACAAGGAAGTACAGAGTCTTTGCCCTAATCGCTCCTTATACACCCTGCTGCTTCTGAGTTCTTCACAGTAAGTGAGAACAGAAGAGGAAGGTGGACGCAAATGATGAAACATTATTCAATGATGAGGTCATATTTTTCTCACTGACATGACAAAACACCCAGCAAAGGCAACTTAAATAATGAAGGTATTTTTTTTTTTTCAGCTCACAGTCTGCTGAGGTCTGTATAGTCCATTGTGGTCAGGGAGATAAGGCAGTAGGAACATGAACTGACTTGTCACAATGTGTCTACAGTTGGGACACAGAGAGATGAACGTTCAGGCCACTCTCTCCCTTTTATTCAGTCAGGGGCCTCAGTCCCATTGGATAATGCTATTCCCTTTGCAGTTAATCTTCACTGGTACCTACTTTATATACCCATTTTTAGTTGTTTTTACAAAGTGGTTTTTAGATCCTGTTTAGGTGAGTGTGTATATTGGCTGCCATAGCCCTCTCTGTGAGCAGACATTCCAAAGCCTGCTCTTTCTATCCTGGGCCACTCTTAGTTGATACCTTTGGGGAACTGTAAGGCTGCATTGCTCCCTGATTCATGTCTTTATTACCCACTTCCTGATATAAGCCTGGTACCATAGCAGCTAGAGTTCTCTGTTGAAATCATGTAAGATGACCCAGACCTGGCCCTTCTCTACAGCACTAATTTAACCTATATGGTAAATTTGGCCCCACTGGCATGTAATGTTCTGGAAATATAGACACTTCACTGCATTCCCTCTCTCTTCAGTATACTATGGTCACTTCTCTCTTTCTTACCTCTGGGCTTATCATGTGCTAGGCTTTGTACCTTTCAGTAAAGATTATATGTGAACCCCTCTGAAGTGTTTCCTTGGAGGCTCTTTCATTTGGCTTGAGGTAGCATTGGGGATGAGAGAAAATACCCAGGCTACATTACCTCTATAACTCTCTGCAAAGTATTCTCAACTCAGTAGGCTTGGCCCATTCGTCTCTGGATAGATGTGCAGGGAGGTGAGTGGTGAGGATATGGTTGCATAACTAACTTTGGACCAACTCTACAAATCACACACAGGTGCTTCAGCATATCTCATTGGCATGTTTTACAACCTTTCTCCTCAGGTTTAGGGCTTTAGCTAAATCTGATGACAAAAAATTTTCTACCTAGTATATACACTCTCATGTATGCCATGTTATTTTCTTGAGTCATTCTTTATCTAACACTGAAAGAAGCTGATGCTTGACTATTGTTCTGCATTATAGTCACTACAGTATACACTGAATTCCCAAATTTCAGCTGTCTGTACTATTTAACAGTGATGTTTCCCCTTTTCTCTTCTTCTCCCTACTTTCCCATCCTCCCTTCTTCCCCATCCCTCCACTATGTAAGTAGGTATAAATATGAACATTAGGGAAAATAGTGGCATATTCAGGGTTATCTAGAGAAACAGAACTTTGTCCCATAATTGGTTCATGCAATTGTGGGAACTTCAAAATACTCAAAGCACGCTGGAAATTGAGCTGGAAGTTGATTGTGATCTTGAATCTAGCATTTACAAGCTGAGCCAGCTGACTGAAAACTCAGGTAGGACATCTATGTTACAGAGTGAAGACAATATTTCTTTTGCAAAGCTTCAGTTTTTCTCTTAAGTCCTTCTGTCAATAGGCTAACTCCTAACCCTTTCATGAAGGATTTACTTAAATTCACTGACTGTAAATGCTGGTCACTCTTAAAAATACCTCCAATGCAACGCCTAGATTAGTGTTGATCCATTGAGCACAACAGCCTGGCTAGACTGAAAGGAGTAATAGCCATAGCTAGGAAGCCTGATGGACCTTTCTTTTTCCTTATTTTTTTCTCAACAATGTAAAAGGCCAAGGCTTCGTATATCATTCCAAGCACTCACGTCTCATCGTTTTTTTTGGACAAAATGACTTCAGACGGCTAAGCATTTGGTCATGTAGTGCTAAGGTTAACGTCTGCCTTCCTGTCTAAACTGTGAGCCATTGAAGGGCAGGTCTCACGCCTGCTCAACATGCTATCACAGCTCCATTGATAACAACTGTAATTTGGAGGGAGCCACTGAGGGAATAGTTGCAGTCATCCTGCCCATTTTATCGAGCCAGGAAAGAAGACTTAGGCATAGAGACTAGAAAGACACAATGGATAGGTACATGACACATAATGGCTGTTTTCACTCTTACAAGCAAGTAAGGTGGCTGAAGTAAGAAAGGGTAAAGATCAATGTGGTGGGGAAGCCATTTTACTGTTTTGCATTATCACCGTATGTAAAAACAAAGAGGGAGAAATAATGTTGAACAAACAAGGGACTGTGTCTTGATATGTTGACAAGTTGACTATTAAAATACATTTGCTTGAACTGAATTGCAAAGATGTTTCAAAAGGCTTTTGAAAACAAGCTGTTTCGAAATTGAGACATCAAGGACACAGGAAAAGAAAGAAAGTATTGTATTTAAGGCCAAAGCAGTTGATGGGAGGACCTGAGGGCTGTTTTGTCCTGTGTAGCGTGACAGGTCAAGAGAGTCTGAAAAACTTTCTTGCCCCTGTGTACCGTTACACAAATTCTATGATTCCTATACATTTTTTCTTTCTTTAATCACTTACTTAGTATATCGGGTGCCCTGGATGGGGGACAAGATGGCATGGAGTTTTCTGTAGTCCGTTTTCTTAGGGCCTTGGATTTAGCTCCAGGGTACTTTCATTTCTTCCCTGTGCCAATAGAGGGGCAGTGTTTATGGCGAATGAACTCTGTGTGACTAGAGCTCAATATGGCTACCATGAAGTCTTGCTCAGTATAGTGAGTGCAGGGAAAGGAGGGGTGAGAGGGGCAATGCTACCCATCGCAAGCCAGATGGAAATATAACAGCGGGTGCTTTATCTGCCACTTCTCACCTAATCCATGCCTGTAAGGTGCCACTTTTTTTTTTTAATGAGAAATAGATTTAGTCAGGAAAAAGTAAGAAAATAATTTCAGTAATTTTCTGTCTATCTGTCTGTCTTGCTCTATCTCTCTCCCCCTCCCTCCCTCCGTGTGATTATGGAAAGCAAAGTTCAAAAAATTTTAGTGATTTTTCCAGATTATCAACTAGAAGTTAATGGATTTGGGACTGAAACCAGTTTTATTTCAAATGCTTGTGCTCTTGTCTACTGTTTCCTTCCCACAATACAAGTAAACATCTTGTAGAAAACAGTGTAATAAATTCTGCAACTTGAGAAAACTGTTGATTCTGCACTTCAAATAGCATCTTTATCCCTTGATCTATTGGTAGAATCTATGTACATACCTAGCCACAATTACATGCCCTTTAGGGCACCTTGAGAACTGTATGCACATATATTGTTACCTGTCGTACTTAAAATTCTAAAGGATAAGGAATATAATTCATAATGTAGAAACCGAGGCTATATTCCTTGAGACACATATCAAGTAATACAGCTGAGATGGGAAGCTATGCACGTGTACACTCAAAGCTAAGTGTTGTCATTGACATGTGGAATAGTACCATTCATGTAACAAATAATTACTGAGAGATTTTCCTATATTTGCACTATAATTGGTAACATCTAAAATAATAATAATAAAAAACACAAGTGTACATAGGGTGTTTTGTCAGGCGCTAGAACTAAACACATTAGCAGGTAATTATATAATTTGGTAAAGCAATGATGGGTATTAATGCAGGAGCATCAAAAGCAGCAACTGTAAGAACTATTAATGTTCTCATCACAGCAGTCCAGTGGACAGGCTCTTACTTACTTTTCTCCCATCACAGGGTTTGGGATTATTGAGGATTATGCCAGGAACAGAGGCTTTGGGGGAAAGATGCCTCTTCACAGGAATATTAATCAGTGAGAAAAAGCCTAATAGGTGGAGGCAGCTGAAAGGGAGGGGGCACCAAGCAGAAAAGGAAGTGTGTGTCTTTAGATACACTAGAAAGACAATCTGTGTCATGTGGAGAAAAAAAGACCATAGATATTCAATGATACTGGGGTCTCAGAGTAAGGGGAGACATATGGATGATTTCATCAGAGAGGGTCTTTTTTCTTTGTTAAAAAGTGAAATTGTTGATTTCTTGATCAATGGTTATGGACCTATGAGACTGAGACTATATATATATATATATATATATTACTGTTTAACAGAAAAATAATGTGCACCAGGACTGTGCAGAGCAGCCCACCGTGCACTTATACAATTTCATATGTAACTCCCCTGGCTCCCCTGAGTCTACAGAAAATAGGCCAGGGAGTACTCTTGATTTAGAGAATGCTACAATACAATGCATTTAGAAATGAAGGAACTCAGGATAGTCGATGGTTAGCTTTTTTTCTTGAGAAACACATTGTTTCTTGTATTTGAGGTCCTTTGTTCATTTCTGCTTTTTCTCCACCTATTTTGGGAGCTGTTATGAAAAAGAAAGTGACATATGGCAGAAGAGAGAAGAAAGAATTAGGCAGGAAGAATCTCAACACCACTTCTTGGCTATCTACTAAGTCTAAGGTGCTTGGCATATGTCATCTCATTAAGTTTACACATGCATCTTCAAAATGCATTCTTAGGTTAAAAAAAAGAATGCAAACACATCTAAAAATGTTCACCAGTTTAAAGAGAGAGCCCAATATGAAACCACGATTGTTCTTTTTTTAATGCCTCATGTTTGAACACAACACTTCTCAGTGTCTCGGGAGCAAGAATATGATGGTTTCTACATTTCTCTCTACCTTTCTTTCCCATCTAATGCACTCAACAAGGAAAACAGAAAAAATCTCTTTCTGTTAAATGCTTGAGTAATAAAACCATTTTGTGTTTTATTTGTCTTCTCCATTTGGAGTTTTATTTACTATATGAATTTTATGTAAGTTAATAAAAGTCAATAAACTCAATATTCTGGAAATCTTTTGCAATTTAACATCTAGATAATTAGGGTAACAAAAAAGTTAATTTAGTGTTGTTTTATGAAGGTTATTAACTCTTAACTCAGTCCCATTTCTGTAACCCAAAAGAAGAGTTCAGACAGAAAGTAATGTGCATCTTATCCATCCAAGGAGATAGATCCAGGAACAAAAGATAGCTACGAACTCTTAAAAACCACCATGCCCTTTTCGCTAAGTATGGTAGTTTAATTAAAGTTATTTTAAGTAATAGTTAATTATACTTAATTAATGTAATTATGGAATTAGCCATGAGAATTTGAATGAACTACAATGCAGATATGTTTAGCCTTTGGAGATCAAGTATCCTAGTTTTCATAGATCCCAAATTACCTGTATATGTGAGAATCAGAGACAATACAATGTAAATTGTATAGATTTAGTTTTGATTGTAGTTTTGATTATCCAAAACTAAAACTATCAGTGAGTACCTGAATGATAAATATAAGCATTTGTGTGTGTCTGTGGTATATGAGTGATATCACAGAGAATACTCTGTTCTCCCAAAGTGCAGTGTATGAGAGTATATTAAATTTGATTTAGTTTAATGTAGGATAACTTTGAGGAAAGCAAATGAAGATTAAAGGTCTAGCAGGCAATGCTGTTTATGTTTTTAAGGACTAAATTGTCCTTTTCTTGTCCATGCATTATTCATTTTTACCAGATGCTTTAGGGATTCTGGCTGACTTTAGGAAAGATGTAGCATGTTTTTACTTGGAGATGTAATTTAAACTGAAACATCTAGGTCTGGCATTGCTACCACTGTGGTCTTGATTTAATAAGAGCCACTGGGTATGCAGGCAAATGGAGAGTCTTCCCTGTGTCTTGGTATTGCTTACTAATAACGTCCTTTAATGGCTTCTTGGGGTTACTGATGTCAGAAATCTATCATCCTGTTTATTAGGAGAATTCCTAGTGAATTAGAAGGAGAATGATTCTTAAAGTACAGTTCCCAGAATCTTTAAAAATGTATTTCTTCAAATCAAGTTTTATTTCGTATTACTGAAGTATTTTCCATATAACCGACAATCTCAGAAATACAATATTCTCAAGGCTCATGACTGACCCAAGCTTTCTTCTAGGTGTTTTGTTTCCTCAATTATTGCATTCTTCTGCCTGGTGCGACTACTCTCTCTCTCTCTCTCTCTCTCTCTCTCTCTCTCTCTCCTCTGCTTCTTTTTCTCAATGAGTGTTGTCTTCTATATATTTCTATTGAGTTTAAGGCTCATTGGCATGGGGAATAGGGTGGAAGCCTCAGAGATCAAGCCATATAGCAGGAAGACATAATCAGAATCTTAGATCTTAAGAGAAATGATGGCTTGGGCTGGTAAGATGGCTCAATGGGTAAAATGCTTGTTTTACAAGTATGAGGACCTAAGTTCAGATCTGAAGAACCCACATAAACAGCAGATAAAGTCATACCTGTCCAATCCCAGTGTTCCTTTTTTTCTTTTATTTAATATAATTTTTTTAATATTAGTTACAGTTTTTAACTTTGTATTTCTGCTGTATCCCGCTCCCTCTCTCCCTCCCAATCCCACCCTTCCACCCTCATCTCCTCCCTGCGCCTTTCCAAGTCCACTGATAGGGAATAACCTCCTCCTCTTCCATCTGATACTGGTTTATCAGGTGTCTTCAGGACTGGCTGCAAAGTCCTCCTCTGTGTCCTAGCAGGGCTGCTCCTCCATGGGGGGGGGAGGGGAGATATCAAAGAGCCTGCTATTGAGTTTCTGTCAGAAACTGTTCCCCTTATTAAGGTACCCATCTAGGTTGCATCCATACATGGTCCTTGTTTGGAGAGACAGTCTCATAAAAGCAGAAAGACACACATGGTATATACTCACTTATTTAGACCTATAAGATAGGATAAACCTACTGAAATCTATACACCTAAAGAAGGTAAACAAGAAAGCAGATATTAAGACTCATAATCAAACCTTCGGCAGAGTGCAGGAAATCAAAAAAAGGGGGGGGGAGGGGAGAGTAACATGACCTGGAGAGGACAGGAGTTCTACAAGGACCAAATATATCTGGGCACAGGGATCTTTTGTGAGACTGTTTCCCCAGTGCTCCTATGGTGAGATGGGAAGCAGAGAGAAGAGAATCCATGGAAGGCTGCATCTACCTTGTCTGATATATAGGGAATGTCAAACAAAAAGGGACCCTTTTCCAAATGATGTGGAAAGTGAACACTGGCATGTGAGCGTGCTCGCACGCGCGCGCGCACACACACACACACACACACACACGTACAGGAAAATAAGAAGTTCTGCTGCTCACCATTCCCTCTCAGGATTTTGTTAGGGGTAGTTTTCAGTAGTAGAAAGCACAGCACAAAGGAGTCTTAGCTGAGTATCTCACTTCCTCAGAGACTATCAAACAGCGCATGAATGCCCCTGAAACTAGGAGACATGTTTAAAGTATTGATCTATATTGACAGTGAGCATATTTTTCATTTTAAGTAGAAATGCAATTGCCACTTAATAAAAAAGTTTAGAGTAAAAGCATGCTTATTATGAAAGATCAGAGAACACCAGAGAAGGAAAAAAATATTAACAAGGTATACCCCATTGGCTTGAGTTAAATGTAGCAGAGGTGCCACAGGCATCAAATACAGCAGCTTGTTGTGTTATTAGGTAAATATCTAAAAATGGAGATTCTTGATGCCATGTTGAAAGTAAGAAAGGTGTAAGTCTGTGGTTGCCTTCCTCCCCATATGGAGATCGGCTTTTATCAATATTTTTTACTGAAAATAGATTTTTCATACAATATATACTGATTATGGGTTTTCTTCCCTCTGTTTCTCCCAGGTCCTCCCTACCTCCCCTCCATTCCAGACCTACCCCCTATTTCTGTTTCTCATTAGAAAATAAACAGGCATCGAGATGTGATAATAGAATAAAATTTATAAAACAAACAAACAAATCAGAATAGGACAAAACAGTGACACAAAAGGAAAAGAGGCTAAGAAAACACATAAACAAATACAGATGCAGAGACCCAGTTGTTTGTACACTCGCGAATACCATTAAAATAAAATTGGATGCTATAATATGTATGTAATGTACTCTTAGGGTAAAAAATAAATAAATAAATAAAAGATTATGTATACTATGTATTATAAGAAAACCAAATTCAAACAAGATCTACAAATCCAGCCCTAGAAAAGACATTAAATGAAAAATTCCAAACTAAAAAGTTAACCACACTCAAGGAAATACAAGAAATAAATAATTCCAGACAATCAAATCAAAAGAGGGAAGACACATACACACATACTCCACCACCACCACCGTAACAACAACAAAATAACAAGAATCAACAAACACTGCTTATTAATATCTCTAAACATCAACTGTTTCAATTCTGACTCCCCCCCCCCAAAGACAAGTAATAATAGAGTGGATGCAAAAACAGAATCCATCCTTACGTTGCATTCAAGAAACACACCTTAACATCACAGATAAACTTTATCTCTGGATAAGAGAAAAAAAATGCTATCCTAAGCAAATGGAACTAAAAAACCAACTGCTAAAGCCATATTAATATCTGATGAAATAGAATTCAAACCAAACTAATCAGAAGAGATAGAAAAAGACACACTACGCACTCTTCATAGGAAAATTGCACCAAGATGGCATTTCAGTTCTTAACATCTGTGCCCCAAACAGAAAAGCACCCACATTCATTAAAATAACAACAACAACAAAGGAAAAACAATACTACAGTTTAGATCACATAGATCCCCCCACACTGATAGTGGGAGCCTCCCATACTCCACTCTCACAGACAGACAGGAAATTCAGACAAAAACTAAACAGAGAAACGCTATGTCTAACTGATGTCTCCCTTGGAGAAAACTAAATTTTCATTTGTGTAAAGGAATTTTAATCCAGCAGTATGGCAACTCTGGCAAGGATTACATGTAAACACCTTCTAGGTCTCTCTGATCCACCTGGAATGCAAGAACATCCTGGATTACAGTATGATCTGGCTAGAATACAGACATGCCCTTAGGACACGCTTTTAATCCCAATCAATGAAAGTAAAATTAGAAGGAAGCAGGCATGTTTCAAAGTCACATCTTATTGAAGGGAAGACAAAGTGACAAATCAGAGAAATAGAATGAGTCAGAGACAGGATATGCCCAACTCTCACAAGAACAGACAGGAAGGAGAAGCTAGTTAAGAGCAGTACTGGATTTTTGTGCACACACCCACACAATGATACACACATATAATTAAACATACAACACGCTATAAAATTTAATAGGTTTTACATTTCCCGCTGTATTTTAGAACAATGAACATTTTGTGCAGCATGAGAATTATAACAAGTTACTGACCAATAATATGCTGTTTAGTAACTTCGTAGGGCATCTTATAATTCAATGGACACCCCTCCTCTGTGTGTGTAAGAGATAATGTCAAACTCAGCTCCTTATGCACTCTTGATGTGCTACATACCCACCTCTGACCACTAAAATTGTGTTTCCCTAAGCCCTACACTCTTATATCACAAATAACAAATAGAAACAAACAGGGCTTCCTAGCAAAGAAAGAAAATGAAGAAGCACCAGTGGGTGTTTCACAGTTTCATGTGAAACATGATTTCATGAGATGGAATAATTTAGAATCAATTTATTTTCAATTTGAGGCTTTGGTTTGATATATTGTAAGAAGGCAATGATGTGCTTTTGAAATTGGGCCTCAGCCTCCGAGACCTGTCATTTGGATATGTTCATCTTTGCTAAAGTTCAGTGCTGGGGAAGGAGGAAGGGTCTCTTGCAAGAACAGCGCATGCTTTATGGATGAACCATCTCTCCAGGCCTAGACAAGGCAAGCTAAATTGATGAAAGTGACAACAGACAAAGTGCTCATGGCTCTGCATATCACGAGCACATTGAAGTGTACCTTCAGATCAAACCCTGTTGTCCATGTTATTTTACATGCATCCTTATATTTGTTCCTATACGTATTTCATTTGACTATAAGTCTTGGAAATGTAAGAACTGAATCCTTCTTCTTGATATTCTATCACTGCCATAGTACAAGATACAAATTACAAATGATAAAAAAATGAAAGAGCAGTACTGAGAGAAAGAAGAGAGTTAAGTTCGGTGCAGTTCAGTTGAATGCAGTTGAGTTTGATCGAGTTTGTGCAGTTCCGTTCAGTTCTGTTCCATTCAGTTCCTGAAGTCAGTGCAGTTCAGTTCATAGATTCAGAGGCAATTTTTCCAAGCAGAACAATTCAGTCAGAAGCCAATTTGAGTCAGTCTGACTGGAGAGGATTTTGAGCCAGAATTGCTGAGTTGAACCAGCCAGCTAGAGTTCAGAAAGAGCTAGAAAGGGTGAACGTATTCAGCAGTAAGCCTCAGAGGCTGTAAACATTCTTGGCCTAGCTTAGCAGAAGGAGGCTGAAAGCTGAAGCCTTCATGGTCAGAGTTTATAGAAGATTAGATTATATGGAGACTAGAAGCTTCCAGGCCTAAGCCTAGGGATAGTTAGAATAGAAATTGAAAAGCTCTGCGCTCAGCCCAAGCCATGTATTCATAAAGCTTGGGTATGTCTCTCAGCTCATCCCCTCATCTGAGAAAATAAAAGCAACATTTACACATTTGCAAGTGATTACCAACCGGAAATAGCCCCTGTGCTGGGGATGCACCCATCCCCGATCTCGGACCCTACCTAGCACAGACCTTTGCCCTGTGTTTCCTGTCTCAGTCTCTGTGAGGTCATATGTGCATAGTCCTGCTCTGTTTCCAAGTCCTGGTTTCCTTGGTGTCCTCCATCTGCTCTGGCCTTATACTCTTTTTGCTTCCTTTTCTTTAGGCTTTCCTGAGCCCTGAGTGGAAGGATTTGATGGAGACATCCCTTTTTTCGCTGAAAGTTCTGAGGTCTCTGACTTTCTGCATATTGTCTGGCTGTGGGTCTCTCATCTGCTTCAGAAGGAAGCTTCTTTGATGATGGCTAACTAAGACACTAATGACAATGTCATTAGGAATCATTGTTATATCCCTTTAGTAGAAGATTAATATTTGACTTTCTCCTGGTCCCTGGCCTATCCTGTGTCAGGTTCTTGGTCACTCAAGTACTGTCGGGTATGGGTTCCATCTCGAGGAGTGGGTCTTAAGTCAAATCAGATATTGGTTGATTATTCCCACAAGCTTTGGTGCCTCCATTACCCTAGCGTATCATGCAGACAGGACACCACTGTAGACTGAAAGGTTTGTAGGTGGGTTTGTGCTTATGTATATCCTTCTGTAGTGTGCTGGGTGTTTTCTAGTTCCAAGAACACTAGCCCATAGGTGGGAAAGCTCTAGATCTACATCTGTTCAACTTGGGCTCAGTGAGTTGTACAGATGTTGTCTTCAGCAAGGGGGCCTTGATGCCATGTTTGTGGAGAGGAGCCTTGGCAACAGCTTAGGTAGTCTGGGGGTTCCCATGGGGTCAACAGCTCAATTAGATATAAGTCATTTCGTGTACGGGAAGCTTCGTTTGATGAAGAGAGATGGTTAGGTGGGGCTCTGTCTCCCCATTATTTGAAAGTTAATTTAGATTGCCTTTGTGTATGTATATATTTTAGGAAACTTTTACTCTGTTAGATTTCTGTACTACCTCTCAAATGACCCTTAATTTTTTTTTGGCTCTGCCAATATTCCTGTATTTCTGTGCTTGTATGACACTTTCCTCCTTCTCCTCCCAATCCAGCCCCACTGCCCTTGTCCAGCAATAACTATCTATTCTGTTTCTCTTTCCTAGTTAGATCTATTTGCCCCATCCTAGCCCCTTACTATGCGCCTAACCACTGTTGTTATACAGATTGTAGTTTGTGTATCATTGACTCAACAGCTAATATTCACATAGAAGCAAATATACACCATATTTGTCTTTCTGGATCACTGTGGTTATTTGAATAAGAATGCCCCCTATAGATTCATATCTTTTAATTCTTAGTCCTCAAGGATTTGTGCTATTTGAAGGGATTAGAAGGATTAGGATGTGTGCTATTGTTGGAGTAGGTATGGTTTTGTTGGAAGAAGTGTGCCACTGAGGGTAGGCTTTGAGTTTCTCAAAAGCACAAGCCAGGTCATGTGATATCTCTTGGCATGTGGACAAGCATGTAGCTTGCTGCTGCTGTATCATGCTCCCTGCAATGATGACAGTGGACTAGGCTTCTGGAATAAGAAGTGAGACCACAACTAAATGCTTTCTTTCATAAAGGTTGCCTTGGTCATTGCGTCTATTCACAGCAATAGAACAGTGACTAAGACAGATACCTCATTCAGAAAGATTTTTTCCTGTTCCCATCCATTTACCTGCAAATATCATAAATTCATTTCTTTTTATTAGCTAAGTAATATTCCTTTATGTAAACGAACCACATTTTCTTTATCCACTCTTCTGCTAAGAGACAACTGGATTGTTTCCAATTTCTGCCTCTTTTGAATAGAACAGCAATGAACATGGTTGAGCCCAAGGGTGGTATAGATGGATCTTGAGGTAGATCAATTCTCATCTTTCTAATGAACTGACACACTAATTTTTATAGTGGCTCTACAAGATTACCTCCACCCCCAGCAACAGGTGAGTGTTCTTCTTTCTCCACAGCCTCACCAGCATGAACCATCTTTTTTTTTTATCTTAGACATTCTCACAGGTCTAAGATGAAATCCCAAAGTTGAGTTTAATTTCCTAAATAGCTAAGGATGTTCAACATTTCTTTATGTGTTCCTCAGCTTTTTTCCTGCTCCCATCCATTTACCTGCAAATATCATAAATTCATTTCTTTTTATTAGCTAAGTAATATTCCTTTATGTATTTGAATTTCCTTTATAAAGAATTCTCTGTTTAGATCTGCATCCGTTTTTTAAATTGGATTTTTTGGTTGTTTGATATCTAGTTCCTTGAGTCCTTTATATAATTTGGATATTAGTTCTCTATTGAATGTGTAGTTGGAAGAAACCTTTCCCCAATCTGTAGGCTGTGCTTTGTCTGAATAATGGTGTTCTTTATCTTACAGAAGCTTTTCACTTTCTTGAGGTTCCCTTTATTAATTGTTGATCTACCTGCCTGTCCTGCTGGTATTCTGTTCAGAAAGCTTTCCTGTGCCCATGAGTTCAAGGCTTTCCTCACTTTCTCTATCAGTTTCATTGTATCTGGTTTAATGTTGAAATCTTTGATCCATCTGGAATTGAGCTTTGTGCAGGGTGATAAGAATGGGTCTATTAGAATTCTTCTACATGTAGCCATCCAGTTTTACTAGCATCATTGGTTGAGATATCTTTTTTTTTTTTCTTTTCAGTATGCATTTCTGGCTTCTTTATCAAATATCAGGTATCCATAACTGTGTGGATTTGTCTGACTTTCCCATTTTGTTCCTTTAATCAACGTGTCTGTTTTTGTGCCAATACCATGCTGTTTTTTCTTTTCATTTTTATTACTATAGCGCCACAGTATAATTTGAAAATAGGGATTGTGAAATCTCCAGTAGTTCTTTTATTATTCATGATTAATTTAGTCCTACTGGTTCTTTTTTTTTTTTTTTTGTATTTCTATATGAAGCTGAAAATTGTCCTTTCATGATCTGTGAAGAATTGTGTTGTGATTTTGATGGGGTTTGCACTGAATCTGTAGATTGCTTTTGGTAAGATGGCTATTTTTACTCTGTTGATCTTAATGATCTATGAACATGGGAGATCTTTCCATATTCTGATATAGTCTTCACTTTCTTTCTTTAAAATATCTTGAAGTTATTGTTACAGAAGTCTTGCACTTGCTTGGTTAGTTGTTCAGTTTCCACGAGTTTGTAATCTTTCTGCTGCTTCCCTTATTTTTTTTTTATATTGATTTAAGCTTTGGTGGTCAGATATGATGCAGTGCGTTATTTTAATTTTTTGTGTCTTTTGAGACTTGCTTTTTATAGAAGTATGTTACCAATTTGGGAGACAATTCTATGAGGTGCTGAGAAGAAAGCATGTTTTTTTGGTTCAGCTAGAATATTTTGTAAATATATAGGTCCATTTGGTTTAAGATGACCGTTAGATATACCATTTCTTTGTTTAGGTTTTTGTGTGAATATCATGTCTATCGGTGAGAGTGGAGTATGGGAGGGTCCCACAATCAGTGTGTGAGGATCAATGTGATTTAAACTGTAGTAATGTTTTTCTTATGAATGTGGGTGCTTTTCTGTTTGGGGCATAGCTATTATGAATTGAAATGTCATCTTGGTGTGTTTTTCCTATGATGAGTATGTAGTGTCCCTTGCTATCTCTTCTGATTAATTTGGTTTAAATTTTATTTCATCAGATATTAGAATGGCTATACAACCTTGCTTTTTAGTTTTTTTTTTTGTTTGTTTTTGTTTTTTACTTAGAGTATTTTTTAAAAATTCTTTTACTCTGAGGTGATGTCTATCCTTGATATTAAGGTGTGTTTCTTAAATGCATCAGAAGAATGGGTTTTGTTTTTGGATATGTTCTGTTAATCTGTGTCATTTTTTGGGGGGGTACAGAATTGAGACAGTTGATGCTGATTGATATTAATAAGCAGTTTCTGTTGTTATTGTGTTGTTGTTGTTGTGTGTATATTTCCCCTCTTTTGATTTGCTGGTGTGGAATTGTTTATTCCTTATGTTTTCTTAGGCATGGTTAACATTTTAGTTTGGAAATTTTCTTCTAGTGTCTTCTCTAAGGTTGGATTTGTAGAAGATGTTGCTTAAAGTTGGTTTTCTCATGGAACATTTTGTTTTCTCTATCTTTTGTAATTAAAATTTTTGCCTGGCATCTATTATTTCTTAGTCTATAGAACATCTGTTTAGTCCCTTCTGCCGTTCAGAGTCTCCCTTGAGAAGCTGGGTGTAATTCTAATAGGTCTGCCTTTAAATGTTACTTGGCTTTTCTCCCTTATAGCTTTTAATAGCGTTTCTTTGTTCTCTATACTTAATGTTTTGATTAATATGTGCTGAAGGGACTTTCTTTTATTTGTTCCAACTATTTGGGTTTTTGTATGATTTTTTATGCCTTTATAAGCATTTCCTTTGCAAGGTTAGGAAAATATTCTTTTATAATTTTGTTGAAAATATTTTTTGTCTGTGACCTAGTTTCTTCTCTGTCCTATTTTTCCTTTGCAACTTTTAATATACTTTCTTTGTTTCGTATATTTAGATTATTGTGTCCTGGGAAGTTTCTTTTCTAGTCCTGTTTATTTTGTATTTTGTATGTTTCTTATACCTTCAGAAAACATGTTTCTATGTATTGGAGACATTTTTTCTATGATTTTAGTAAAAATATTTTTTGTGCCTTTGACCTGTGCCATCTCTTTTGTGCCTTCTCTTTTCACTATACCTATTATTCAGAGGTTTAGTGTTTTAATAGTGTCCCAGATTTTCTGGATGATTTTATGCCTAGATTTTTTTCTACCTTGTCTTCAAGACCTGAAATTATTTGTTTTATTATTTTTTTAATTTGTTGATGATGAAGTCTTACCTCTAAGGTTTTTGCTTGACATCTCAATTTCCATTTCAATTTTCAATTTCCAGTTTTGTTTTCAGTTTATGTTTTCTCTAGTTATTCTATTTCTTTTTTACATTCTAATGTCTTGTCTCAAATTATTTTCATTATTTTATTCATTTTTTGTGTTTTCATTAAGGCATTTATTTATATCTTCTTTAAAGTCCCTGAACATATTCATAATTGCTAGTTTGAAGTTATTGTCTTGTGCTTCAGCTGAATTGCCTCAGTGTCAATAGGGCTCTTGGCTTTGGAGAAAACATACTACATTGGGTTTTCACATTTTGTTTTAAGATTATGATATTTGAGGTATATATTGGTGTAGATATATGTTCTTGAATTTGTTCAGTGGATATTCTAATTTTGGTTGCTTTCGACCACCCTGAATAGTAGAAAAGAATAGTAACTATGGGATCCCTGAGTGGCAGCCAACTATGGTGTCTCTGGGATCTTAGGTACAGAGCAATTCTGTCGGTTGGTGGAAAATCACAGAGGAATGGCCATACATATCTTCTCATTGTCTATATTTTTTAAGGAACACAGTAAATGTGACCTAAGATTTTTATGTAGCTGTGTGGGTTTATTTGGAGGAGGCCGTGTGCATTAATCTTTATAGTTCACATAATTAGCTAGTACTTAAAACAGAGTAGAGCTCAATAAATGTCCATAAACCTCATTAGAAAGATTTTTGATATCAGCTACATATTTGGAATCTTACTATATAATTCTAAATAAGGAGTGACCTTTACAAATTTTATCTTCCTGTTGAGCATGGATTATGAGCCAGACAGTATGCTAGGCTATATACATCATCTCTTTTAGTACTCGTACTACTTATAAAACAGATAATGTTCTTAAGATGTTGAAAAGGAGAAAAATTAGGTCTAAAGAAGTTAAATAGCTAGACTTTGAATCTTTCTATCTGATTCTTAACCTCATAAATGTTATGCATTCTCAAATAGTTAGACAATTTATATTTTAAAAATTTTAAAAATGGATATGTATTGGTTTCAAAATATAAATAGGGGAGCCAGATGAGTGGCACTCAGGGAGGCATAAGTAGGCAGATCTCTGTGAGTTCGAGGCCAGCCTGGTCTACAAAGTGAGTCCAAGAGAGCTAAAGCTACACAAAGAAACCTTGTCTCAAAAAAAAAAAAAAAAAAAAAAAAAACACCAAACAACAAAGACCTGTATATAAAATATATAAACAGGGGATGGCTATTTTAATTTTAAAATTAGAAATAAAGTATCATTCAGATGCTTTGCTACTCTTACATTTGTTTAAAATTCCTAATATACTTTATGATGTGTATAATATCTCAAGAATGAAAGGAGACATTAACTATATAACTCTTCAATCTTGAGTATAATGCCAGGATTTCTAGCTTTGTGGAGTCAGTTCCACTAGAGTCAGTGACTTATCATAGGTATACTGAGCTCAGGTACATAGCATAAAGAAGCACATGTACACATAAATGGAGAAAAAAAATTCTTGTTTCTTATAAGATGTAATACAGTTAACTCCATCTTAGTGCTTTTAAATATGATTTTAAAACATTAAAGAAAATTGCTATAATAACTCAAAAAGATTTAAAACTTTAGAAGATTTGAAGTTAGGAGTTTTTCTTTTTTTTTTTTTTAATTTTATTTTTTTCTTATCAGTTACATTTTATTAACTCTGTATCCCAGCCGTATCCGGCTCCCTCATTTCCTCCCAATCCCACCCTCCCTCCCTCATCTCCACTGTGCCCCTTTCCAAGTCCACTGATGGGGGGGACCTCCTCCCCATTCATCTGACCCTGTTTTATCAGATATCTTCAGGATTGGCTGCAAAGCCCTCCTCTGTGGCCTAACAGGACTGCTCCTCCCTTGGGGGGTGGGGAGGTCAAAGAGCCAGTCATTGAGTTCCTGTTAGAAATAGTCCTTGTTCCCCTCACTGTGGGAAACCAATTGGTTACTGAGCTACCACAGGCTACATCTGAGCAGAGGTTCTAGGTTATATCCATACATGGTCCTTGGTTGAATGTCAGTCTTAGAAAAGACCCTGTGCCCATATATATTTGGTCCTTATGGAGCTCCTATCCTTTCCCCATCATACTAACTCCCCTTCTTTCATATGATTCCCTGTACTCTGCTGAAGGTTTGGTCATGAGTCTTTATATCTGCTTTGAAAACGTTGCTAGTTAGAGTCTTTCAGATGCACTCAGTAGACTCCTGTCATACGTTCAATGCACATCCCATCTGTTTTTCTAAACGAGGATTGATCATCTTACCCCATGTCTGCTCTCTTGATTATCTTCTTTAGGTGTATAGATTTCATTATGTTTATCATATCTTATAGGTCTATGTAAGTGAGTATATACAGTGTTTGTCTTTCTCCTTCTGGGATATTTCACTCAGAATGATCTTTTCTAGATCTCACCATTTGCCTGCAAATTTCATGATTTCTTCCTTTTTGATTGCTGAGTAGTATTCCATTGTGTAAAAATACCACAATTTCTGTACCCATTCCTCTGTTGATGGACATCTGGGTTGTTTCCAGGTTCTGGCTATTACAAATAAAGCTGCTATAAACATGGTTGAGCAAGTATCCCTTTTGTGTACTTGAGCAAAGTTTGGGTATATACCTAGCAGTGGTATAGCTGGGTTTTGAGGAAACACTATTCCTAGTTGTCTTAGAAAGCACCAGATAGATTTCCAGAGTGGTTGTACAAGTTTACATTCCCACCAGCAATGGAGGAGGGTTCTCCTTTCTCCACAACCTCTCCAGCATGTGTTGTCACTTGAGTTTTTCATCTTGGCCATTCTGATGGGTGTAAGGTGAAATCTCAGGGATGTTTTTATTTGCATTTCCCTGATGCCTAATGAGGATGAGCATTTCTTTAAGTGTTTCTCTGCTATTCAATATTCCTCTGCAGAGAGTTCTCTGTTTAGCTCTGTTCCCCATTTTTTAATTGGATTACTTGGTTTGCTGCTTTTCAGCTTCTTTAGTTCTTTGTATATACTGGATATTAGTCCTCTGTCTGATAAAGGGTTGAAGTTAAGAGTTTTTCAAATGTTCAGGTTTTACGAGCCAAGCAAGTATGCTTGCCCTTATAATAAGTTATTTTCTATTTATTTATTTAATTTTTATTTTTTTAATATTAGTTACAGTTTGTTAAGTTTGTATCCTGTTGTATCCCTCTCCCTCTTTCCTTAGTTTTTTATTTTTTATTTTAATCACAGGTCATTCGCTTGTATCCCAGCCATAGCCCCTCCTTTTTTCCCTCCCAATCCCACCCTCCCTTCCGCATCTCTTCCCTGCCCCCTTCTGAGTCCACTGATAGGGGTGCCCTCCTCCCCTTCCATTTGACCCTAGCTTATCAGGTATCTTCAGGACTGGCTGCAATGTCCTTATAATTATTTTCTTCCAAAGTGGTCAACATAGCACAAACACATTATTAAGCACACAGGAGTGTTACTGTAGCATAAAGTTGTGCAAAAGTTTCATGTTTTTTAAAAACTTTTTTAAAATTTACATTTATTCACTTTACATCCCAATTGTAGCCCCTTCCCTCATCTCTTGCAGGCCCCAACCCTCATCCCTCTTCCCTGGTTACCCTCCCCTAGTCCTCGGTAAGGAGGAGCCCTCCTCTTCCTCCTGCCCCAGCCTATCAAGTCTCATTTGGACTGCCTGCATCCTCTTCCTCTGTGGCCCAGCAAGGCCTTCCTACCAGGGTGAATTGATCGAAGAGCAGGCAACAGAGTCCATGTCAGAGACAGCCCCTGCTCTCCTTAATAAGGCACCCACATGGAGACTGAGCTGCCTATTGGCTACATATGAGCAGGGGATCTAAGTTCTCTTCATGCATGGTCCTTGGTTGGTGCAACAGTCTCTGCAGGCCCCCATGGGTTCATATTTGTTGGGTCTGTTGCTCTTCTTATGCTGCTCCTGTTTGCTCTGGGTCTTCCTATTCCCCCAACCCTTTCTTACACTCCTGTGCTCTGCCCAAAGTTTGGCTGTGAGTCTTAGCATCTGCTTTGATCCTGTGGTGGGTGGAGTCTTTCAGAGGACATTTATAGTAGGCTCTCATCTTGTCCTCTCTCATAACTCCTTCCAGTGTGTATTCCCTTTGCCCTTTGAATAAAAATTGAGCATCTTCCCTAGGATCCTCCTTGTTATTTAGCTTCTTTAGGTCTGTGGATTGTAGTATAGTTATCCTGTATTATATGGCTAATATCTGCTTATAAGTGAGTATATTCCATGTGTGTCTTTCTGCTTCTGGGTTACCTCACTTAGGATAATCTTTTCTAGTTCCACCTATTGACTGGCAAATTTCATGATTTCCTTGTTTTTAATAGCTGTGTAGTATTCTATTATACAACTGTTTCTATATCCATTCTTTGGTTGAGGGATGTCTAGGTTGTTTCCAAATTCTGGCTACTACAAATAAAGCTGCTATGAACATAGTTGAGCAAATGTTCTTGTTGTATGGTAGAGTACCTTTTGGGTATTTTGAGGTAGCACTATTCCCAGGTGTCTGAAAAAGCAGCAGATTGATTTCCAAATGGTTGTAGGAGTTTGCATTCCCACCAGCAATGGAGGAGGGTTCCCCTTTTTCCATGTCCTCTCCATCATATGCTGTCACTTGCGTTTTTGATCTTAAACATTCTGATGGGTGTAAAATGGAATCTCAGAGTCATTTTGATTTGCATTTTCCTGATGACCAAAGATGTTGATTTTTGACAAAGGAGCCAAAACTTAAGATGGAAAAAAAGACAGCATCTTCAACAAATGGTGCTGGTCTAACTGGACATCTACATGTACAAAAATGCAAATAGATCTATATTTATCACCCTGCACAAAACTAAAGTCCAAGTAGATCAAAGACCTCAACATAAAACCAGACACTAAATCTGTTAGAAAACAAAGTAGGGAAGAGCCTTGATCTCATTGGCATAGGAAACAACTTCCTGAACAGAACACCAATAGCTGAGTCTCTAAGACCAACAATTAATAAATGGGATCTCATGATACTGAAAAGCTTCTGTAAAGCAACAGACACTGTCGTCAGAACAAAATGACAGCCTACAGGCCAGGAAAGGATCTTCGCTGATCCTATATCAGACAGAGGGCTAATATCCAAAATATGTACAGAACTCAAGAAATTAAACAAATAATCCAATTAAAATGGGCTACAGAGCTAAACAGAAAATTCTCAACAGAGATATATAAATGGTGGAGATACATTTAAAGAAAAGTTTACTGTTTTGATTTTGTCAGTTTGCCATAAACCCACACACATCTGTGAAGAAATCTCAGTTGAGGAACTGTATTCATTAGATTGGCTTACAGGCTAATTTGTGCGAGTATTTTCTTGGTAAGTGATTGATATGTGAAAGCTCAGCTAACTGTGCGCTGTTAAACTGTTTGGCATGCGGTTCTGGATTATATAAAAAAGCAAGCCGAGAAAGCCATAGGTAGTAAGCCAGTAAGCAGTATTCCTCCTTTGCTCCCGCTTTAGTTCCTGCCTTGAGTTTCTCCCATAGCTTCACTGCAAGCTGCCTTTTCTCCCAAAGTTTCTTTTGGTTATGGTGGTTGTTTTAGCAACAGAAACTTAACTACAACAGCTAGGCAGACCTATTTGGAGCACTCAAGGTAGATTGTTTTGGTATGTGCCAGAATCACCTTTTTGTGGCTTTCTTCTTGCTTTTTCAGAGCCCCTCAGCAAGGCCTCCCTTATGAAGACTCTTCAGATGTTCCATTAATGTAAGTGATTATGATTTTTTTTCTGCTCTAGACATTTTATTACTGATAAAGAATTATATTTTTCTTTCCACAATGTAAAGATATTTTTTTAATCTCAAAGTGATAAATGAACTGCACTGTTCAGTATCTTCCCTTTAAGAATAATGTTTTTTGATGCCAAAAGCCTATTCTGAACATCTAGGCTTCTCATCTGATATAAGGTTAGAGTCACCCAAGCAGAGAGTAGAGACCGAAGGCATATTGTGGTGTCAGGGATCAATCTAGGAAGTAAGAGTGGCAGCTGAAATGGAAAATTGCCAGCCACTGACCCAACACCAGGAGGTTCAGAGTTATTTCACAGCAAGCTCGAGTGAATTATTTCTTGTCGCTGTGTGGCACTCTCTGTGAATGGAACATGATGACAAATGCTGGAAGGGAAGTACTCGATCAGTATTTGTCTGGTGAATTATGGGGCAGGCTGGTGTGTGTGCCTGCTACGAAGACCCAGGGTGGATGGAATAGAATAGAATATCATTAGCAGTTCAAGCTAAGTCACAGATCGCCTGTGACAAATTAGGGAGCAACAGCATGATTATCAGTCTCTTTAGGAAAAGGCTTAGATAAGTGTGCAAAATTGTACTTATATAGACAGAGTTTAAGAATGCCCACTTTGAAAAAGAAAGTTGAAATGAGTATTCAAGGAGGTTGAACAAGTTAATATTCACACAATCACATACCAAGAACAGTCCAGACAGAGGAAAACAAATTATCTAGAGTTATGATTTCTTACTATTTTCTACTAGTGTTTGGTGTGGATATTTATGGAAATAAGGTAAAGTATCTCAGGTTAAATTGCATGCTGAGATTTATGTTAAAATTAGTTAACAGCTGAGCAAGCCGTAAGTAGCAAATGCAGTAAGCAGTATTCTTTCATGGTTTCGGCCTTAGTTACTGCCTGGTGTTTCTGCCATGACTTCTCTGCAAGCTTTCTGCACTGAAGAGATGGTCAGTGATTAAGAGCACTTACTGCTCTTGAAAAGGACCTGAGTTCAATTTCCAGCACAAACATAGTGGCTTAAAATCAACCATAACACTAGCTCCAGGGGATCCATTGACATCTGTCATCTGCAGGCACCTTGCTTACAGATGCTTTGAATAAATCCATACAGGCAAACACTCATAGATACAAAAATCAAATAAATTTTTTTTTAAATCAGACCTTTCCAAGTGGGTTAGATAACTGAAATCCTAGAACCCCAGCCAGAATTTCTGGAACATTAGAAGGCAGCTTCAAATGCTTATGTATTAGAAATGATATAAAAGACATGTTTTTAGACTTTTTCTTTGGTATATTAAATTCCACATCTTAGGAGTTGTAAAATAAAGTACTATAGTCTTTCTTCCTATCTCAGCCACCTCATTAACTTTCTACAGACAAAAGACTCCATAATAGATCCCCCTGGATACATTCTCTGCACTGTTGCCTTATAAGAGAGGGTGCCACGTTTTGTCTAGCCCAACTATTAGGAAACATAAGTTGATTGTATGAAAGAAGAGCATGACCCTGAGAATATAAGGAGTGAAAGGCAAGCACAAAAACCAAACCTTTAACTGTATTCTTTCTCTTTTTCATCTTCAATTCACCCAGTAATTTTCATTTTTATTATTTTTTTCCCAGAGGATAAAGTATCTATACCAGAAGTCAGAATTCCTTTAATGGGTTGGTGGCATCTACTGTTGGTGATGTTCAGAAGTGTTATTTAAACTACAGATTGACTTCCAAAGTGGGTGTACCAGCTTACATTCCTACCAGCAGTGGAGGAGGGTTCCCCTTTCTCCACAACCTTTCCAGCATGTGTTGTCATTTGAGTTTTTGATCTTAGCCATTCTGATAGGTGTAAGGTGAAATCTCAGGGTCATTTTGATTTGTATCTCTCTAATGGTTAAGGATGCTGAACATTTCTTTAAGTGCTTCTCTGCCATTCTATACTCCTCAACATAAAACCAGACATTCTAAATTGGTTAGAAGAAAAAGTGGGGAAGAACCTTGAACTTATTGGCACAGGAGACAACTTTCTGAAGAGAACACCAACAGCACAGGCTCTAAGAGCAACAATCAGTAAATGGGACCTCATGAAATGGAAAAGCTTCTGTAAAGCAAGAGACACTGTTGTCAGAACAAAATGACAGCCTAAAGATTGGGAAAGGATCTTCATCAACCCTATATCTGAGAGAGGGCTGATATCCAGAATATATAAAAATCTAAAGAAGCTAAAAAGCAATAAATCAAACAATCCAATTAAAAAATGGGATATGAAACTAAACAGAGAAGTCACTTGAGTTTTTTATCTTAGCCATTCTGATGGGTGTAAGGTGAAATCTCTGAATCACTTTGATTTGCATTTCCCTGATGATTAAAGACACTGAGCATTTCTTTAAGTATTTCTCTGCCATTCAGTATTTCTCTTTTGAGAATTCTCAATCTGGCACTTTCTCAGAAAATTAGGAATAGCACTACCTCAAGATCCAGCTATACCACTCCTAGATATAAACCCAAAATATGCTCAGTATACAACCAGGACGTTTGCTCAACCATGTTCATAGCAGCTTTATTCATAATAGCCAGAAACTGGAAACAACCCAGATGCCCCTCAGTTGAGGAATGGATACAGAAATTGTGGTACATCTACACAATGGCATACTATTCTGCAATTAAAAACAAGGAAATCATGAAATTTGCAGGCGATTGGTGGAAACTAGAAAAGAGCATTCTGAGTGAGGTATCCCAGAGGCAGAAAGACACCCATGGCATTTACTCACTTATAAGTGGATATTAGAAATATAATATAGGATAAACATACTAAAATCTATACACCTAAAGAAGTTAAGCAAGAAGGAGGACCCTGGGTAAGATGGTCAATCCTCATTCAGAAAGGCAAATGGGATAGATATTGGCAGAGGGAGACATAGAGAATAGGACAGGAGCCTACCACAGAGGACTTCTGAAAGACTCTGCCATGTGGGGTATTAAGGCAGATGCTGAGACTCATAGCCAAACTTTAGGCAGAGTGTAGGGAATCTTATGAAAGAAGGGAGAGATAGAAAGACCTGGAAGGGACAGGAGCTCCACAAGGAGAGCAACAGAACCAAAAACTCTGGGCCCAGGTGTCTTTTCTGAGACTGATACTCCAAGCAAGGACCATGCATGGAGATAAGCTAGAACCTGTGCACAGATGTAGCTCATGGCAGTTCATTGTCCAAGTGAGTACCCTAGTAAGGGGAACATAGGCTGTATCTGACAAGAACTTAGTGGCTGGATCTTTGATCACCACCTCCTGAGGGGAGAGCAGCCTTACTAGGCCACAGAGGAAGACAATGCTTCCAGTCCTGATGAGATCTGACAGGTTAGGGTCTGATGGAAGGGTAGGAGGACGGCCCTATCAGGGGACTGGGGGAGGGGCAGGGGAGGAGAATAAAGCAGGAAGGGTGGGATTGGGAGGGAACTTGGGAAGGGGCTGCAGCTGGTATACAAAATGAATAAATTGTAATTAATAAAAAATAAATTAATTAAAAAATAGAAATAAATTTTAAAATTTTCTCAAAAAAAAAAAAAGAAAGAAAGAAACTACAGAAAAAACAGGGATGAGCTGCAATTGTAGGGCAGGGAATAGAGGGAGGACCTTTTGTGAAAATCAAAAATCAGTTTTGCTAAAGTTATGTTGAAGCTCTTACAGCAATGGCTGAGCCAGGAAATCAAGGCAGAACGTCGAAGAACACCATGCTAGGGACTGGAGAGATTGCTCAGTGGTTAGGGGGCACTATATGCTCTTGCAGAAAACCTGAGTTCAGTTCTCAGCATCCACACGATGGCTCATGACTATCTATTGCTCCACTTCCAGGGCATCCAACAGCCTCTTCTGACCTCCTTGGGGGCCAGGCATGCACATGGTGCACAGACATACATGATGGAAAAAATGCTTATTCTTAAAAAAACAAAACTAAATTAGCATTTAAGGAGAACACTGTGCCAAGAATAATCTGTGAAACAAAAGACTTATAGGACTGACTTTTACCCTCAACACTTTGACTACATTGTGTAGTTTAAATCAAGCCAGAGATTACACTTATTTGATGCACGTATAAAAGAGGGAAAATGTAACAGCCTACTTATGTTGTCAACCTCAATTCTGCCTCAAGTTTCTTCACAAGGTGGAATATTCTCATGGACATAGGCACATTTGTTCTTGGATCAGATGAGACATGTGGAAATTGTTATGATTTGAATATCTGCAATAAGCCAGTCTATGTCCCTAGCGTGTGTTGTTATTTTGGGCAGTTCTGGAAACTTTTGAAGATGAGACCTTGCTGAAATAATAGATCCCTAACAGGGTATTGTCTCTGCTGCCTTTCTGCCATGGTTTCTGCTTCCTGATTGTAGTGAAAAGGTTGAAGAAGCTCCACATTGTTTAGTGAACAAGCTATTCTGTTAAAGGCCTAGCAGCTGCAGGCTGAAACCTCAGAAACAGTGAGAAAAAATGATATCTCACCATAAGTTATTTATGTCAGGAACTTTGGGCGTAGTGATGAAAATGTAATTCTGTAGGACATATGATTTTGATTAAACCTACTAAAGCGCAGCATGGCTTGTTTGTTTGATACCAGTGGAGTTGACCAGATTCTTATATGTATATAATATAATATGATGTATAAAATAAATATAATAATATTATAATATATTATAATATGATATAATAAAATAATATAACAATATAATAACATAACATAATATATAATCATGTAATGTATTTAATATAATAATATAATATAATATAATAAATGCATGCACACAGTGTATAAAATCTTTCTGCTTCTTTTCATCAAACTAAATAAGCTTCTTGTTTTTTTCTCTTCCATGATGCTATTCTATCAGACCTCAGGGAGCTTATTCGGCTCTAAAACTATGGTAGTGGAAGCAGGATCTACACAAGTGGCTTAACAATTTCATCTCATGCAGAGAAGTAACCTTAATACATTTGAGCCCATATCTGGCTGGGATGTCTTTATTCACAGGTAAAAAATAATATTTTTTGATTCATGATATATTTTGATCCAAAACGGGCCTGACTAAACTTATATCTACCTCAAAGAAATAAAATAAACTTGTTGAAGAAAATTTCTATCGGTTTTATATTATCCATCCCAAGAAAAAATTCAGATAGTCACAAATACAACTTTAGGACATACTATTATCAAGAGCCGGTGGTGTAGCTCAGTTGGTTCCACACATGCCTAGAATTCACAGTCTTTTCATCCTCGAAGCACTTCCATCCTCAGCATGGCTCAAACCTGGAATTGTGTTGCAAGCCTATGATTCTAGCACCTCGTAGGTGGGAGAAAGATGAGCAGACACTCCAGGACATCCTTGACTACGTAATGAATTTCAGCTTACTGGGATTTATGAGATCATATCTGAAAAAAGAAAAACAAAAGAGAATTAATTTTTTTTCTTTTAGATTTTTGGCTTAAGATCAAATGAAGAAATGCCCTTTAAGGTTGTTAGGAAAACATGTGAATTCAGAAGTATGAACAAAAATGAAATGGAAAACCAAAGGTGAGGAGGATAGGAAAGTGGCAGTCAGAATTAATCTAAGGTGTCCATAACTCTTCCACAGTGCTTGAGAGCAATGCTTTCTTTGCACTTCATTCCAGTCATCCAAGGGTGACTCAGATGATATTAAAGAGCCGTTTGTGTGGGGGCAACTTTCTATTTGTACTGGGCATTTTCTTGTAGAGTCCTAAATCATTACTTTTAATACTTAGGCTTATATCTTTGGACTTCTTCATTGACATTTCTAATAGGTTTAAAATACTCATTAGCACTAGAGAAAATAATTGGAATGAGGGCATATTGGAATTACCATTTGAGGCTAGTATTTAATTTATGCATCAACAGATCACCAGCATTGATAGATTAATGACAAAGTGAATTTTTCCCTCTGATCTTGGAAGTGCATTCTGCCTCATCAACTTAAACCTAATGTGTGACAATCTGTATATAAGTCTCACAATGTAGTTGTCAGCTTCAAATGGAATCTTCTAGGGATTGTTTTATATTAGGTATGTATTCCATTAATACTGACTACTTAAGAGTATGACCTCAAGGAAGGTAATATTGCCATTACCCAGGAGCTTCTTCTTGTAAGTCTGTGTGTACTCTAAGACCTGTTAATCAGAATTTTCATGTTAACATTATCTGCAGGTATTAAGTAAGCATATTAATGTTTGAAGTAATGCTTTAGAGAATTGGAAGGACCATGAAGGAATTGTTCCAGCCAATGTGTTAGTCTGGATAACCTTCCCTACACTCAGAAGGCTCCTATTTCTTAGAATGTAAAACTGTAGCCTAATGTGTTTCTAGCAGAACACAAAAGTTACAGAGAAGCATTCCTTCAACCATGGATTCCTATGTTTTCTAAATTCTGGCACTGCTTTTGCTTTTTATGTAAACACATCAGTACGCTGGGAACTCTACTCCACTAAATTTCAGCTGTAACCCATTTCCCAACCCTTCTACCACTAGCTAAAGTGCTGGCTTTGTTATGTTTGGGAGAAACATGCCTTAAAGGAAAGTCTGGATATGGCTTCCTCAGATATTTGTGGTCATCCTAAGAAACCCCAAGAATGAAGCTACAGTCATTATATGTATATATTTGTGATGTAAGGTTGCATCCAACCTGTTGGCCATTTTCAATAAATGATTACTACACTGTGTGTGTGTGTGTGTGTATGTGTGTGTGAGACTCTGGGCCAGGTTCATGGATGCATACATAAGATTAAAATTGTGTATTAGCAGCTTAGGCTATAAAAGCTGATTACATTGGAAATCTAAGGCATGTAAAGTTGGCCAGTTACACTTTATGGCAGACCTTGATTTCTGAGGCTCAAAGAGAATTGGAGATAAGATGTAAACTAGTTATTTTTAAAATCCTCTTACAATGACTTTCATTTTGACTCCTAAATAAACTCTGTAAATGTGCAATGTAAAATTTTGAAGTCATAAAGACTGAGGACTGCAGGTATCATCCTCTTTTTCTCTATCTGTTTCGTGTGCCCAGACTCTTTATTCATTGTCTGAGGCATCAGAGCCATGTAACTTCAGGCAGCATCTCATCTACACTGCACTTCATATTAACTGCCTTGTCCTGAGGTATGCAATGCCTCAAATTTGTTGACCTTTCAAATTTGTTGACCTCTGTTGTAGACACTGGGCAAATCGGATAGAAGCAGATTTGTTTCTTTCACTCAACTGGTATTAGACATTAATTATAATTATTGTTAACTCATATGTTTTATAACAATAATGTTTTAAATCCCAGGGAATAGATGCTCAGTTCATACTCCAAGAGACAACAATTCAGAAGTTCAAGGCAGGATTTGCAAATGTATTCTTTGTTACACTACAGGTAATTTTTCTGCGAAGGTTGTGTTTAGTGTTTAGTTTTAAAGCAAACATAGAAAAGGTTATGGCACTATGATTTCAAGGGTCTTCAGTTCTGCTGGACTGCCAGGCATGTAAACAACACACCGCACAATAATGTTTTAGGTCTGTGATAGAGGCACACACAAAAGAGGACTCTAGAGTGATTGTTGTTGGAAAAAGGCATCAAATTATTTCATGGTCATATCTTTCTGTGTTTGTATGCTCTCAGCAAATTTGGAGCTTCTGGGAAAATTGATGTGAGTTTCCCACTTTGATGTCATGTACTAACCCCTTGAGCCCTTGATTTATTTCTACATCTACAGATATCTAAAGTCATCTGGTCCACTTAATTCTGCTCTCAAAGTTGTCCAAGGGCACCTGGTTTGTGTCATAAGTCCTATTGCTGAGAAATAATCTACTTGAAAGTCCTATATTTTCTTTTCATGGAAAATTTTTATGTTAGTAGACTATTAAAAAAGGAGTGGGTCTTGAAGAGTGGCAGCCTGGTTCTGGGAGGGACATGTGTGTCTTTGTATGCTTGTATATGTGTGTGTACCTCTCCTGTATGTGGGAACAAGGATCCCAAAGATTGTAATCCCACAGTACTCATTTTTTTGAAGGCTGAGCATTAGGTTTAAAAATTAGAAATTGAGTGGGTGGGTAGTGGACCAAGGTTTTAACCACTGCTGATCATTTATATGACTATAAGTCTGAAATGATGCTGGAATGCAGAGAAATGTTGAGCAGGATGAGACAAAATAATTAAAAGAAATGAAGCTCCAACAAAGAGGTGATCATGCCTTAATGAGCAGTAAGAATTGATGAGATGAAAAATGTTGTGCTCTAAAAGATGTGGCTTTAAAAAATAATCAGAGAGACAGCAAACTCTTTCTGTAGGTTAATGATAATCAGCTATTAGTGTTTTCTTAAATTCTTTTGAAAATAATATTTTATTATATTTTTATTTTTTACTAAAATGGACAAAAGAAAGGCTATGCTCTAAGGAAAAACACATTACTTTTCAATTTTTAACCTTTAAAAATTAAAATAGAATTACATATGCTCCTCCCTTTTCTTCCTTCATCCCCTCCCAGTTGTCTTTCCTCAAACTCCTCCCACATTCCTTACTACTCTCAAATTGTCACTTGCTTTTTCTTTGATTATTGTTTCATGAACACATATGTGTGTGTGTGTGTACTAATATTTATAAATAAAACTTGCTGAGTCTGTCCATTTTTGTTGGTGGGGTATATATGCTTTCAAAGCTCAGCACTGAGTTGCACACTCTGGGAGAGGCTACTTTTCCTTCTCCCAGTAGTCACTAGTTGTCTGTAAATCTTTGTATAGTTTTGGGACCCTGTGGAGTTTTTCCTCTCTACATTAACATGTCCTTTTGATATGTATATAGTTCCTGTCCTATTTATGCAGGCATTTCCAGGAGAGGTTGTTTAATGGAGGAGTTCCTGGTATCCTGCCTCTTACAACCTTTCTGCCACCGCTTCTGAGGTGTTCTGTGAGTTACAGATGCAGAAGTTTTAATGTAGATGCATCTGTTGGGGCTGGGTCTCCCATGATCTGTTGATATCTGCATTGTCTTCTGTTGTGGAAGTCTCCATTTGCTGTAAAGTAAGGTTTCTTTGATGAGCGATGACAGCTACACTTACCTGGAAAAACACATTTTAAATTTCCTTTCTTTCTTTCTTTCTTTCTTTCTTTCTTTCTTTCTTTCTTTCTTTCTTTCTTTCTTTCTTTCTTTCTTTCTCTTTTTCCTCCTCCTCCTCCTCCTCCTCTCTTCCTCCTCCTCCTCCTCCTCCTCTTCTTTGATTGGGTCTCACTATAGAACACAGGCTGGTCTTCAACTTGCAATCTCACTGCTTTAGCACTGGGATAACAGAAATGCACCACTATGCCTAGATATAAAACTGACTCCTGATCACCAAGTCAGTCCATGCTTTTCTGCGTAGCAAAGCTAGAACATCTGTATCTTTTCCTCATAACTGCACTTGTATCGATGAGCTACAGCCAGCAGATGGTTATTAATGCCATCCTCAAGTAAGAAGAGATACAGTAGTGGATACCTTAGATCTTATGAATGGATTACATGTTGTAAAACACAAGATCCTTTTACTTTTAGTTTTATACTCATTTTGATGAACTCATCTGGTGCCTTACATATAGATTTAGGTAGTAAAAGCCAAGAACGATAGAACATTTTCTCTGTGAACTCTGTTACCTACACAAAACTGTTTGCTGTTCACGGGTGGATGTCCAGGATGTTAAAACCGAGCTCTTGGATCATTTCATCCTTATCAACCACAGATGATCACTATGTTTCTGGACTTTAAACTTTGCTGATAAAATACCTCACAGGCGTTCAAGGATACTGTGGAATGTCTTTCTCTCTGGTGTAAAATTAATGTGTTGTCTGTCCTGAGATTTCTTTTGTAACAATGGTCATGACTCTATCCCTTGGACAAGCTGCACATACCTTACAAGCCATTAATCTCTCCTGCTCCAAAACATCTCTTTGGATTCTTCCACATATGAAATCATAGAACTTGCACAAGGACATTGCTAGGTCTCTACATGTGGTGTTTTAGCTCTCGGGAAGGTCAGCCACATTTGAACTTGGGTATGACTGATAGTGCTTTTTAAAAGCCCTGGGGAGAGAGCACTGCCTGCCCTTCTGATTTGTTTGTCAAGCTTGTCTGAGAGGACGTGCAATTCTGTTTGCTTTTGTGTGAAAGCACACAACACAGCTGGAATTCAGAAGAACTCAAGTGAAATGTTTCTTGATTTGTTTTTTCTTTCTTGCACGTTGAAATGGACAAAAGCATTTCTTTATAGTATTGTCAGGATTTGAAAGCCCAAAGTGTAAGATGCAGGTGGTAATGGGAAATGCTCATGTATTAAACCATCTATTGAGCAGCATCCAAGTCTCTGTACAACTTTTTGTAGGAAATACGCCAGTCCTGAATTTCTTTCTTTAAGAATCAGGATTTATCTTCAAAGCAAAAAAAAAAAAATTAATTCCAAATCCATGGCAAGATAAGAGATTATACAAATCTAGGTTGCATGAAGATAAGTCCAGAGGTATAAAAAAGAAAACAAATCAATCATATTTAAACAGCACACAAAAGTTTTCAGTCTATCAAAGAACACTAATTAATTTTGTATCAGTGCTAACCTCAAGAGATCAAAGCATCACAGTCTATAGTGTATGCAGCAGAACTTGGCAGAATTACTGAAAAACACCTCTTCACCATATTCTGTGATCTGTACAATTAACCAAATGACATGTTGTTTGATTGCCTGAGTGCTAGCCTGGAACACTGAATCTCACAGTTCGTTAGCACAAATTGTTAGATGTTCCAAGCTCCAGGCATGGTTTTATTTGAAACAAACAACCTCAGGAGGGTAGTAGACTAAGTAAGCTATGGATTTTAAAGTGTTTTCTAATTAAAACTATCGAGGAATATATAATATGCCTTGATTTGCTTAAAACCTTGTTAATACAATTTCTAAGATGCTTTGATGTGTTTTATGGCAAATTCTCTTTTTTAATTGTAAAGATATTTATTTGAACAAAATAAAAAAGTAGATAAAAAAGAATGATAGTGTTCATTGTGAAAATACTGTTATTAAATATCTTCAGTGAAAAAGAAAGGTGAAAAAAAATGTTGAACATCTCAGTGTGGAAATAGATTCAAGCTTACAGAGCATAAAATTTAAAGAGCAAAAACACATAACAGAAGGTCAGTGCTTGTGTTACCTAGCTATAGATGCATTCTTCAGAAAAAAGTTTAAAAAGCAAAGCTATATTCTGCCATATTTGATTCCCATATTTTTCTTTTGGCAAGAATATTTTTTAAACTTTTATTGATTGATTCCTTGTGAGTTTCACATCATGCACCCAAATCCCACTCATCTCCTTGTCCTCTTACATCCACACTTCGCCCTTATGATCTCCTCCCTCAAAATAAAAAGCTCACAAACAAAGAACAACAAAAGAAAACAGAAAACACCTCATTGTGGAAGCTGTAGCATGTCACTGTTTGTCTCACGTTATCTTGCTTTGTCCACACATCTTCATTTGCAAATGCTCTCTGCAATGAGCCATTGGTCAGGTTCAAATTCTCTGGCTTCTGTGACACAGTCAATACTGGCTCCTCATCTGGACTCCTCCCAATTATTATGTTGTTGCCATGTGTGTCATGGAGATCCTCCAGCCTTGGATCAGCAGGACTCTCCCTTTCACAAGTCCCAACGGTTTGAAGATGATGTAGATTTTGGGGTGGGCCTACTTGGATCTGTATCTGGGCTTGGGTGATAGCTGAGTTGCTGGCTTTCTCTCTCTGATGCATTAGCTCTCCCACTAGAGTGAGCTGGCCAGCACTGCTCAGGTTAGGAGGTTAGGCTGCTCCATGCTGCCATGGTCAGGAGGCAGGGTCACATCCCTGCTCTCATGCCCTAAGGGCCTGCTCACCTCCACCCCTGCCTCTAGAGCCAGCTCCAGCTCCACTGTGTTGCTCAGTCAAGGTGTGATGCCCACTCTCCCAAGTACTGTAGACTGCAAGGAGCTGGGCCAGCTCTCCTGCTCTCCCGCCCTTAGGGTTGACTCACCTGTGTTTTGTCATCAGGGACAGAGTCACTGTGTTGTCCAGGAGAGGTGCATAGCCTGATCTCCCAAATGCTACAGCAAGTGAAGGGGGGCAGGGCTCTCCCGCTCTCATGCCTTTCTCCTGACTATTGAAGGTGTGGTGGGTGGGGTGGGAGGAGGGATCATGCCTGTATCCACACCACCTCACAGCGCAGAGGAGTGGCAGGATCAGCTCTCCCACACTTTAACATTGGGTGGTGGGGTCCAGCTCACCTGTGTCACCTCCACCAGGGCCAGCTCTACTGTGCTCCCCAGGAGTGGTACAGGGCCTGTTCTCCTCAGTACTGCACCTGGTGAGGGGCAGGGCCAGCTCACCCACTCCCGTGGCTCTGGAGTCATCTCTGCCAGCTGTCACAGGTGGCAAGGGGCGAGAGGGTGTGAGGATGGGGCTCATTACACCTGCATGCATGCCACCTCACGGCAGACAAGCGGCAAGGCCCTGGCGGCGGTGGCACGGGTGAGCTGGACCCCACTTCCCAACGTTAAAGTGTGGGAGAGCTGACCCTCTGGCCCTCCAGGCTGGCTCACCTGCACCCCCACCGCCAGGTTCAGCCCTGATGTGCTGTCCACGTGCAGGGCCTGCTCTCCCAAGTGCTGCAGCTGGTGAGGACAGGGCTACCTCCCCTGTGCTCATGACCCTGTTGGCAGCTTTCCTGACTGCCAGAGGTGACAAGGAGCATGTAGGGGAGGGGAGGGAAGAATCAACTCAAGGCCTATGCTACCCCACAGACGAGTGGTGGAGTCAGCTCTCCCACACTCATGCCTCATCCTCACCACCAGGGCCAGCTCCATTGTGCTGCCTGGGTGAGGCACAGGGCCACTCTCCTGAGTGCTGCCGCTGGGGAGAGGTGGAATGCTACAGCCAGTGAGGAGCAGGTTGAGTTCTGCACAGCCCCTGGACCTCCATGAGGGCTCCAGCTGCTGAGCTTACCAGGGTCATCCCATGTTCTCTAGTGGTAATATGAGCCACAGACATTGACTCTGATTCCTGGCACTGCATAGCCATGGACTCAGACATGGCCCTCAGTGACTGCTCAGGCTGGGATTTCACCATGGCTCCAGCTGGCAGGGTTGGCCACTCACAACAGGCTACCCTTCTCCACCCCCGAGTCTCCAATTCTATCTCTCTTCATTATACTCAAGCTGCTCCACTCCCTTTTCTCTCCCCTCTGACCACCACACACTCAAACATTGTGGTGGCTCCTTCTGCAGGCTGGCCATGTGGCTGCTGGGCCTCTGGGTGACCTCCTCCATTCATGCGGCAAGGAGGTGTCTATGGGTGACATGGTAGTCCTCAGGGTTTCCCTCTTCCTCCCCCTGCATTGCACTACTTGGATTTGATTTGGTTTTTATGGGTCCTAGGCATAAGACAGCTTTGAGTACCAAGCGAGGCATCAAGCTGGGATGAACAAAGAACTGCCATCTGATCTGCCCTTGACTGTCATAAGAACAGCAGCACCAACAAGACGTCTCTTTGCCCATTGCCAGAAGGGTGTCAAGTAGTCTTTAACACTGATTCTCGCTATTCATTGCCTAGTAATAAAGGGCAACTTAAAAATTTCCAGTTACAGTTAGGTGTGTGAAGAAAAACTCCATAAGCCTTATTCTAGGAAAGGATGTGTCCTAATTACTCTTACCGTGATAAAAATACCTTGACAAAAGCAACCTGAGGAAAAAAGAGAGCATTTTTATTCACTCTGTAAGGGTAACGTATGTCATGGCAGGGAAGCCATGTTGGCAGGTTCTTGAGGCAGCCTGCCATCAGAGAGTGATGCTGGTGCTTAGCTCATTTTCCCTCTTTTTCCATTTAGTCCAGGACCTGAGCCCATGGAAGGGTGCTACCCACAGTTAAATTGAGTCTCCTGACCTCTACCTAAGGTAGACAATCTTTCACCAGAACATGGAGAGGCTAATTCAGAAAATTCCTCATAGGCCTGTGCAGAGGCTGACCTACACAGATAATTCGTCACAGGTATAGCATGAGGCTTCTGTCTTAGGTTATTATAAATCCTGTCAACTTGACCACTGATATTAACAACAGAGTGAAATTCACAGTTAGTTGTTCTTTTTCATATGAGAATTGGGCATATTAATCACAGTGGGAAGTTTATCTAAGTCCTTTTTTTTTTTATCGCAAAGTTTTGACTCAGCAAAATGAGGTTAACGGGCAGACACAATGAAGGAATAGCTGTGAAAAGGGAGAAAGATGTTAGAGTTGTACTCTGAATTGCCTGTTCATTGAAACAATGTCTCAGTCCCAGTGAAGGCTGACAGCAGCTACACTTAAATTCGGTATGGTCAGAGAACAACTAACTTGTATTTATTTTGTTTTTAACTATAGTATTATTATTATTGTTGTTATTATTTATAATTTATTCACTTTGTATCCCAGTTGTAGCTCCCTCCCTCATCTTCTCCCAGCCCCACCGTCTGTCCCTCTCCTCCCTTACCCCTCTTCCCTAGTCCACTGATAGGGGAAGTCCTCCTGTCTCCTCCAGCTCCTTTTATATTCAACCTCTTCCATACGACTCTGCACTCTGTCCAAAGTTCAGCTGTGAGTCTATGCATCTCCATCAATACCCTGCTGGTGGTAGTCTTTTAGAGTACACTGTGGTAGGCTCCAGTCTTGTTTGTTCTCTTCTACAGCTTCGGGTGTCCATCCCATTTCCCCTTCTGAATGAGAATTAAGCATCTTCCCTAGGGTCCTCCTTGTCATTTAGCTTCTCTAGGTCTATAGATTTTAGTATTTTTTCCTATATAATATGGCTAATATCCACTTATAAGTGAGTATATATCTTGCATGTTTCTCTGCTTCTGGGTTACTTCACTCAGGGTGATCTTTTCTAGTTCCACCCATTTGCCTGCAAATTTCATGGTTGCCTTGTTTTTAATTGCTGAGTAGTTATTTCATTGTGTGAATGTACCACAATTTCTGTATCCCTTCCTCAGTTGAGGGACATCTAGGTTATTTCCAGATTCTGCTATTACAAATAAAGCTGCTATGAACATAGTTGAGCAAATGTCCTGGTATGGTTGAACATCTTTTGGATATACGCTCAGGAGTGGTATAGCTGGGTCTTGAGATAGCAGTATTCCCAGTTTTCTGAGGAAGCACCAGATTGATCTCCAAAACGGTTGTACAAGTTTACATTCCCACCAGCAATAGAAGAGAGTTCCCTTTCTCCACATCCTCTCCAGCATGTTTTCACTTGAGTTTTTGATCTTAGCCATTCTGACAGGTGTAAGATGGAATCTCAGAGTCATTTTGATTTACATTTCCCTGATGACTAAGGACATTGAGCATTTCTTTAAGTGCATCTCAGCCATTAGAATTTCCTCCTGCTAAGAACTATACCCTTTTCTGCTGTTTAAAAAAAAAACAAAAAAACAAAAAAACCTTCTGCTACCACAACTACCATTTCTACCGCTGGATCCATAGCTGCCACTATAGGGACTGCCTGAGCTTCTTCCACCAAAACTGCCATTCTTTATGGGTCCATGGGTCCATTCTTCATGTCATCCACTATAATTTCCAAAGCCATTATAGTTCCCACCACTACTATCCACCAAAGATTCCACTTTCATTGTAATCATCATATCCTCCTCCTCTACCATATCCACCACCTTGGTTTCCATATCCTGGTCCTCTACCACTGTAGTTGCCACCATCACCTCCAAATCCATTATATCCATCATTACCACCTCTGTACCTACCTCTGCTGCCACCATCTCCACCACCATAGCCTTCACTTCCACCAAAGTCTCCACCATGACCAAAGTTACCTCCACCGCCTCTAAGGTTTCCACCATGATCATAAAAGTTGCCAGATCCACCTCCAAGACCTCTTTGTGATCCAGCAGACTGCATTTCTTGCTTAGAAAGAACCTTTTCCACTTCACAAGTATGCCCATTAATATTGTGGCATTTCATACTATTTTACCAATGATCATCCAAAGTTACAAAAGCAAATCCTCTTTTTTTCTACTCTGCCCATCTTCCATAACTTCTGTGCAATACTTTTCAAAGTACTCTATCAGATTATATTCTTCTGTATCTTCTTTAATACCACCAACAAAAATTTTCTTCACCGTTAGATGGGCACCAGGCTTCACAGAATCGCTCTATAGAAATGGCTGTCTGCTGTCTGCTTCCACCATACACCTGGCAACTTGGCATGGCCGGGCACACATTGCAGCATCCACCTCTTCCACACAAGAGTAGGTCACAAAACCAAAGCCCCTGGAACGTTTTGTTTGGGGATCTCTCATTACCATAAAGTCTCTAAGTGTGCCTCATTTCTCAAAACGATTTCTTAGGCTACCATCTGTGGTTTCAAAGCTCTGACCATCAATAAGCAGCTTTTTCAGCTGTTTTGGTTCCTTTTAAAAATTTTATTTTTATTTATTTTAATTTTATTTTTATTTTATTTATTTTATTTATTTATTTACTCACTTTGTATCCCAGCTATAGTCCCTTCCCTCATCCCCTCTCAATCTCTCCCTCCCTCCCTCCCTCCCTCTCTCTTCTCCTCCCCTGCTTCTCCTCCAGTCCACTGATAGGGGAATTCCTCCTCCTCTTCCCTCTGACCCTAGTCTATCAGGTCTCATCAGGACTGGTTGCACTGTCTACCTCTGTGGCCTGGTAAGGCTGCTCCCCCTTCAGGGGGAGGTGATCAAAGAGCCAGGCACTGAGTTCATGTCAGAGACAGCCCCTGTTCCTATTACTAGGGCACCCGATGGAGACTGAGCTGCCTTGAGCATCTTTTGGATATATGCCTAGGAGTGGCATAGTTGGATCTTGAAGTAGTACTATTTCTAATTGTCTGAAATAGCGCCCAGTTGATTTCCAAAGTGGATATACAAGTTTATATTCCCACCAACAATGGAGGAGAGTTCCCCTTTCTCCATATCCTCTCCATCATGTGTTGTCACTTGAGTTTTTGATCTTCTGGTTCCTTTCAATCATGGCCCTCCTTCCCAAGGCAGCAGTGGCATCGGTGGCGGCAGCAGCAGAGGCAGCAAAGCAATTTTACTTCCATTTTGAGACTGGACTCGCCCCTTCCAACTTGAGTTCAATATCACTACATAGTTCTTTCTACCTTCTCTCCTGTGTTGTTATTGTTCATTTCTGATTTGAAAACTAATAATGAGTAGCTTCTTAAAAGAAAGTTAGAAGATTAAATTAATGGCGATCAGTTTACTCTCTGAGACCTCCCCATTCTGTAAGTTTCAGACATCCTCATTCAGATCTGCATGCTTTTCTAGTCATGCCTGGACAACCAGCAGCTGATTGCTGTCAACATGAAGATGCTTACATAGAAATACTATAGGAGGGTGACCCAACTTCTCTGACATCTTCTAGCCTTGAATTTTGTATCATGAGAATCTGTCACTGTGAGCTGTTCCCTTACACTGCACTCTAACATTTCCCTGTTGCTTCAACCCCCAACCATGGCAGAACACTCTGAGTATCTTTCAACTCTTTTCTTCCATACATGGCAGAACAGCTCTGACAGTAATGCTCTCTCTCAAAGAAGCAGGACACTCAATTCATGTTATCATTCTCTTTTCTTTTCTCTCTACACTACATTTTGATAATAGGCTGATTATAAAAAAATATAGAAGTCTAAGGCTAATGATTAAAGCACTTTAAACCTCTATTCATGGGAAGAAGGAAATTGCATGTTTGATCTGTCTTTTAGTCCTATGATTAAATCTTTTTTTTGAGTTATTATAACAATGTACTCATAAGAATTATTCTGTCTTTTCACTGTTAAGAACACTTTACAATTAAACCTATTGCATTATACTGAGATTTCCCATTAAGGGGCATAATTTATTCTTCTTTACTATTCATGATATGTTTCGACATAATTCTTGAAACTAAATTAATTGCATTTTCTTTTTTAATATTTTCTTTATTTTTTGATTATTACAATTTATTAACTTTTATCCTAGCTATAGCCCCCTCCCTTTTTCCCTCCCATTCCCACCCTCCCTCCCTCTTCTCCTCTTAAGCCCCTCCTCAATCCACTGATAGGGGAGTTCCTCCTCCCCTTCCCTCTGACCCTAGGCTATCAGGTCTCATCAGGACTGGCTGCATTGTTTTACTCTGTGGCCTGGCAAGGCTGCTCCCCCCAGTGGGAGGTGATCAAGGAGCCAGCCATTGAGTTAATGTTATTTTCATGTAGTCAAATGTATTTGAAAGGATCCATGTAGGCCAAAGTAGATCATTTTGATTCATAACAATTATGGAAAATATAATGAAAGAATATTTTGTTTGGTGAACAAGTTTGTAGAAGTGAGGATGCTTTTTGTGTATGTGGGGAAAGTTAGAGGACAACTTTGGATTTCATTCTTTTTATTTTATTTAAATTTTTTTTAAAATTTTATTCACTGTGTATCCCAGGTAGCCCCCTCCCTCATTCACTCCCTTTCCCACTTCCTCCCACCTCTACTCCTCCCATGCCCCTCTCCAAGTCCACTGATAAGGGAGGTCTTCCTCTCTTTCCTTCTGATCCTAGTCTATCAGATCTCATCAGGAGTGGCTGCATTATCTTCCTCTATGGCCTGGTAAGGCTGCTCTCCTCTCAGGGGGGGTGATCAAAGAGCAGGCCAATCAGTTCATGTCAGAGGCAGTCCCTCTTCCCATTACTATGGAACCCACTTGGACACTGAACTGCCATGGGCTACATCTGTGCAGGGGTGCTAGGTTATCTCCATGCATGGTACTTGGTTGGAGTATGAGTCTCAGGAAAGACCCTTGTGCTCAGATTTTTTGGTTCTCTTCCTTTAATACACTGCTGGGTAGAGTCTTTCAGAGGCCCTCTGTGGTGGCTCTTGTACTGTTCCCTGTTTTCTCCCTCTTCCAATGTCCATCCTGTTTGTCTTTCTGAGTGAGGATTGATCATCTTACTTAGGGACCTCCTCCTTGCTTATCTTCTTTAGGTGTACAGACTTTAGTGTGTTTATCCTACATTATATTTCTAATATCCACTTATAAGTGAGGATATAGCCTGTGTGTCTTTTTGCTTCTGGGATATCTCACTCAGGATGATCTTTTCTTGATCCTACTATTTGCCTGCAAATTTCATGATTTCCTTATTTTTAATTGCAGAGTAGTATTCCATTGTGTAAATGTACCACAATTTCTGTATCTATTCCTCAGTTGAGGGACATCTGGGTTGTTTCCAGATTCTGGCTGTTACGAATAAAGCTACTACAAACATGGTTGAGCACAAATGTCCTTAGCCAGAACTTGTATTTCATTCTTAAATGTGCTTTCTACTTTGTTTTACTCACCAAGTGGGCTAGTCTGGGAGCCAGAAAGCCCAAGCTGTATTTCTTAAATACATATATTATTAGGTACCAATTATCTTTCTCAAAACGATACCTAGCTTTTCTAAAAACAAAACCATCCTTGGAAATTTTTACTCTCTTTCATGATTCATAGAAATTATTCTTTTTGAAGGCCAATTTTTATTGATTGGAAAGCATAGTATATTTGTATCCAAGATGGTGATCAGTGACATTTGTGCTTGACTAAAGCATGACATCCCCCCCACCCCCGTCACTGTGGAAGGAACTGTGCTGCACAGTCTAGGATGAATTATGGTTTCTTTTTGCCCGGTTACATCTATCAATGGAACACCATTAGTAGTAATCACAAAGAGGAAATATTTCTATGGTTTCTGTCTTCATTTATTTTTTTAACCTTTGACATTTGAGGGTATGGGTGTTTGTGTGTGTGTGTGTATTCTGAAGATCAAACCAGGGTTGGTCTTTTTGGGAAATGTTCCAAGATTTTGAGCTAAATCCCCAACCAGGGATATTTTTTTTTTGTGTGTGTGAATAACATCAAAAGTTTTAGCTTCAAGACTTAATATTTCAATCTAGCACTAAGACATATTCAGACTGTTATATCACTAGTCTTAGAAACTTTATGAATCTATTTCAGTCAGCAAGAGAGATCCAGTTTAGTCACAGCTAATTTGACACTTTTTTTTTATTAATTACACTTTATTCATTTTGTATCCCCCCACTTTAAAATCAGGTAGGAATTTTAAAAAAAAGCACCTGCTCTTGGGCTGATGATCTGTGTAAAGTCTGCAAATTTTTATTTTTCTACGATGATATTTTATATCATAGAAAAATGATGACTTTATAGGATTATCATGTAGTTTTGATAATGTAAAATTTTAATTTAATGCATATTTGTTTGACCAGCAATATACAAAATAGACAGTGTCACATAAATACAGAATGATCCTATCTGAGTTCCCAGGTCCTTGGAGCTTTTGAGAGTTTAGAGCAGCCTAGATCCGTAGTGCCTTGATTTTTTTGTTAAAGCATTAGCAGCAAATGGGTTTCTATTCACTTCAACAGAGCTTTGGCAAATGCTAAAACTAGCTGGAAGGGGAAGGTTGGTGGTGAGTTCATGGTGATCATATGAATAATCTTCCAGAATATCTTATCAGTATGGAAAATGATGTTTCTGTTGCTATTCTGTTTGCATGAACTATGCTGCAAGGATAAATGAACTGAAAAAGTGAAGAAAAGGAAAGAGAGAAGAAAGAGCAAGAAAGAAAAGAGCAGACAGGTTTTCTGTGAGAAGTTTTGTTCACATAGAAGCTGAATTAAGGAAAAACTAATAGGTTAATTTTAGACATTTAAGGGTCTTTAATGACCATCACTGATGAGTCCTCTGCACAGCTCAGGGTAGTCATCTATTAAGTAAACTGCAATGGACAGAAGGAGCAGTATGTGATCTCACCTTACATAGGTACATACGATAAAAAATCCACTGCCCACATGGCTACAGTGTGAACAAAGCTTAGGACTTGCTTGAAAGCCTGCCAATAAGAGAAGCACTTTTCACATAGAGATTTAGAAAACACCACTGACAAGTAGAATATCATTTCTCCTCAATAGGAACTATTTCATTTAGGATTTACTTTTATTAATTTTTTGCTTATTACTAGTTGAGCTTAGAATCTTAGTAAGTCAATGTCTTGACTTCCAACCCCTTGGCTTACAATGCTTCCCTCCCCCTTCCCCAGATCTATTTCAGGTTCACTCTATGAGGGTTGCTTTTATCATTCCCTGCTGTTATCTAGTCTAGGAGAGTTAAACATGACTTTAGACGTTGGAAAAGTAATTGTAACTATAAGTTTGTGCTGCAACATTAAAAAAGAACCACAGAACTAAAGCCAGTGCAATTACCTTGTAGGCATATAAGGGAAGAGGCAGCCACCAAGTGAGTGTAATGTCTGACTGAGCTATAAATCAGCAGAGCATGACAAGCCAATTCCCATCATCAAGAACCTTACAGGGCATCCGAGTTTCATTGTACTGGAATTTTGTTATTTTCAGAACCCTGTTAAAATAGTCTAGTTTTCAGGAATACAGATGACATATGACACCTGGTTCCTATGGAGGAGAAGAAAGTAGCAGAGCCCTGCCTCCCTGGAAGTAATGAAGAAGTACAGCAAAGGTGTTAGATAGCAGATCAGTGTAGCAAAATCAACCACTTTTTTATGCCTTGAGAATACCCTAAGTATAAAATGGAATAGAAAAAGATTCTATCTATAGTTGCAATAAAATCTGTGACTAACAATGGTCTTCACAAAAAAGTGCACGTGCTTGAAAGAAAATTGTCCAATAGAAAAACAAACTGTAGATTTTTAAAAATTATTATTATTAGTTACATTTTATTAACTCTGTATCCCAGCTGTATCCCGCTCTCTTATTCCCTTCCAATCCCACCCTCTCTCTCTATTCTCCTCCCTGCCCCTTTCCAAGTCCACGGATTGGGGAGGACCTCCTCCCATTTCATCTGATCCTGTTTTATCAGGTATATTCAGGACTGGCTGCAAAGTCCTCCTCTGTGGCCTAGCAGAACTGCTCCTCCCTTGGGGGGTGGGGAGGCCAAAGAGCCAGTCATTGAGTTCCTGTTAGAAATAGTTCCTGTTCCCCTTACTATGGGAAACCAATTGGTTACTGAGCTACCACCGGCTTCGTCCGAGCAAAGGTTCTAGGTTATATCCATACATGGTCCTTGGTTGGAAAAACAGTTTCAGAAAAAAAACCCTGTGCCCAGATATATTTGGTCCTTGTGGAGCTCCTATCCTTTCCACGTCATACTTACTCCCCTTCTGCCAAAGGTTTGGTTATGAGTCTTAGTATCTGTTTTGAAACACTGCTAGGTAGAGTTTTTCAGATGCCTTCTGTGGTAGGCTCCTGTCATATGAAAAATGCACATCCCATTTGTCTTTCTAAGTGAGGATTGATCATCTTACCCTGTTTCTGCTTTCTTGTTTATCTTCTTTAGGTGTATAGACTTCATTATGTTTATCCTATCTTGTAGGTCTATATAAGCGAGTATATACCATGTTTGTCTTTCTCCTTCTGGGATACTTCACTCAGAATGATCTTTTCTAGATCTCACCATTTGCCTGAAAATTTCATGATTTCCTCATTTTTGATTGCTGAGTAGTATTCCATTGTGTAAAAATACCACAATTTCTGTATCCATTCCTCCACTGAGGGACATCTGGGTTGTTTCCAGGTTCTGGCTATTACAAATAAAGCTGCTACAAACATGGTTGAGCAAATGTCCTTGTTGTGTACTTGAGCAAGGTTTGGATATATACCTAGCAGTGGTATAGTTGGGTCTTGAGGAATTGTTATTCCTAATTGAGTAAGCACCAGATTGACTTCCAAAGTGGTTGTACCAGTTTACATTCCCACCAGCAATGGAGGAGGGTTCTCCTTTCTCCACAACCTCTCCAGCATGTGTTGTCGCTTGAGTTTTTCATCTTGGCCATTCTGATGGTATAAGGTGAAATTTCAGGGTCGTTTCCACAAACTGTAAATTAATGCACTCACACAATACATTTGCATTCAGAATCACCAATAAAACTTACTATTTTATATGGTATTTACACAATGGAATACTACTCAACAATTAAAAACAAGGAAATCACGAAATTTGCAGGCAAATGGTGGGATCTAGAAAAGATTATCCTGAGTGAGGTATCCCAGAAGCAGAAAGACACACAAGGTATATACTCATTTATAAGTGGGTACTAGACCTATAAGATAGGATAAACATATTAAAATCTGTACACCTAAAGAAGATAAACAAGACAGAGGACCAGGAGTAAGAGGATCAATCCTCACTTAGAAAGATAAATGGGATGGACATTGGAAGTAGGAGAAAACAAGCAACAGGACAGGAGCCTACCGCAAAGAGTCTCTGAAAGACTCTGCCTAGCAGTGGATCAAAGCAGATGCTGAGACTTATAACCAAACCTTGGGCAGAGGGCAGGGAATCATATGAAAGAAGGCGGAGTAAGTATGACCTGCTAGAGGATAGGAGCTCCACAAGGACCAAATACATCTGGGCACAGGGGTCTTTTATGAGACTGTTTCTCTAACCAAGGACCATGTATGGATATAACCTAGAATCCCTGCTCGGATATAGCCCATGGCAGCTCAGTATCCAAGTGGGTACCCTAGTAAGGGGAACAGGGACTATTTCTGACATGAACTCAATGGCTGGCTATTTGATTCCTCCCCCCCCCCCCGAGGGAGGAGCAGTCTTGTTAGGCCACAGAGGAGGACTTTGCAGACAGTCCTGAAGATACCTGATAAGCTAGGGTAAGATGGAAGGGGAGGAGGTCCTCCCCTATCAATGGACTTGGAAAGGGGTAGGGAGGAGGTGAGGGAGGGAGGGTGAGATTGGGAGGGAATGAAGGAGGGGGCTACAGCTGCTATACAAATAGATAACCTGTGATTAATATAAAAATAAAAATTATTAAAAAAAGAATTCCCCACCTCAAGAAAACCTCTACTATTTTATTTCAATACATTTATGTAAAAGCATAAAAGCAGGCTAGAAGAATATATATCAGACTCATCATACTCCAGTAACTGGTGTTGAAACTAGTATTAAAATGGTTATCAAGGGATATTTTAGTTCTAGTTTTATACTGACATAGTAATTTAGTTTTGTATTTGTTCTTCAATTTTTTAGAAAACAATTTATTTACAAATTTCCTATTCATTGCAACTTTTCATCTGGAGAAAGAAATAGAAAGCAAGTAAATAGGTCAGAACACCAATTTTTATGCTCTTACTTTTTTTCCATTAAAAGTTCCAAATATCTCATTTTTATAAGTTTATTTATTTACTTTACACCCCAAATGCAGCCCCCTCTCTCCTCTCCTCTCAATACCACCCTCCCACCCTATTTTCCCTTTCCCCCTTTCCTTCTATAATTTCTTAGAAAAGAGGAGCCCCTACTTCCATATCAACCTACTCCAATATTATATCATATTACCTCAGGAATAAAAAGAATGTGGTCAGCGAAATTTAGTCAGAGAGTATTAGAGCCTAAAGCGATGATGCTTGGCAGAGGACTAAAGAGCTATACATGGGTGACAGGGTAGACAAGCAAGAAAATACAATCCTAAATGGCACCCCAACACATCAAGACAGCTTTCGAGTGTGTTGTCCTTCCTCTAGGAGGTGTATTTTAAAGTGGATAGTAAAGAGTAGGATTCCTCTCTTCTCGGCTACTTCCCCTGCCCCTACAACGTCCATAGTTAAAAAAAAAAATGACCTATCAGTCTTCCTTTTCTCTACCTAGAACTTTGCCCAACATGGTTCATGAGAATATAGGTGCTTTTGCGAGCTGACTCATCAGTGGTAAAAACTTTTACTTTCGTTTATTCATGAGTACCCAACACCAGACAGTTGCATCTTACACTAGATCTCCACTGCTGTGTACCTGACGGAGGGCACCATTGTTATCCAGGAAATACTGAGACTGTGATGGACACTGTAAGCAAAAGCTGAGGGAGGGAGAGAGGCATGAAAACACAATTTCACTCGAGAAGCAGCAATAAGAGAACATAACTGTAGCTGGGCAACCTTGAAAAGGACAATATGTTAAAGGAAGTTAGCAGTAATACTTTTTTTTTATTGGACAGCTTTATGTAGGCATCAAAACAATTGGAATCTGGGGAAGGCAGGGATGATGCTGAAAGCCTGAGAATTTCAAGGGCTCTCATCTGGTTAGTCAAGATATTAATGGCACTGTTTATGGCTGAGCAGTTAAAATGGCTTTCATTTCTCTGATGCAGTGAGTCTCAAAATTTGTCCCATCACTGTCATGTATTTCTGCTCAGCCTCTCACTCCTTCTGGTCCCCCAGCATGGCTAACTCTCTAGCTTCATGCAGAGCCCTGTAGACTTATATAGGATGTTCCATAACTTACAGTTCTGAGCTAGGTTGGCTTGTTTCTCCTGGAGTTGAGACTGAATTTATTTTGAAAGAGTTGTTAGAGTGACTGGCTTGTTCACAAAGAAACAAAAGCTTAGGTCCACAATTTCATTTCTTCAGTTAGGAAGAAAGTATGAGCATGCAAGTGAGTGTTGAGGTAATTCCCACACTCCTTCTGTTCAGATGCGTTTTAAATATGAGATGGATAAATCCTTCCTATAGAGCACAGGCATTAAAACATCAGTAATCCATTTGCTTTTACCTATGCTACACAAATAAAGCAGAAAGTTTTCACTTTTCTTTATGAGCCTTTCTTTTTTTCTTTAGACACAAATTGCCTTTCTACAGCTGTTCTTTTTGTACAGTAGTGAAAAAGGCTCCCAATGAGCTCTAAAACATTGTCATTTCCCTCAATTTCCAGGTTTATAACTAAGGCTTGAGGTGGATGGTCTGCAGTTGCTAACTGGGAACTAGTGGCCAGGTCCTTGAGTGGCCTTGGCTAGGTGGTGAAGGCTAAAGCACTGGTCATTTATTGATGGTGAAATTCCAGAGCAGCAAGCCAGGAATTCCCAAACCCAGGGGGGTTCCTGTGAGAAACTATTTTTGACTTGGTATTTTATGGACTTGGTGCTAGAATATCAAAGAAATAGAGGCAAATCCCTAGAATGAAGCTCTAAACATTCCATATGGATACAGTTTTCATAATAATTGAAAGTAGAAATCACCCTGAGAGTAAAACCATCATATAATACCATCATGAATAAAATAATAAGTAGAAGATATTTAAATAAATTGTCTCACAATTATCCAGTGCTGGTTTGTTCATTGAGTGTGCTGCATTTGGTAGATCTCATTTGCTCAGTGGATAATCGTGTGTGCCCAGATTTATTCTCACCTATCATTTCACCATACTGTCTTGGTGAGCCAAAGTGACAGCCAAGAAAGAAATATTGCTCAAGCACCTTTTGACATGATACGGGTGTGTGTGTGGGGGGGGGGGGGAGAAGGATGATTACAGGGCCACTAATGGTTTCAAGAAAAAGTCAAGACTCAAAACCAAGGAAAATAGAACAAGCTGTGAATTTGGGAGTAGGCAGATTGTTCAAGAAACGAAATGATGGGAGAGGAAGACATGCGAATAGATTCCTAAGCTAGAGCTGGACTCCCTTGGCAGAGTTTGGCAGGGGAGGTAGAAGGAGAGAGTGGGAGTACTCAGCAGTGGGGAAATGAGATTCTAGGCTGGTGTTCCCTCTTCCTGCATGGCTCTCTAGAGGCTACTTAAGAACCTATAGTGGTGACGGTAGCTCACCTGTCCAGGTTCAAGCCCAAGGAAAAGGCACAAGCACAGGATCCTATTAGCTCTGGAGCTCAAATACCCTGCCTCCCTCTCATTGGCTTATCTGTCCATTTTTTAAGACACCTTCAGGAAGGGAAAGGCAATTCTAAACTACTGACTTTTTTTAGGAAAAAAAAATGCTACAAAATAGACAATGTTATTGATATTCCGATACTGGGGACTCTCAAATCAGTTCCAGCCCAGATAGCTCTATTTGATATCAGTATTTTGTGAATATTTTGGCACTTGTATTATAGTTTGCCATAACTGACCTCCTTCACCCTTTAGAGTCAGTGAACAGTACCACAGTCCACAAAGATACAAACCACAGAAAGGGAGGGGTCATCCCAGAGTCCAAAAAAAATCCAAAAAAAATTGGATTTTTTTAAAGTTAAAATAAATACACAGACAATAAGCTACATAAACTTGCACGAAGGCCATTGTGAATTCTAGAATTAAGAGTAATAAATAATAAAGGTATCCAAGGACTAATTGATATTTGAATTTATATAACTTGTCTAATCAAGTGAATTAACACTTGGCTTTTTATAATATTAGTTACAGTCATCCAATTGAAAAGGGTATTGATTAAAACAAAGCCTTATTATTTCAATAATTACTACTTTAGGAATTAATGGAATTGATGATTAAAAGTTATGTTAACAAAACTTTTTTTGGGGGGCGTGGTGGAAACCAGTAATTACGGTTCTTCCTTATAATGTCATTCTACTCTTTATTTCATCAAAGATATTTTTTGCTTCAACCACTGATTTGTTTTTGTTGTTATTGTTGCTTCAATATTTCTTGAGTTTTTGTTTGGGCCGATATGCATCTAGTCACTTTGTGCTATATCAATATAGCACAAATAATACAGCATGAACAATATCATGCTAAGATAATTGTTCCTATTCATCAATGCAAACCTAAAAAAAAAGCAAAATCTTCCAAAGAGAAAGAAGAGCATGATCCTACCTGACAAAATGAAACTGTCCCTTATACATGTGAAAATTTTTCTGCAAAAGAAAAGACTAAAATCTTCTACATCACTGTGCTGTCTCTCAGTGGTGTTTGTTTTTTCTTTTACTTTGGTCACAACCCTATTTGGATATATACAACATCTGGGTGAAAATTATAAGCTTGTATAAAAAAGACTCCCACAGTTCTTCTGCTTAATATTTGTACCAAATGTTAGAGAGAAAGGAATTCAGAAAATTCTCACTAATAGAAATACAAATATTTTAATCTTTAAGAAGGGAAATATACATTTTATAGTCATTTTTGGAGGGTGGATTGTTCATAAATATGTAAATGATTCTCTACATGCTCTGTGGCATTTCATGCTTGCTTTCTTCAAAGTCGGCACCTGTTTGTGTGTGTGTGGTTTTTTTTCCTTTTTTTCTATTTTTTATTAAATTTTAATATTTTATATATTAATTACAGTTTATTCATTTTGTATCCCTGCTGTAACCCTCTCCCTCATTCCCTCCACATCTCACCCTCCCTCTTCTCCTTCCATGCCTCTCCACTAATAGAGGAGGTCCTCCTCCCCTTCCATCTGACTCTAGCTTATCAGGTCTCATCAGAAGTGGCTGCATTGTCATCCTCTGTAGCCTAGCAAGGCTGCTCTCCTCTCAGGGGGAGGTGATCAAAGAGCAGGCCAATCAGTTCATGTCAGAGACAGTCCCTGCTCTCATTACTAGGGTATCCACTTGGATACTGAGCTGCCATGGGCTACATCTGAGCAGGGGTTCTACGTAATATCCATGAATGGTCCTTGGTTGGAGTATCAGTCTCAGAAAAGACCGTTGGGCCCAGATTTTTTGGTTCTGTTGCCCTCCCTGTGGAGCTCCTTTCCTCTCCAGGTCTTACTAACTCTCCCTTCTTTCGTATGATTCCCTGCACTCTGCCCAAAGTTTGGTTATGAGTCTCAGCATCTGCTTTGATACACTGCTGGGTAAAGTCTTTCAGGAGCCCTCTGTGGTAGACTTCCTGTCCTGCTTCCTGTTCTCTCCTTCCTGAAATGTCCATCCTGTTTGTCTCTTTGAGTGAGGATTGATTGTCTTACCCAGCGTCCTCCTTCTTGCTCAGCTTCTTTAGGTATACAGATTTTAGTATGTTTATCCTATATTATATGCCTTATATCCAGTTATAAGTAAGTATATATTGTGTGTGTTTTTCTGTTTCTGGGATACCTCACTCAGGATGATATTTTCTAGATCCTAACATAGAATGGCAGAGAAACACTTAAATGCTCAGTATCCTTGGTCATCAGGGAAATGCAAATCAAAACCACACTGAGATTTCACTTTACACCCATCAGAATGGCTAAGATCAAAAACTCAAGAGACAATACATGCGGGAGAGGTTGTGGAGAAAGGGGAACCCTCTTGCCATGGCTGGTGGGAATATGAACTTGTATAACCACTTTGGAAATCAGTCTGGCGCTTTCTCAGACAATTAGGAATAGCGCTTCCTCAAGATCCAGCTATACCTCTCCTAGGCATATATCAAAAATATGTTCAAGTACACAACAAGGACATTTGCTCAACCCCGTTCATAGCAGCTTTGTTTCTAATAACCAGAACTTGGAAACAACCCAAGTGCCCCTCAACTGGTACAGAAATTGTGGTACATTAACACAGTGGAGTACTACTCAGCAATTAAAAACAAGGAAATCATGAATGTTTTTCTTTTTTAAACTGCGTTAGTTGGATGACTCCTGTTTTCCATCATGAGGTTGAGGTGGTCCTGTTTGTTCTGGGTTAGAAGAAACCCCTTGCCTTTGGGCATATCAATACCAGAATAGGTGCTTTCCATTGCGTGTGTGTGTGTGTGTTTGTTTGTAGCACAAAGTATTACTCCTTGGAAATTGTGTAATTGGTATATAATCCAAACAACCCATATTCTTTTCTAAAAATCTTTTATGAATTCAACTTCTTTAATAGGACATGTGATTGTCTCATGTGATTGTACTATTTGGTCAAAAGTTCAGTTCCTGCTCTAAGAAGTCTTCAAATGGTACTAAGACAGTAAAACCAGTACAGTCTAACATTTTCCTTGGTGAAAGAAACACTGACATTGCAATTGCATATAATAATTAATGTTTCTTTCTACAGACACATAAGTTCTAAGGAAAACTCTACCAAATGGTGCTGCCTCAGAACATGTAACCAACCACAGGCAGTTCTCTACTAGGAGACTGTCCTGACCTCGCAAGTTGCCCGTGACAACCCGGTGCTGTAACTTTTCTATGTTGATACACGAAACTAACAGGAAATATTGGAATAAGGGTCTTTACCTCTTTATGTTCTGATGAAAATATAGGTATTCATCAGGAGCAATGCTGATTAGAATTGTGTAGAATAAAAATAAGGGCAAAGCAATGACAGTGGTTAGTAAACTCTTCCGTGGTGAGGTTGACAAGAATGTCCGTGGTGATGCAGACCAAGTGCTCTCCCTGATGAGATGCAATCAGGCAGCTGGTGATCCATACAAATGCTATTATTGTCCCCTGTGGTTGCTAGATAAGGTATTCTGCAATCATGGTGAACAATGATATCCACAAACCTGCTTTGGGTAATTCTGTATATTGTCTTTTCTCATACCACATATGGCCACTTGAATATGTTCTTTTTATTCACTACTGAAGTAGTAGAGAAAGTAGCTGACATCTTTCCTTTCCATTTGCTTTATAGTCTTGTGAGTATTTATGGAATTTATACACTTATAAACCTGATATATGTTTACAATACATATATATTTAGTCTATGGGGTACATTTACAAGACTCTTAGAGTTTAATGTCACTAAACCATGATAACTTTCCATGAACTTTCCTATCTAGCCATCTGTGCCATGAATTACTCATCCACATTGAAAAACATCTCTTCTTCCAGATGTGGACAGTAGTATGAACCATACATTTTTATTTGTTTCCTTGTTTTTCTTTGTATTCTGAGAGTATCTTTTCCAGTGTCCTCAGAATTATCCAGATTGAGGATTTGGATCTATGTTTTCTTCTATTCACATTGCCACTGTTTTAGAAGTGTTTTAATTTAGTGGCTATAGTAATTTGTTTGGCTTAGATTTCTTTTTATTGATGTTAGTGGCTGAACATAGAAAATCAAGTGTTTTAAAATTGTTGGTTCCTAAATTTTTGACTCTATTTCTTTGAAAGGTAGCCACTCCAAGGTTGTCCATGCCGTAGTGGATTACTCTCAAGTCCATGTGTATGTGAACAACACTTATTGGGCTCAGTCGGTTAAAAAAATAAGTAAGTAGGACATAAAAATAAAGATGCTTATTTATGATTTAGTGCTCCAAAGTCTATCTCTCTCACTGCCCATTGTCTAGTTGTGAGTCTTTGTATTAATTCCCATCTATTCCAAGGGTGATTTCTTATGAGGGTTGAGTGACGCACTGAAGCCTTTCCCTCAAAACTCAGGTATATAGGAAGAAGGGGAGGTAGAAAGATTGTAAGAGCCGGAGGTGATTGATGACTCCAAGGAAACAGCATCTTCCAAAAGGATTGGCAGACACATGAAACGTAAATAGCAGGCATAGCACCAAGGTTCAAAGGTTCAAACCAGACAAAATCCCAGCCCTGAGAAGGAAGGGTAGATACAAAGTCTCTCTCCTAACCCAGAAGTTACTTACAATGGATATTTGCTGATAATGAGAAAATCAATTTTCTCTAATCGACTGTGACTGGGGATATCAACCATACTCCAGGAGTAGTTGACCAACAGACTCCAAGTTGTGTGTGTGTGTTGAGGAGTAAGCTCTTTGTTTCATTTTGGTATCTTTGTATCATTATTTATTTTTTGTGATTTTTTGGTTTGCTTTTGTTTTTTGAAGATGGAGAAAAGCTGAGACACAGAGACAGAGACAGAGACAAAGAGAGCACATAGGAAGCTGGGTGGGAAGGAGGTAGGCTGGATCTCAGAGGAGCTGAGGAAGGGAAAAATATGATCAAAACTTATTGTATGAAAAAATAATGAAGAAATAAAAAGAGAGACGTGAAGTTGCAAGGAGATGTGTTGATGTCCCAAGGAAAGTTGAAGCTAAGGGGGTGGGGTTAAGATGGCCAAATACAGTGCATATATGTATGAAATTTTCAAAAAGTAATTTATATTTTATTTTAAAAAAATACAATAGATTTTATTGACTTAAAAATCCACTGATCTCTGCTTTGATTTAAGAAGAATTTGAGAAAACTGACTTTTGGACATCTTATAAAAATGGTATTCAGTTTTAGAATATCTTAGAATAAACACTGCAAAATGCCCTCCATTTTCTTCAAGGATAAGTCATGTGTCAAGTAAAATGTCTGAGTATATGACAACATCTTGCAGAGAAATTTTGACCTCTAGTATGTATTGTGCTGTGGTCATGGGGAAATGTTATAGCTGGTATGATTTTTCTTATTTGTCAAGAACATGACAGCTCTTACTTGTAAAACTCACCAGTTAGACTTGTGGTTTGAATATATGGTATTAGTTTGAAGGTATTGCCTCATCAACTTAAATATGAATTTCAGCAAGATAAAAATGGGGACTTTGATCTAGATCACCTTATCCCAATTATGACTATTTTCTGTTTTGTGAGCTATAGAATGAATTTATAGAAAGAAGGGGAACCATTAAAATATATTCTCTTTTGATAAGTACTTTCATTCATAAAACATCTTGATAAGCAGAGTTGGCCCACTGTTGTTATGGTCTGAATTTCTTTAATTTTATTTTAATTTTAGTAGGCTCAAAGACACATTTTTAAATAATGAAGTAAATTTACACTTAATGAAATGAGCTTGATAATGCTATTCAACTCAAATATGTAGACAATGAGATGAATAGCATACAATTTGTTCTGCTGAAATAAATACATGTCTTTTAAGTACAGATTAGCTTACAAGCAACTGGTAAATGAAAGCAGGGTAAGGTCACTAAAACATGGGAGGTGCGTTGTTTCAACAAGTTAATAATTATGCATCCAAACTTATTTTTACAGACAAGAAGAAATTGGAAAGATTTTAAGGAAATAGGTAAATATATTCTTTCCTGACAGAAAGTACCTTTTCTGTACAGTGGCTCTGAGACTTATGATGCTTTCCAGAGGGTGATGTGATATGGGTGTAGGGAGCTAAAGCTGCAGAAGCAGCATCTGGAATATAGTTCTTCTACTGTCAAACAACAAGAATAGAGCATTTCTGTGGATTGACTTTTTAATTTTCTCATAATTGGCCTCTATTAGAAGTGAATTTAGTAGCAATCTATGTCTCAAAATAGATCTACTCAAATCAAAAGGCATATGAATTCAAAGGAAAGATTGAAGATGACTGAAAGCACAAAGCCATTGGAGGCTTCACTTTGCTAGTGGATTTATTAGAAATGTGGCTGGAGGTTTTTGTCTTCTTTTTACAGAGTCCCATTGGCTTTGCCTATTAATATGTGTGTGTATATATAATATTCTAGCCTGTCATATATAACTTAATTATCCTGCTGTCCTCTAAATCTCATGAAGCTTTTCAGAAAGGTGACTGTGATGTATAACTTTATGTATTAAGTTGACTAATCTAAGGAATACGTAAGAAGCCAATAGAGCACTATCTTTATGGATCTTTATGGATGAATATTTGAAGTGGTAAACTGAGTAAAACATTATTCTTACTAGAAGGTGGGTGTCTTAGTTAGGGGTTCTATTTCTATGATGAAAACACCATGAACAAAAAGCAAGTTGAAAAGAAAAGGGTTTCTTTGGCTTACACTTTCCAGATTACAGTCCATCATTGCAGGAAGTCAGGATAGGAATTCAAGCAGGGCTGGAACCTGGTGAGGCCATGAACCAGAGGCTATGGAGGCGTGCTACTTGCTGGCTTGCTCCCCATCTCTTGCCCAGATTGCTTTTTTGTAGAACCCAGGACCACCAGCCCAGGGATTACACACACACATTTGGCCATAGAATACAAATGTATATACTTGAACTATGAAGCTTTGAGTTTATACAGAGACTCGTAGTAAGGATGTATTGATAGGGGCTTTTTAAAAATTTAAATTGTTTTTATAATTTATTTACGTTATATCCTGATTGTAGCTTCCTCCTGTCTCCTTCCAGTCCAACCCTCCCTCCCTCTTCCCTACTATTCCCCACCCCTAGTTCTCAGAAAGGAATACCTCCTCCCCTACCATCTGACCCCAGTTTATTAAGTCTCATTAAGACTGCCTGCATCCTCTTCCTCTGTGGCCTGACAAGATTCCCCCACCAGGGAGAAAGAACAGGCAACCGAGTCCATTTCAGAAACAGCCCCTGTTCCCCTTACTAGGGAACCAACATGGAGACTGATCTGCCTATTTGCTACATCTGAGCAGAAGGTCTAGGAGCACTTTATGCATGGTCCTTGGTTGGTGTATCAGTCTCTGCAGGCACCCATGGGACAAGATTTGTTGGCTCCGTTGGTCTTCTTATGGAACTTCTGTCTACTCTGGGTCCTTTTATTCACTCACTCTTTCTTAGGACACCCTGTGCTTTGCTCAAAGTTTGACTCAGAGTCTTAGAATCTGCTTTGATCCCCTGGTGGGTGGAGTCTTTGAAAGGACATTTATGGTAGGCTACCATCCTTTCCCTCTCTTCAACCATTTCCAGTGTCTATTTTATTTGCCCTTCTGAAATAGAATTAAGTATCTTCCCTAGTATCCTCCTTGTTATTTAACTTCTTTAGGTCTGTGATGGTAGTAAGTTTATCCTGTATTATATGGCTAATATTTGCCTATCCATCCCTGATCTCAAGCTGTACTTACTAGAAATCAACAGTAATTAAAAACTGCATGGTAGTGACATAGGCATAGAAAGGTGGATCAATGGAATCAAATCAAAGACCCAGAAATAAACCCACACACCTACAGACACTTGATTTTTGACAAAGGACCCAAAAACCATACAATGGAAGAAAGATAGTATCTTCAACAAATAGTGCTGGTCTAACTGGATGTCTACATGTAGAATAATGCAAATAGATCCATATTTATCACCTTTCACTAAAGTCCAGTGGATCAAAGACCTCAACATAAAACCTGACACACTAAATCTGTTAGACGAATAAGTGGGGGAAAAGCCTTGATCTCATTGGCACAGGAGAAAACTTTCTAAACAGAACACCAACAGCTTAAGCTCTAAGATCAACAACTAATAAATGGGAACTCATGAAACTGAAAACCTTTCATAAAGCAAAGACACTGTCAACAGACCAAAACAAAAGCCTACAGATTGGGAAGGAATCTTCACCAACCTTATATTGGACAGAGGGCTAAATCCAAAATATATAAAGAATTCAAGAAATTAAACACTAATAAACCAAATAATCCAATTAAAAATGGGGTACATAGCTAAACAGAGAATTCACAACAGAGGAATATTGAATGGTGGAGAGACATTTAAAGAAATACTTAACATCCTTAGGCATCAGGGAAATAAAAATCAAAAGGACTCTGAGATTCCATTTTACACCTACCAGAATGGCTAAGATAAAAAACTCAAGTGACAGCACATGCTGACAAGGATGTGGAGAAAGGGAACCCCTCCTCCCATTGTTGGTGGGAATGTAAACTTGTCCAGTCAGTTTGGAAATCAATCTACCGCTTTCTCAGATTATTAGGAATAGTGCTACCTCAAGACCCATTTCTGGGCATATACCCAAAAGATGCTCCACCATATAATAGGACATTTGCTTAACTGTGTTCATAGCAACTTTATTCATAATATCCAGAAACACAAGGACATCTGGAAACAACCTAGATGTTCCTCAACCAAAGAATTGGATACAGAAATTGTGGCACATTAAGACAATGGAATACTACTCAGCTATTAAAAAAAAAAAAAGGAAATCTTGAAATTTGCAGGCAAATGTGTGGAACTAGAAAAGATAATCCTGAGTGAGGTAACTCAGAACCAGAAAGACACACATGGATAGGAGCTTATCTTTCGGATTATTGTGTAGAAACAATTTGATTATGTATGCTAAAGTGCCCTATAAAGTTTAAAAAATTTTATTTTCTGTTTAAAATACAAGGGAAACCTTTACAATTCATTTTTGTCCTTTTTAACACTTCTTATTATCAGTACTTGGGATTCCACCTGTCTATGATACATTATGTAAAATATTCAGGCTAAATGAGTAGATTGTCTTTGTTATTGTTTTTATTGATATGGTAACATACCATGACCTTGCAACTTTTAAAAGAAAGCACTTAATTTGTGGGAAACAGCTCAGTAGTTTTAGAGTCCGTGACAATTATGGTACAGAGCACAGAAGCAAGCAGACTGGCATAGTGCTAGAGCAGTAGCTGAGAGCTCACATCTTGATCTGCAAATGGGAAGCCAACAGAGAAAGTGATATGTGGCATGGGTTTTTGAAACCTCAAGTTTCTCTCCATCAGTGACACACCTCCTCCAACAAGGCCACACCTCTTTTAACAAAGACCACACCTCCTAATCCTTCTCAACCATTTCTAACAACCAAGGACCATGCATGTAAATATATTAGGTCATGGTGGCCATTCTAATTCAAACCACAACAGATATGATGATGACCCTGCCCTTGAGATGCCTACAATCTTGTGAGGAAGTTGGAAATAAGGAGTTAATCACAAAAAAATGATTGTCTAACCAAAATCCATGGAAAGAAATAGAAGCAAAGCACATGATACAGTATCTTGATCTTTGCAAAGCATTCAGGAAAACTTCTTGGAGGAAAGGCCACTTGAATGAGACTAGTATAAAAGATTTACTTAGGGGAGAGAGAGAAAGGAAGAGTTTTTAATTTTTTAAATTTATTTAATTTACATCTCAGACATAGGCCCTACTTCCCCTCCTCCCAATCCTCCCTCCCTCTCAATGCTCTCTCCCCCATTCCTCAGAATAGATGATCCCCCTACCCAGACACCTCATCACATCTATTCACATGGGAACTGAATTCATCTTCCTCTCCTGTGGCCTGGTAGGGAAAGCCCATCACAGGAAAAGTGATAAAAAAGCAAGCACATAGTCTGTGTTAGAAATATCTCCCACTCTCCTGACTCATGGATCCACATGAAGCTTAAGATGCTCAGCAGCAGGCTTATCTTCTTGGGGTCTGTACATTGTTGTATGTTTATCCTGTACTATAGAACTAAAATCCACCTATAAGTGAGTATATACCATGTGTGTCTTTCTGGGTCTGTTACCTCACTCAGGATGATATTTTCTAGTTCCATCCATTTACCTGCAAATTTCATGATTTCCTCATTTTAAAATTTTTTTTCTTAAGATTTATTTATTATTTATACTACATTCTGCCTGCACACCAGATCTTACTATGGATGGTGCTGAGCCACCATGTGGTTGCTGGGAATTGAAACTCAGGACCTTTGGAAAAACAGCAAAGTGTTCTTAACCTCTGAGCCATTTCTGTAGCCCCGATTTCCTCATTTTTAATGGCTGAGTAGTATTGCATTGTGTAAATGCAATTTATGTATCCATTCTTCGGCTGAAGGACATCTAGGTTGTTTCCAGATTCTGGCTATTACAAATATTGCTACTATGAACATAGTTGAGCAAATGTCCTTGTTGTATGGTTGAGTATCTTTTAGATATATGCCCAGGAATGATTTGGCTGGATCTTGAGGCAGCACTATTCCTAATTGTCTGAGAAAGCAGCAGATTAATTTTCAAAGTGTTTGTACAAATTTGTACTTCCACCAGCAATGGAGGAGGGTTCCCCTCTCTCCACATCCTCTCCAGGATGTATTGTCACTTGAGTTTTTGATCTTAGTCATTCTGATGGGTATAAGATGGAATCTCAGAGTTATTTTGATTTGCATTTACCTGATCGCTGATGACATTGAGCATTTCTTTAACTGCTTCTCTACCATTCAATATTTCTCTTTTGGGAATTCTCTGTTTAGCTCTGTCTCCCATTTTTAAATTGGATTATTTGGTTTATTGGTGTTTAATTTCTTGAGTTCTGTATATATTCTGGATATTATCTCTTTGTTGGATGCAGGATTGTTGAAGATGTTTTCCCAATCTGTAGACTGCTGTTTCATTCTATTGATAGTATCCTTTGCTTTACAGAAGCATTTCAGTTTCTTGAGGTACCATTTATTAATTTTAGAACTTAGAACCTAAGTTGAACTTCAAGTCTCTGAAAAAAGAATTTGAAGAAGATACCAGAAGATGGAAAGATCTTTCATGCACATGGATCGGTAGGATTAACAGTAAAAATCTTACCAAAGGCAATCTATAGATTTTATTTAATCCCCATCAAAATACCAGCACAATTTTTCATAGACCTTGACAGAACAAGTCTACACTTCACATGGAAAAACAAACAAACAAACAAACAAACAAAAAACAGAATAGCTTAAATCTATACAATAATATAATTTCTCCAGGTATCTCCAGAATACCTGTACCTCAAGCTATACTGCAGAGCAAAAGTGATAAAACCTGCATGGTACTGGCATAAAAATAGGCTGGTTAATCAATGGAATGAAATTGAAGGCCCAGAAATGAATCCATATACCTATGTACACCTGATTTTTGACAAAGGAGCCAAAACCACACAATGGAAAATAAAAACAAAAACAAAAACAGCAGCTTCAGACAAATAGCGCTGGTCTGATTGGATTTTAACATGTAGAAAAATGCAAATAGATCCATATTTATTACCCTGCATAAAACTAAAGTCCAACTGGATCAAAGATCTCAGCATAAAACCAGATACACTAAGTCTGCTAGAGGACAAAGTGGGTAAGGGCTTTGAACTCATTGGCATAGGAGACAACTTCCTGAGCAGAACACCAGTAGCTCAGGCTCTAAGATCTACAATTAATAAATGGAACCTCTTGAAACTACGAGTGAATTTGAATGTATATGAACAGGCCTATCACAGATTGAGACATAGGATCATTCTGTGCAGGGAGGCAATATGCATGGAAGTACTACAGCAGCAAAAAGGACACATAATTGAAGAGTTGAGAGGTCAATATGCATTTTGGTCCCAGTAAGGGAAGAGGGTGTCAGGCAAGGCTCTCATATTGAGTATGATTCTTATTGAACATTAAAAGTGAGTGCTTTTATGTGTTAGAAACCAATAATAAATTGATTGATATTGAGTTATTGAGTTAGTTTATACAACCAATAACATCACCAGTTTCTGAAAAAAGACTTGCATGATTCTTGGTAATTCTATTGTGTTTAAACCTAAGACAAAGAAACACATTAAAAATAAATTTGCAACCAGAATAGTTATTTATTGGCAGGAGAGCATATTATAACAAGGCAAGAGAGGTATTGCCATCCATATGCACTGTAATTTTCTTTCAGAATGCCACATTATTCTCATTATTTGGAAAAGTGGAAATGCACAGATATAGGAATGTATGATGTGGAATCAAATAGACAGGCTATATTGAATATAAATGTTGAATGGAAGTTAATAAAGATCACATCTAGTTTCTGCCTTGAGAAAAAGATTGGAAACAGCGTTACTCACAGAGTTGATCATTGCATTTTGGTGAAAGAGTGAATTTGGTCTTAGATGTGCATCTGAGTCGCCTTGGGGATTTCAAAGTGAAGACAATGAGTGGCTAGTTGGATACATGGCTCTGTACTTCAGAAGATAGAGTTGGGCTGCTTTGGAGATGTGCATTTATGATACCCGAATGTGCTCATTGAACCCCTATGCATGGATGAACATGCTGATGGAAAGAACAGACTGAGAAAAATAAGAACAGTGAGCTGCAGCTGACCTTCAAGGAACTTCTAAGAACTCAGTATAGGAATTTCAAAGTCTGTGGACAGTGGAGAAATACATAATCTGACACAAAGTATTTAAAATGTTCCATCTCTTTCCTAAAATGAGAGCATCTTCAAAATGGGAACCAATGATTCAAATGAGAGGAACATAGTGAATCTTGCTTGTGAAAAAATTGGTGTATTTTTAAAAGCTATATAAACACAGCACTGGTCATATAGATTGATTGCCATTAGTTTCTGACACGCGTAAGTATTTTCTACTTTAATTCAAGTGTGAGAACTGTGCTCAGGAGGGTCCTCCTAGTAAAGACGCATTCCCTTTCATGTGCTTTAGATAAAACAAGGCTATATGCCACTTTAGACAATGCTTATCATTTTCTTTTGTTATTTATAATTCACTCGGAGATATTTTAAATTGAAGTACTGAATTACAAGTTTTATTACTAGTAACATACTGAACATTATAGATACAGAGAAGAGAAATAACCTGCCTAGATACTTCCAGAAACAAGCAAGAAAATACATATAATGCCTTCCATCTTTACGTGATGAATTGAGCCTTTGGGACACTACATATTTATAGCTTCCTACTTCCAGGATCCACTACATGTTTTTCTCACTGGGTCAGTGCCTCAGCTGCTTGGCAATTTTGTTGGAGCATTACAATCTTCATTTCTGAAGTTATCCCATGCTGGGTCAAAGGGCAGCATTAGTAACTGGTTTATGGGAGCAATTTAAACTCAGAGGAGTCCACATATATTCCTACCTCTCTCTACTGTATAATAATATCACAATTGTCCCTCGACAATCAAGACCAATTATCCCAGAAATAGACTATTGTCCTAACTTTCTTTTTGCCAACTCAGGGATAAAGAATCAAACTTACCAGAGAGTGACCCCAGCCCCATAGCTATTAAAAACAATGATTTTTTTAGTTTTTTTATTTAACTTTTATTAATTACACTTTATTCATTTTGTATCCCCCCATAAGCCCCTCCCTCCTCCCCTCCCAGTCCCACCCTCCCCCCCTTTCTGCATGCATGCCCTTCCCCAAATCCACTGACAGGGGAGGTCCTCCTCTCCTTCTTTCTGATCTTAGTCTATCAGTTCTCATCAGAAGTGGCTGCATTGTCAGGGTTCTAGGTTATCTCCATGAATAGTCCTTGGTTGGAGTATGAGTCTCTGGGAAGTTCCCTGTTTTCAAATTTTCTGGTTCTATTGCTCTGCTTGTGGAGTTCCTGTCCTCTCCAGCTCTTACTATTTCCCACTTCTTACATACAATTCCATTCACTCTGCTGAACAGTTGGACATCAGGCTCAGCATCTGCTTTGACAGTCTGCAGGGCAGAGGTTTTCAGAGGCCCTCTGTGGCAGGTTCCGAGGTTGTTTCCTGTTTCTTCTTCTGGCTTTCAGAGGTCCTCTGTAGCAGGTTCCTAGGTTGTTTCCTGTTTTCTTTTTCTTCTGATGTCCATCCTCTTTGCCTTTCAGGATGGGGATTGAACATTTTAGTTAGGGTCCTCTCTTTTGCTTAGTTTGTTTAGATGTACAGATTTTAGTGGGTTTATTCTATGTTGTATGTTTATATGAGTGAGTATATACTGTGTGTGTCTTTTTGCTTCTGGGACAACTCACTTAGGATGATCCTTTCCAGGTCCCACCATTTACCTGCAAATTTCATGATTTCCTTATTTTTCATTGCTGAGTAATACTCCATTGTATAGATGTACCACAGTTTCTGCATCCATTCTTCAGTTGAGGGGCATCTGGATTATTTCCAGCTTCTGGCTATTACAAATAAAGCTGCTACAAACATGGTTGAGCAAATGTCCTTTTTATGTACTTGAGCCTCTTTTGGATATATGCCTAGGAGTGGTATGGCTGGATCTTGAGGAACCGCTATTCCTAGTTGTCTGAGAAAGTGCCAGATTGATTTCCAGAGTGGTTGTACCAGTTTACATTCCCACCAGCAGTGGAGAAGGGTTCCCCTTTCTCCACAACCTCTCCAACATGTGTTGTCACTTGAGTTTTTGATCTTGGCCATTCTGATGGGTGTAAGGTGAAACCTCAGGGTTGTTTTGATTTGCATTTCCCTAATGGCTAATGAGGTTGAGCATTTCTTTAAGTGCTTCTCTGCCATTCGATATTCCTCTACAGAGAATTCTCTATTTAGCTCTGTTCCCCATTTTTTAAATGGATTACTTGGTTTATTGCTTTTCAGCTTGTTTAGTTCTTTATATATATTGGATATGAGTCCTCTGTCAGATAAAGGGTTGGTGATGATTCTTTCCCAATCTGTAGGCAGTCGCTTTGTTTTGATGATGGTGTCTTTTGCTTTACAAAAGCTTTTCAGTTTCATGAGGTCCCTTTATTGATTGTTGCTCTTAGAGCCTGTGCTGTTGGTGTTCTGTTCAGGAAATTTTCTCCTGTACCAATGACTTCTAGGGTATTCCCCACTTTTTTTTCTAGCCGATTTAATGTGTCTGGTTTTATGTTGAGGTCTTTGATCCACTTGGACTTCAGTTTTGTGCAGGGTGATAAGTATGGATCTATTTGCATTTTTCTACATGTAGACATCCACTTGGACCAGCACCATTTGTTGAAGATGCTGTCTTTTTTCCATTGTATGGTTTTGGCATCTTTGTCAAAAATCAGGTGTCCATAAGTGTGTGGGTTTATTTCTGTGTCTTCTGTTCGGTTCCATTGATCCACCATTCTGTTTCTATGCCAGTACCACACAGTTTTTATAACTGTTGCTCTATAGTATAGCTTGAGATCAGGGATGGAGATACCTCCAGAAGATCTTTTATTGTAGAGGATTGAAAAACAATGATTTTTATTGTTCTCTGGTAGAAGTATTTCTTCTTTGCAAAACAAGACAACTAAAGCAGCATACCATGGCGATGTTGGGCGTCAAAAGTCATGGTTTTGCAAACTGGTTTTTACTATTATAGATATAGTAAAGTGGGTAATTTCCATTTTCAGCATCTAATTTAATGAAGCCATTTATTGTTTTCTGGTTCAAATCCTGTTGCCTGCTTTTTGATCACTTTCCCCTGGTGGGGCTACCTCGATAGACCACAGGGGAAGAGGATGTACTTAGTTCTGATGTGACTTGATATGGTGGGGTGGGCGGGTGGGTGGGGACTCCAATTCTCTGAGGAGTAAGTGAGAGGGGATAGGGGAAATAGGGAGGAAAGTTGGTACCAGAAGGAGAAGAGGGAGGGGCTATGACTGGGATGAAAAATGAATAAGAACAAAACCAAAACCAACTGGACAACACTCCCTGTGATGCAGTGGTGTATTTCCCAGATCTTTGTGGGAAAACATCCCCATGTTTGAGGCTTCCGCAAGAGCTATTAGTGAAGAACCTTTAGCTTTCAGCCCAGGTCTAGGATTAATTCAGCTGAAACTTCCTTTCCTCCAGTGCCATTCATTCATCAGGCCCCTCTGCATTCAGTTACTGCATAACATTAGCGTACAAAACCATAGTGATCTTAACTTAGCCACAGCCAACTCTAAATGTGCCCCAACCCTTTTTTCCTTCTTCAGAATTACTGACAAAGTTGGATTAGGCAGGCTCCTCTTGGGCTTGCATGTTAGCTGTACTTCTTCATCTGTTCTTTTCTACTTCCTTCTGTCTCTTTTGTTGAAGTTGAGTGACAGACTTCCTACTCAGCATTCAACAGCCCCTGTCCTACAAAATAACCTGGCTGGCTCCAGAACAGTCTTTAACCAGTCAATCTTTTCTTCCATCAGACTAGCTTTTGGGTTGACAGAGTAAAATTGAAGAATTTACTTTCTTCTTTTCTTGAATGAATGTTCCCTTGTCTAAAGCAACTCAAAGACATAGGCATTCTCTAAGTCCATGTTTGTTACTAATGGCAAATTCTTTGCAGACAGGAGAGGCATGTTTGCATCCCAAGTATACAGTCACGTGTATAGCAACATTTTGGTTAATGATGAGCTGCTATACAATGGTAATCCCATAAAACTATAGTAGGGCTAAGAAATTATTGTTTCTTAGTAGCGTCATAACCTCATACTTCATCACTCTTGGGAGTTTTGATAGTGTTTGTGTAAGCTGGCTGTTCCTCAAAATTTTGGAAAATTACCTTTGCCACTTACCTTTAACTTTGGTAACTAACAGTTGTTTCTGAATTTAATTAAGATGGATTTCCATGTGGTCATAATGTTGAAAACAAATAAAACCATGCAACTAGATGCTACTCTCGCCCCCCCCCCCAAAAAAAAAAACCAAAGAAATAGGCTTACTTGTTAATTGATTGGTGGGTGTCTGAAGCCAATCATACCTTCTACCTTTTTGAAATTTCTGCTCTGTGTAGGATTGTTTTCATTAAAGGAAGACTGACCTTAAAAAGGAAAGCTGTTCCTTTACTTTTCTGGACAGTGGCTCTGCTCCATTCTAAAGCACTTGAACATACACATTAAAAATATGTTTTCCTGTCCCCTAATTTCTTTCTAAGTCAGGCCTCAGGTGGCAATTTGCCATCTGTGTGCACAGGTGTAGCTGAGTGTGGTACTCAGTTCTGCCCATAATGAGCTTCAGAGACACTTGGATATTTCTATCAATTTCTCTTAGGTTTCTGGTTAGTTCTATCCACTGCTAGAAGGCAAAATGGTCTTGTTATATTTATTAATTGCTTAGGGAGTGATTTAAGAATATATTCATGCCCTTTTCATTATTCCTATGAAATGATACATGATTTTAAATCTTGTTTCAGCGTAAGGCAATTACCTTGTTACTTTGTTAACACAATTACTGAAATTAATATTCATTTCCTTTATAATTTAATCAATCATGAAAATGGACTCCTTGCTAGATCTAGTATTATAGTTTCCTTCAGGGCTATGTAATTTCAGTCTAACATCTCCCTTTTTCCTTTACAATGGCTTTGTATCAATTAATCATCAATGAATCTTAGGGAAGTGACAATTTTGAACTTTTCATAAAGTTTAGTTTTATGTGATAAAAGCACAAGTCAAATGAGTACTGCCATCTTAGGCTTGGAGGGGGCAGAAGAACCCCAGTGTTCATGGCTGAAAGCTGTGCTTGGGTTCCTTGCAAATTTGAAAAATTTCTTCAGTGAATCAGAACTAAAGATCTTTTTACTTGATCTTATGCAGTGGTCTTAATAATATAGGTAATTCATTAGCTACCAGTAACCTTCTTGTTTTGTTTTTTCCTCTTTGAAACCCAGGAATATCCATGTAAGCCAGGCTGTAGGCATCCCTCCTGCCCATCCACTATCATGATTGGTAAATTCTGCTTGGCAATGCACCCTTGCAATGGAAGAAGGGTTTTCCCCGGGCTACAAAGGAGAATGTTCTTTTGATTCATTTTTATTCATTCCTAAGTAGTAGTTGATCTCTTTGAATATGTGAAATGCATCTCTCCCATTGTATTTTTAAGGGACATAGTTGGCAGAGTATTTACTGGGGCAATTGCATTTTATTTTGAAGATGATGAAGCTTCTGGAACTTGACAAACTTTTGCAAATACAAAAAATAAATGGTTCATACAACCAGAAGTCAGTCTTATAAAAACTGAAATTTTATCAACTGTTGATTTCTGCCAGCACAAAGCCATCTGAATCCCACCAAAAGAGGAAAGAGAAGAAAGAGAGAGCATTAAAACTATTTATTTGTCCTTGATTTGGTAAAAGGGTTAATGAACAAGTTGTTTTGTTTCCAGAAAGCACCACTTTGATGAACACAGGAACAAATGGTAATATATATATTTTTTAAGCTGGGAGGAATTTTTGCCCAGTTCTAAAAAAAAAATTACATTGTTTTTTAACCTAGATCAAAGAGTTGGCTGCATCCTCTTCCTTGTGGCCTGGCAAGACTTTTCCTCCCATGGGGAGGTGATCAAAGACCTGGCCACTGAGTCCATGTCAGAGACTGCCTCTGCTCCCCTTACTAGGGTACCCACATGGAGACTGAGCTGCTCATGGGCTACGTCTGAGGAGGGGGTGTAGGTCCTCTCCATGCATGTTCCTTGGTTGATTATCATTCTCTTCAGGACCCCCTGCGCCCAGATTTTTTGGCTCTGTTGGCCTCTTTGTGGCGCTCCTGTCACCTCCATGTCTACTTCCCCCTTCTTTCATAAGATTCCTTGCATTCTGCCCAAAGTTTAGCTATGAGTCTCGGCATCTGCTTTGATACCTTAATGCGTAAAGTGTTTCAGAGGCCCTCTGTGCACGGCTCCTGTCCTGTTCCCTGTCTTCTCTCCCTTCTGAATGAGAATTAAGACTCTTCCATAGGGTACTCCTTGTGGTTTAGCTTCTTTAGGACTATAGATTTTTAGTATGTTTATCCTATATTAAATGGTTAATATCCACTTATAAGTGAATATATACCATGTGTGTCTTTCTGCTTTGGGTTATCTGGGAAATGCAAATCAAAAGGAGCCTGAGAATAGTTAAGATTTGGGCAGAGTGCCAGAATCATTATGGAAGAAGAGGAGATAGAAAGACCTAGAGGTGACAGGAGCTCCACAAGGAGAACAACAGAGCCAAAATACCTGTGCCCAGGGGCCTACAGAGACCGATACTCCAACTAAGGACCATGCATGGAGAGAACATAGACCCCCTGTTCAAAGGAAGCCCATTGGCTGTTCAGTTTCCAAGTGGGTTCCCTAGTAAGGGGTAGAGGGGCTGTCTCTGACATGAACTCAGTGGCTGTCGCTTTGATCACCAACCCTTAGGGGGAGCAGCCTTGCCAGGCCACAGAGAAAGATGATGCAGCCAGCCTTGATGAGTCCTGATAAGGTAGGGTCAGATAGAAGGGGAGTAGGTACTCCCCAATAAGGAGATTAGGGAAAGGGCATGAGGGAGAAGAGGAAGGGAGAGTGGGATTGGGAGGAAATGAGGAAGGAGGCTGCAGTGGGGATACAAAGTAAATAAAATGTAATAAATAAATATATAAATAAAATTAAAGTAAATAAAAAATACTAAAGGGATGACACATGCTGGAGAAGTTGTGGGGAAAGAGGAACCCTCCAATACTGCTGGTGGGAATGTAAACTCATACAACTACTTAGAAAACCAATCTGGCATTTTGTCAGAAAATTAGGAATAGTGCTACCTCAAGATTCAGCTATACCATTCCTGAGCATCTGAAAGATGCTCAACTATACAACAAGGACATTTGCTCACCTATGTTAATAGCAGCTGTATTCATAATAGCCAGAATCTGGAAACAACCTAGATATCTCTCAACTGAAGAATGGATACAGAAATTGTGGTACATTTACACAATGGAATACTACTCAGCAATTAAAAACAAGGAAATAACCTTGACTTTTTTTTAACAAGGTCTTTAATCAAGATATACCACTTCTATAGCAGAAATTGTTATCGGTTTGCTTTTGAATGGATACAAAGGCTATTAACTGCCCTATCAAGTGAGACTTGAAATAAAGGTAGAAAATATTCCAGGGTTTTACCCAGTCTGGATGCCTGGCATTATCTTCAGTGGCTCTAATCAGGCTTTTGTTGTTAGGAAAGAGAAACAAATGGAAGGACACCAAAGGAGAACCCGAGTTTTGGCTGTTCCAGATCTCTATAGTTCTGCTGTGGTAACCTGGGAACCTGAAGAAATTATAAATTGAAGGAGTGAAAATGTAATTACATCTCTGTGGGACTGTGAGCCTGTTAAGTTAGTAAGACTTCACATTTTCAATCTAAGCCTTCTACAAGACAGACATTTAGACATTCTCACAATGGCAAATTCCAGCGGAACACTGTTCTTGTGAAAATTGCATCGCTTTTTTTTTCTTTCTTTGCTTAAAGGAAAGGTTTTTCTTCAGTTGACTAGCAGACACTAAGCTTTTTTAGCTAATGTCCATTTTCATGAGGTCTTTAAAATTTTAATCAGTGTCTTTTATCACAAAGTTATAAATTGTGGAAAGGCATTTAATTTAAAATTGTCAGTGCTTCACTGAAAAAGTGTTAATAAATGTTGATATAATAAAAAAGTCAGATAATGCACAGGCTTATTTCAGCAGGTGGGCGTGTAAAAGGGAGCGGGCTGCTGGTGTGTGCTAATTATAGTGGTCAATCCTACCAGACAGCCTCAGAGTCTTACGCGCTGGCTGGCAATAGGAAAGTACAGAGTCTGATTTTGAGCATTGCTTCAAATATGAGCCACCACAGGGTTGTGGGGGTGGGGAGCTGGGAGGTTTCTTTGAGGAATGTTCCGAGTCATAAAGAAACTCAACAAGAGCTATTAACCTTCGAAATGGCGTTAACAATGGCATATAATCCAACCTTCCTTTGTGCTGCTCTCACACACAAAAAGCGCCGTAGAACAATTTGCATGTGTCCATGGAAGAGGAAAGAGTGATACAAAGGGAAAGAAAAATGAGATGTGGGTAGAAATTTTCTAAAGTGAAATTTAAAAAATACATGTAAAAGCTGGCAAAAACAGCTTAATATTCTCAGCAAAGCCCTGAGTTCAGTTTTTACACAGAGGCATGGAGGTGCTTTGAGTGTTGCAACCCAAAGGCTGACAAATGCAAAGCCACTCAGAGGGGCATGATGGCACAGTTAATCATATCCCCCTGATTTAGTCCCAACTGAGGAACTCTTGGCAGGTTTTATAAGTGCAGCCAAAAATCAGTCTGAATTATGCAAGGATATCGGAGCCTGCACTGAGGAAATGAAAATGGTTGAATAGATGGAAGTGAAGATTACTTTCAAAGTCATTTACAATGTCACATATGCAAACAAAAAAGACAGAGGCAAAGAAATGCTGCCTAGCAAATCAGATAATTTGTATGTGTATGTATATATTTACATATATATATATATATATATATATATATATATATATATATATGTACTTATTTTCTTTGATAATTCACAAGGGTTTCAGACCTAGCAGCCACTACATTGATAAAAGTTTTGGAAATATAATTAGGTAGGCCTGGCCCAGGTGACTATGAAATTGGTAAAGACCTTTGCTGTTTCGTCTCCCCATTCTGGCTACGTACTGTCTGCGTGGGTTTTATCTTAAAGTACCCAGAGCCTACTTGCGGCTATCTCTTCCTTGCCTAGCACTTGTAATGTTTGTCTTCCTGTCCTCCTTTTATTTGAGCCTGTCTGCCTCACTCTCACTCACTCACTCACTCACCCACCCACTCACTCACTCTTTATTCTGTTGTTTCACATATAACATAAGTACATAATTTTATATATCCTTCCTTCTTTTTTCTTATTTTTGCTCACATGCACAGCATACTTGTACTCTTTTGTTTCATGAATTCTATGCAATTGTTAAGCTGGGTGCTTTGATATGTAAACCCACTAATGACATTTCTGCATGTTAACAGTGAAGAATTCCAGGAGATTGCCTTATTCTCTAGTTATGATAAAATGTCAGTCCTTGCTTCAGTAAAGGAGACGGTTTTGAGCACACACACACAGAGACATAACCTCAAGTCACAGATCCAGTAGATAATCTTACCCTTCTGTGAACTTGCCGTAGGATTAGGCCAGTGAGGACTCCTATTGAAGCTTGCTCTTTGACCTTTCCCACACTTGGTGTGGTCAACATTTCTCAAATTTTCCTCAGTGGTAGTGAGATATTGCCTGATCCCCAGTCTTGTTAAGAATAAACTGTGCAGGTTGTTTGTTCATATTAGGTTGAAAATATGACAACCTGACTAAAGAGCTCTGAGGGAAAAAATCATATAGAAATTTCAGTCATACACACAGGATATTAGAAACAAGGTAGGATGGTAAAACAGTTTTAAAACCACTGGCTTAGATGACGTCTAATATTTTTCCTAGCTTTTCCCAATCTATTTATTAGGTTTGTGTATATTCATGTACATATGGGTGTGGGGAACAGCCTTGGTATTTCTCAGGAGGTGTCTACCTTGAACAGCTTCAAGCTGCCCTGCTTGCCTGAAGTTTACCAAGCAAGCTAAAATGGCTGGCCAGTAAGGCATAGGTCCTCACCTGTCTCAGTCTCCCCAGTGCTGGTAACAGGAGCATGCTACCACTCCCGGATTTTTTATTTATTTTTTTTTTATTTTATTTTTTTTGTAGATTCTGTGGCTTGAACTCAGCTCTTCATGCTTGAAGGACAAGCACTTTGCCAGTTAAGCTATTTACCAAATCTGGGTTTTTCTAACCCTCTCTGTTAGGAATAAGGCTGGGATTCATTAGGTCAATTGCTTTTCCAATGCAAGCTACCCTAGGATCATACTGAGTGTATTTTTTGATATGTGCTTTCACTGGTTTAAATTCCTGACAGAATTTCTGGAATTGGAGATCCTCTGAACTACTTAATGAATATTTTGTATATTGTATTGTGGAAGAACAACACACCTTAAAAGAGGTTGGCATTCCTGTTGACCTCAGGACAGAACTTTACAAAGTAGAATATTGATCATGAGGTTTTTAGAAGCTCAGAGAATTCTTTGACACAGGATTTGTCTCATGCCTCCCTATGTGCTGGTTGGCTTAGTGCTCATTTTCTTGAAGTTTTTTGTTTTTATACTGGGGGGGGGGCAGTTTCTGAGAGTTTTCTTGGATTTGTCTTCTTCTTCTTCTTCTTCTTCTTCTTCTTCTTCTTCTTCTTCTTC
>NW_026591086.1:24618951-24631936 GCF_907164565.1 Psammomys obesus
TCTTCTTCTTCTTCTTCTTCTTCTTCTTCTTCTTCTTCTTCTTCTTCCTCTTCTTCTTCTTCTTCTTCTTGTTATTGTTTTAGGTCTTTTGGGCACCTCCTTTTTGTCTCAGCTCTTAAAACCATCTCTCATTCTCTGTGATGAACCCAGAGAATGCATAGTTTCAGAGTCTCTCTAAGATAGTCTGCTTGTGCTCCCATTGCATTCAGAGGCTTTGCTTCCTCCAAACAACAGCTCCTTTCAGGATACTTACACATCCTCCAGATCAGCTCTGGGAAAACAAATCTATATAAATACCACTGTCATAATCCTAACTGCCCCTCAGCAACTTTCTATTTTCCTCCAAGGCAGAGAAATAGTCTGTTGATTTTTTCTTTGGTACAGAGTGTATTGTCAGATTCCCACATGACTCCAGGATGCTCTGATTCTCACTTTGTAAGGGATAATTCCAGGATCCAGGGAGCTTGGAAAACCTTTCCAGTTTATATTTACTTGCTTGGGCACAGCAGCACATAACGAATCAAGAGTTGGAAACAGCTCTAGGCTCCTCATAGTTCCCTGAGGTAATTATGCAAAGTAAACTCTAATAAAGACCATGGGTTATACACATAAGAGCAGCTTAAATCCATGCTTCATTTAAGCTCATTGTGATGAGCAGATATTTGGCTGTTTGTTGCCTTTCCTCTGTGGGCTAAAAGATTGGCTTATTTCAGCAGAGCATAATTTGTTCTTCAAAGGAAAACAGTTAAATGCTAAACAAAATTGCATTCTGAGTGATAACAAGGAAGTTATGGCTTGGATTCATTCATTCACTTTTTCTCTCTCTCTCTTTGTATGTGTGTGTGTATGCGCACACACACAAGTGCACTTGCACACTGAAAGGTGACAAGAGACATATCTATGGTAAGAAACCATGCATCATCTACGTGTGATGTGTGGCTAAATTTTCTCCGCGGTCACCAGGATACTACTTAGTATTCTAAAATGAATCATAATTCAAGGTTATCACATTGATGAAAAGATTACAAAATAACATAATTTGATGTAATTTTGCAATTTGATGCTCAGATTAACTGTATTGTTAAAGAACTTCAAAGGCTTATCTTTGATAAGGTCTCTTGATATTAGGTATTGTCCTTCCTAGTTCCTTTCATTGCCAAGTGTTAATGACTATGCATCTAACACTCAGCTCTTTCTGTGCTCTAGGCTCATTTCATGGAGGACAGTAACTGTATTTCTGTAGCCATGCTTATCTGTACCAGCAGGTGGAGTTTTCAACCATGCCACACACAAATGGAGTGAAGAATAGACTCAGCTTCTGACATGCACACCAAAATAGCTTCAAGCTATGACATCTGATTGGCACCCTGTGTCCTAATATCTTCCAGGTGTCAGGCAATGCCAGTTAAACTCTAGGTTTATTTATTTTCATATTTCAGAGGAAGGCTATGAATCAGAACTCATTATCATTTCTGATAGCCAGATTCAGGTGCGTATTTTTCTAAAAATAAGCAAGAATAGCTATGAAATGCCATCTTTTGGATACCACACACCTACTAAAATCATGACCTTAAAGAAGATGAGGTTGCCTTTACCAGGACTGGATAAAACAGTCAACCATTGATGGGAAACAAGCCCATGGAACTCCACCTTAAGCTCTTGGCTAAAGACATTGTGGGAGAGGAGTCCCTTTACCCACAGATACGTGAACTATGCCCTATTAGATAGCTTCAAACTCACGGTCACACAGCTCTGTTTATACTCAGGGAGTCAAAAAACAAAAAGATATGAATGTGGGAAAGAGAGTCTTAGAGAGGAAGCAGTGGAGGTTGGAGGGGGATGTGAGATGATGTATGGAGGAAGGTAACCAGAATACCTTTTATACATGTAAGGTATTGTCAAAGAGCAAACAATTTAATATTAATGATGACTCAGAACTCTTAGCACTCTGATTTAGTACCACATGGGACACATGTTTCAAGCATTTTATGGGAGACAACTTTCCATTTTCACACAGTCATTCTCTATATAGCTCAACTTTGCCATAGGACAGCACAATCCTCTGAGTTCAGCCAGCAGATAGAGGAGAAGACAGAGAAAGATATTCATCTTTTAACTAACTTGCCTGGAAGGGACCCCATCACTCTGCTTGGCAAGTACTGTGTACGTATTACTATTTAAGTCAAGGACAATTAAGACATGTTGGCATGACATCTGCTTCTTGGAAGGAACGCAAATGGAGCCAGGATCTTTGGTGAACACTGAGCCTTCCCTGCCATGTTAGGTGACATGTAGGTGTATGTTGCAAGAAAGTTTGGTATAATACATGTCAAAGTGTCTAGAAAAAGTTTCACAGCTGCACACTTGGAAACAGTATTTGAGCCTGAGTCTTGGAAAGCTTTGTGTCCATTGGGCCCAAATCTCAGATGCATTTTGGGCAGTTTATGACTCAGCTTGTTATGTGCTTAAGTTTAACCTTCCAGTCTGGGTCCTGCCAAAAACCCCTGCTGGCCATTTAATACCTAGTATCTGGCATGCCAGATTACAGACTCTGCCTTTACACCTGTTGGCTGGGATCCTTTCCAAAGCTGGTAGAACTCTCAAAACCATCACACAGAAAGGGAATGTGAGTCTAGCCAGTTCCTGGAGACTAGATGCCAGGAATCTCTATTGATTTCTTTTGGTTGTCCTCCATTTTTGAGATTTAAAAGCTACAGCGTGGTCTGGCGCTCTGTATTTGTTTGTTAATTATTTTGCTCCTAAGGTCTGCTTGCTGTCTTTTATGAGCAGGCTATCATGTACCAAAAATGACGCTGTGTAACCTTGTCTCCAAAATTATCTCTGATTGACTAAATAAAGTTGCCTACACACCTGGGAAGGGCAGAGATGGTGTAGGTGGAGCTAAGGTTCATGGGTTAGGAGGACAGAAGGATCAGGGGAAGGGAAGAGACATAGGAGAGAGGAGAAGGAAACAGGGACTGTCATGGTGTAGTGCTAAGTGACTGGGAGGAATTTACTCTGAGGACCTGTGTCGCTGGAGAGAAGCAGCTCAAAGGGAAAGCATGTGCAAGTATTTACATTATTTTCGATGAGATGTAGCCCAGACAGAAATGATTAGAGAAAACGGCATGGGATGTGGGATTGAGAGATAACAAGGTAGTTTAAGGAGTTGATATGTGCCCAGCCCCAGATGAAATGAGGCTTTTTAAAAAATTATCAGATGTCTGTGCCTTTTATTGATATGGTAGCAGTTTAATAATAACCACCATAATAATTATATGTATTAGTAATAGACCTTAATAGCCTTTTATTTTCTGTAACACTTACATGCTTGTATACCTACTTGATTTATTTACTGGGTAGCTCTCGTACATGGTAAAAATAAACTGCTTTATCTCTCCAAGCACCTACCAGGTTGCTGCCTGTGTCATGTCTGTCAGATAGCCACCACCTAAGTAGAGCTTCACTTTCTGGAGTCTCTTTTCTCCTTCCTGGCTGCTTTGATCTAGATGAAGCCTCATTAAGAATCTAATTCTAGAAATTGCACCTAAAGCTACTTCAGTCATTTCTTCTTTATGTCCTCCCTTTTCTTACTATTAATGTTTTTCCGGTTCTCATTTGCCAATTATCAGTAGCTGTAATTGATCACAAACCCACAACCCCACTAATTCCAGAGCTCACTGGTGCCTAGTGAGCCTTTATGCTTGGTAACTGTCAGAAGTCCAGACAGATACTTAGAGAGAGAGCCGAGGGACACATATCTTAAGTGGTGTCCCTCATCCCAGCCTTCTCTGAGACATGTAACATATGCCATAGGAACTCAGCATCTCCGTGTTCCCCTTACTTTGGAAAACTACTTGGTTACTGAGCTACCACGGGCCACATCCGAGCAGAAGTTCTAGGTTATGTCCATAGATGGTCCTTGGTTGAGTGTCAGTCTCAGAAAAGACCCTGTGCCCAGATATGTTTGGTCCTTGTAGAGCTCCTATCCTTTCCATATCATACTAACTTCCCTTCTTTCATATGATTCCCTGCACTCTGCCAGGATCTCAAGGGCAGGCTGTTTGACACCCCCCCCCCCCCAGGGGAGGAGCAGTCTGTTAGGCCACAGAGGAGGACTTTGCAGCCAGCCCTGAAGATACCTGATAAAACAGGGTCAGATGAAAGGGGAGGAGGTCCTCCCATATCAGTGGACTTGGAAAGGGGCAGGGAGGAGACCAGGGAGGGAGTGTGGGGTTGGGGAGGGAATGAGGGAGCGGGATACAGCTGGGACACAGAGTTAACAAAATGTAACTAAAAAGAAAAAAAAAAAAAAGGAACTCAGCATCTCAGCATCCCCAACATGATGATCATGGAATGTAGATGAATCAAGTTCATTTAACCTTTTCACTTGCCTGAACTCCCCAGCTGGGTGGCATTAACAAGCATAAGTGGCTGGAAGCGTGATTTGTATTTCTTCTATTTTGTGAAAAAGAAGGCAAAAATGAATGAGACAACCTAAATCATCATATCCAAGTTGTTATTAGGCAGTTAATTCGTCCACAAATAAAAATCAGTTGCTCCAATGAATGTATAAGAACTTATCCATTAAAAAGGTTTTATTTTTCCTTTGGATTGCTATGCAGCAAGGGAGGGCATTACCTGAGAGACGTTCACCTTCTGGCTATCGGCCAAGTAGATGGTTCCATTATTATGCTGCTTTGTACTGCATTCTCCTCCACTCCCCCTGAAACGCTATTTTCTTTTTTTCTCTCATAAAGAACGGCATCATAGGAGCAAGCGGCTACGTAATAGGAAGCAAGAGCTTCTTATTGGGTTTAATGCATTATACATGAGTGTGGGCTCTGAAAAAAAAATTCTTTGGCATCTGGACCTGAGTTGGTTCAACAAATCTAAATATTCAAATAAATAAACAAAATGCTGAAAGTGGCAGTGATGCCAAAAGAGTAGCAACGGGTGAAAACTTCTCTTAGGGACTTTTAGGAGTCTTCTGTTTCAGTGATGAGGCCTCTCTGACTGAGACACTGGGTACCCCAGAGTAACTCTTAACAGTTGTACCCAGTCTCCGAATACTGCCATTTTATTCTTTATATTATGTGTGGTATTTTGAAGGAAGATGGCCATGATAGATCCATAGAGTGGCACTATTAGGCGGTATGGCCTTGGAGTAGGTGTGGCTTTGTTGCAGGGGGCACATGACCAGGCAGTGGGCTTTGAGGTCGCAGAAACTAAACTCACTTTTCTTCCTGCTGCCAATCCAGATATATAACTCTCAGCTACCGCTTCAGCACCATATCTGCCTGGACGCTACCGTGCTTCCTCTCCTGATGATAATGGACTAAATCTCTGAACTACAAGCCAGCCCCAAGAAAATGTTTCCTTCCCCCCCCCTTTTTTAAACAATTTATTCGTTATATATCCCGCTTGAAACCGCTTTCTCCACCTCCTCCCTATTCCATCTTCCCCCCCATCCCCTTCCCCTAGTCTACCAAAAGGGGGAGTTCTCCTCCTCTGCCATCTGCCCATAGCTTATCAAGTCTCATCAGGACTGTCTGGATCCTCTTCCTCTGTGGCCTGGCAAGACCACAGGAATCGCTAGGGACAAGTGATCAAAGAGCAGGCAACCAAGCTCATGACAGAAGCAGCCCCTACTCCTCTTACTAGGGCACCCACATGGAGACTGAGCTGCCAATCAGCTACATCTGAGCAGGGAGTCTAGGTCTTCTCCATGCACGGTCCTGGGTTGGTGCATCAGTCTGTGCTGGATCCCCTGGGCTAGATTTTTTTTTTTTTTTAGGTTTTGTTGGTCTCTTTGTGGATCTCTTGCCCCTCCCCCCATGTACTTCTATGCCCGCCCTCCTCTTCTTCTATAAGACTACCTGCACTCTGCCCAAAGTTTGCCTGTGAGTCTGAGCATCTGCTTTGATCCCCCGTTGAGTGGATGGAGCCTTTCAGAGAATCTTCTATAGTAATCTCCCATTCTCTTTCCTCTCTTCCACCGCTTCTGGTGTCTATCCTGTTTGCCGTTCTGAATGAGATCTAAGCATTCTCCCTAGGGTCTTCCTTAGTGTTTAGCTTCTTTAGGTCTGTAGATTGTAGTATGTTTATCCTATACTATATGACTAATATCCCCTTATAAGTGAGTACACTCTATGTGTGTCTTTCTGCTTCTGGGTTATCACACTCAGGATGATCTTTTCTAGTTCCATCCATTAGCCTGAAAATTTCATGATTTCCTTGCTTTTAAATCTTTTCTTTTAATAAGCGTTTCCAGGCTTATCTGAGAAATGTGGCATTATTCGTTCATTTGTACAATTAAGGAACTAGCTTCTTCAAAAGGTTTGTGATAATTGAATTAACATGCAAATATAGAACCTAGTAGACAGTCTCAGCTCACCTGGTCATGGTATCTGTTCAGAGCAATGAAAACCTGAACTAGTACACCTTGTTATTTAGGGTTCAGAATTTGTGTGGAGTTATCTAGAGTCATGTTCTCCCTTCTACCATAGCATGCACTACTCTACAGGACTGTTTCACACTTTTCAGGGAACTGGGGGAGTTTTTATTTGTAATTCTCCCTTAAAAATATCTTGTGTGAAGCTGGGCATAGTGGTGCATGCCTTTAATCCCAGCACTTGAGAGACAGAGGCAGATGGATCTCTCTGAGTTTGAGGCTAGCTTGGTCTACAAAGTGAGTCCAGGACAGCCAGGGCTACACAGAGAAACTCTGTCTTGAAAAACCAATATATTTAGTGTGTGTATGGGTATTTGTATGTGTCTGTGTGCATGTGTGTGTGCATTTTCATGTATGTAAATATGGACATATTGCTATACCAGAGCTTATGTGTGGAGGCTAAAGCACAACTTCAGGTGTGTCCTTGCCTTCTTCCATACTTTAGACAAGGTCTCTTTATGTCTGTCACTGCTATCTGTGCCAGGCTAGCTGCTTTGTGAATTAGCTCTTAGTCACTTTCAGATATAAATCGTAGCATGCATTCCAATGCACTGCTAAAACATGACCAGCCATATTAAATAGCTAAATCAACACCTATCTTTATCATAGTGTGAGAAAATGAAAAGTAGAAAAGGCTGATTTGTCCTGGGAAGAGGGAGGTAACTAGAAATCAAGGAGTTATCAGGTTACCTAACAAATTCTATAGGCACAAAGCTACCCTTGAAATTAGTGGGTGTCCTCACCTCCTCTCTTGCCACTGAGTAGTGGGATTACAGGGACATGCTACAATGTCTAGATATCTGTGGGTCCTGGAGATCTGAGCTCAGCTCTTCCTGTGCAGCAAGCTTTGCCCACTGAACCTCTTCCCCGCCCCAGCTGTGTGTTCATGTTTGCATAAAGTGGGTGCTTCATTGAACTCTGCTTTATGATGTTTAGTGATGGCGTTAAACAAGATAGAAGTGATAGGATTAATATTTGTTGGGCAGAATTGGGTACTTTCTACAAGGTTCTGTCATAGGAACAGGTTCTGTGCTTGCATACAATTTCAATTAATACAAACCTTTTGAGGAAGTTGCTTCCTTAATTGCACACACAAATGAACCAATAGTCTATAAGTAGACTTTATTTACTTGGGGGAGCAGTAAAGTAGAGGGCAATCTTTAATTTTTCACCTCTGGAGCTTTTCTCTCTTCTGACATTTGTACCACAAATTTTATAAGAACTCAAGGCACTATCATGCCTGTGCATGGCAAAAGGAATTGAACAATAAATACTGTCAATACAGTGAACAAAAACTCATTTTGAAACTAGGGCACATGGCTATATGCCTTGCCTGTTTCCTTGAAGAAAACACCCACTGATTTCAAGGGTACCTTTATGCCAATAGAATTTGTTAGATAACCTGACAATAGCTTGATTTCTAGTTACCCCCTCTTCCCAGCACAAATCAACTTTTTTTCTACTTTTCATGTTCTCACAGTGTGATAAAGATAGGTGTTGTTTTTGCTGTTTAATATGGCTGGTCATGTTTTAGCCGAGCATTGGAATGCATACTATGATTTATATATGAAAGCAACTAAGAGCTAGAAACATGGATATTTACCTGAGTGAATTAGCAAGAATTATACTTCCATCTGTCACAAAAAGGTGTATGAGTACCTAGGATATTACAAATTCTAAATATTAAACTTAATATATAAAGATAAAAAATATGAGTACCACATGTAAAAATGTATGGGCATTTATAACCATTCTAAAGATTAGAATTCTAAAAAATTAAACCCAATATAAATAAGCAGTATATATGTGCTACACATTAAATTATAGACACACATTCTTTAATACCTGATACATTTTCCATGTATCCTTTACAGTTACTCTCTAAGATGGCAGAGAGCCACACAGCAGAACCACTGTCATCGGAATGTATGAAAAGCAGCAGGAGATAAGTAGTCTTATTATTGACTGAAGTAAAGCAGAGTGACCCTGTGTTTCAGATCTGATTGACTTAACTACTCCATTGCATATGGCCAGTGTCAGAAGGCCATCATGAAGCAATCATTTGCTTTAAGAACATTGTTTCCTTCTAAGGCATGCCTCCAACCTTATCAGAATGTCAAGCAGGAGTCCTGGCAGCCGCGTTTGTTGTCTGGCAGGAAACCCATCTGTAAGCCAGTGATAGGGGGATCTGACATCTGTGGAATGCGATTTTATTTTACAGAGAATAAAAAAGCTGTATCCTTGGAAATGACAAGTGCTGAATCTGTCTGATAGAAGAATGTGACCGTTGTGCCTTTCCTCTTAATCAGCGTCTACAAGAGCTAAAGAGAATTGGGGGGCATATGACAAACACCCTTAAACCAGGAATTCTTAACCTTTTGCTACCTCATCCCCTCTACAGGCAGGTAGAGCTATGGAAGCTTTCTGATTGGGTTTTAACTGTATAAAATATGACAATCTAAGTGCATAGGAAAAGCACTGTATTGAAATATAATAATGACATAAAGTAAATCTATAAAATAAATTTCTATAAAATAAATTTTTACTAAGTAAATATAAGTACTCATCAATCAATTAATAGGCACTGGTGCGTGTGAAATACTGATTTAAGATCTGCATGAATACTAGTGCTTAAAAATAAGTGATTTATCCATGCAAACCCTCACATAATGAACACACTTCTGTGATTTTTGCCTAAATTTATAATTGATGGGAATTCTAACTTCACCTGAAAGATACGAAAAATACAACTTTTTGCATTCATAAGCTTAAACTCCAAATTTCTGTCCACAGATTCTTTGGGACATTTGTGCACACAAGGCTATGGCAATATGCTTTCAAATTGCTCCCTTGAATGAGGTAGCCAAGTCCATTTGGGGACACTTGAAGATACATAAAAGAACCCAACTGATTCATAAAAGAGCCCGATACATAAAACAACACACTAGAAGAATCCATAAAATAAAGATGGAGACTTATTTATCATATTTAGAGATATTCTTTACACTCTAATATTGACTACATAAAGAGACACTTAATTTCACTTCACTATTCTATTTGTTTTACTTCAGTTTCTTTATAATTTCATGTGCAATTTTTTTTTCACAATTTCAATTAAAATATTTTCACCGTTTCTCCACTCAAATAGCTATTTATCTGCACTCTTACTGGTAGAAGTGTCAGAATCATTTTATCAATGCTTGGAAATCATCATCTCAGAGTGAAGATTTGGGAGATGGTAGTTTTTGAGAGATAACTTAAAGTCTGTTGTTTAGACATTTGGCAAAGAGGAACATGACTATAGTTTTAAAACTTAAGTTGGGGATCGATGCACATTCATTCACAGACAGGGCGAGAAACAGTGGGGGGAAACATACTGAAGTTCCGAGTACAGAAATGATGAATGTTGAAACACATGCTGAGAGCAGGCAGAGCAGTCATCCAGAGCAGGCCAACCTGCCTCTGAGGTTTATGCTCTATCTCAGTACATAGGTGTATATATATAAAGATGTACAGACACTTACTGGAAACAACCCATAACATATTCTCTTTAAACAGTTCTTTGGGATCCATGTAATTTTACAATTTATTAAAAATGTAAGAAGTGTTGTAGACTGATAAGGTGAATGTTTATTTTTACAAAAAGCATTAAACTTTGTCTCTGTGTTTGACACTGTGTACATCTTTAACCTTTGTGGGAGCTGCTTCATATTTTGCTCATACTGTTGTCACAGAGAGAAGAGCATTGGCTAGTCTAAGTGCACAGTACAAAAGAGCATTTTTACTTAGGACCATTTCAGACATTGTTGGAAATCATATCCTAATCCCAAGCCAACATTTGCTTAATGGTTTTAAAAGAAATCCAAGGCAATATTCAAGCTGAATTTTTAAAACTCAAATATTTAAGCATAATGCCATCCACACATATACTAATTTGATGCATTCAGAGGAATGCTGATAGGGAAATAGAATGAAGAATCTTTTTTTTTTTTTGCTATCATGAAATTATAAAGAACTTTTCTTTGCTGTAATTAATCCATTGTTTTGTAAGAGCAGAAAATTGTGCGTGTTCAGTAAAAACACTGCAAATCACAGTGTGTTACAGTCAATCTGAACCAAAGCTTTTGGTCAGCATCTAGTTCAGTGTGTATGTACTGTGTTCAGAATCAGAACTTCTGTGTAGTTGTTGGATGCAGCTCAGGGAATACTTCTAGAAACACTTTGGACTCATTATATATTTGATTATGAATTTGGTTTGGTTGTTATATGATCAGAAAAAAACTTTTACTGTTGCCATGAATTTTTTCCCATTGAACCACACATTCAGTCATACAACCCAGAGTTTAAGAGTTATGCTACATAGAGATGAGAGAGGGAGAGGAAGATGGAAAAGGATATGGGGAAGGAGAGGGAGGAATAAGGAGATGGTTCTAAGGTACCATTGACACACGGATGCTAGACCCTTGCGTGAGGGTCCTGTTTTGGCTTTGGCTTTCTTTGGATTATACATTTTATCTCAAGGCCATGAGTTCCTTGGATACGCTCACAGCCATCAGACCACACACCATTTATTCAGGACCTAATGCTCCTCTTCGAGCATAATCTTGCCTTTGCATGTACATGTGTGAGCCTGAGGTTCAATCAAAGGATCGTGCTTTGAAAGAGTGTGACTCATGGGTTGGGTGTCTTAAAAGTGTGAATATAAGGCCTCTTGGAGCTTAGGTTAGCATTGGATTGTGATGCAAATTAGAATAGGACAAGAGCTGGGTCCTTGAGGTGTTGGACGTATTCTTTCCTTCCTATTATATTATGCAATTTGGAGGAATCTGAGTTACCTCAGTTTTAACTTGATCTGTCGGAACACCGAGCATGCAGCCAGTCCTGATGAGATTTGATAGGCTGGGGTCAGTCGGTAGTGGAGGAGGGCTCCTTCTTTCTGAGAACTAGGGGAGGTGGGTAGGGGGAAGAGGGAGAGAGAGTGGGACCAGGATGAGGGAGGGAGCTATGATTGGGATGTAAAGTGAATACATTAAAAAATAAATTTAAATTTAAAGAAAGGAAAAACAAATCTTGTGTGTGTGTGTGTGTGTGTGTGTGTGTGTGTGTGTTGTTTCTCATGTCCTGAGTTCCCACAGGTGGAGGCTTGACCATTGCATTATGTGAAAGATAAAACAGTTTAAGAGAGATAGTAGAGAATTTGTGCTTGATTGCCCAGTTGCTGTCAGCATTTCAGGGATAATTTGTTTCTGAGCAAGGCATGGATTTGTGAGAGAAGAGACTTTCCTGAGGCACTGGCATGGAAATCAGTAGAGGGTCAGGAAGGAACAGTGAGGACATCAGACAGGAAGTAATATAGACTGCCCTGTGGCTGTCTGTGGTGATGTTCCCAATGCAGTTAGCATGATTCCCCATTTATCCGTCTGTACTGAGAACCTGTGTGGGCTTAGACAGCTACAGCTGCCGGACAGGAATACAGTGCTTCCAACCGAAAAAGCTTAACTTAGTCTGTCTTTCTTAGAATCTCCAAGCGCAATCTCTGAGACTTTTCTTAAGGGATACAGAGTATAGCTAGAAATCCCCACACAAGTACCTTTCTTTGCTCAGTAACTAATCTTTTTCTAAATGTTACATTCTGGGAAATAAATCATAAATCACACTTTGCCATGTATGGGTGCAGTCACTATTTACAACCTGTGTTTTTTTTTTTTTTTTAATGCTTTCACACCAAGTTATCTTTAAGCATCTTCTCCCCCCATCCCCCGCAAATTTCTCATATTTGGAGTGCCATAGAAGCTAATTAAAGAAAATCCTCCTACACAGTTTCTACTACTGGCTTCATGACTAATTCTCACCTCCAATTGTAGCTAAGAGCTTGAAAGTAACTGCATCATCGGGTGTTCATCCATGTATAAAAAAGCATAACTACATAACTGGCCTGCTTTTCACTTTGATATTAATAACTCATGTTATAAGTATGTAAGATACCAGAGGCTCCGTAATTCCTGACGTCTTTGGCGTCAATTCATACCCTTCAATTATGAAATAGAGGCTGTCTTGTGATGTCATTATGAAGTCCAGACAAAGCATTTCGGTGACTCCTATGTGGGGATTTTCAGATTATATTATCAGTACCAATGAACCAAATAATGACTAGAAATAGAGACATTTCTTAAAACTTAATTTAACAATTTAAGGTGATCTAGAGATATTCTGGGCCTTGCCACTTCATTTGTGCTCTTAGTGTCTTAATTTCCTCATGTAAAAGGTAGGAGTGGTAATGTCTGCCATAGGGACTTGTAAAATTTGCATTGTTAATGGATTTAAATAATCTTCTCTGTTGTCGTGCTGCTACTTCATTGAATACATACGTATGTTGTAGTTCACATAACTGCTACGGAGTCAACAGGTTCTTGTTGAGAGTCTACTAAGTGATAGTTACACGGAGTCAACAGGTTCTTGTTGAGAGTCTACTAAGTGATAGTTACACGGAGTCAACAGGTTCTTGTTGAGAGTCTACTAAGTGATAGTTAC
>NW_026591086.1:24631946-24749634 GCF_907164565.1 Psammomys obesus
CACGGAGTCAACAGGTTCTTGTTGAGAGTCTACTAAGTGATAGTTACCCATTTGTGTATCTGGGAATTCAACAGCTGACAGGCATCTGGAACCCATGGAGCTCATATGTTGCAATCCTATCTAATGATCCTACTGGTGATACATTTAGTACATTTTGATATTTTCTGAAGTTCTTAGTTCGAATATGCTCTAAATATTAGCATTGAAAGTTTTATTAGAAGCTGGATATAGTGGCCTGCAGCTGCAATCTCATTTAATTTGGGGGGTGGGGCAGGTGGATTTCAAGTTTCAGGTCAATTTAACAACCAAGTTAACAGTTCCTTTCACAAAATAAAGGAAAAGCAGGCTAGTTATACATCATTTTAAAGCTGATATTTTTTTTCTTTTTGCTACTGAATTTTGTTTCTTGAGATAATTAATGTCTTATCATACATGTGACACAATTCTATTCTTTTGCAATTTGCTGACTTTGATGTAATTCTATTCCTCCCACTTTTACTTTCTCTTGCCTATGATTTTGATTTTCTATCAAAAATATTACTGTCCATAACAATGTTATGAGAATTTTCCACGACCTTTTCTTCCATGAACTTTATATCTTTTATTCTTATATTATTTAGTCAAAACCATTAAAACCAAGCACTCTTTATCTGTGCTGTTGGTATTTTTGCTGATAATCAGTTTATTTATCCTTTTGAACTTACCGGTTTTCTTCTTTGTTCACTGGCCTATAAATGTCTGTCTTTCTTCATTTTATAAAATGGCCATGTGTATTTTCATAGGAGTTTCAGTGAATGATATTGTGTGCTCTTGACAAGTTAAAGCTGTCTAATCTACTAATACGGAAAGTCTTTCAACTTACATCTTACAGAGTTTCCCCAATCAATAATTTTGTTTTTATTACAAATTTTATTACTTTCTCCTTTAGTAAGACAATAAATTTCTTTAATTTCTAAACATTTTCTTCTTTTGATGTTATTATACATAAGATTATTTCCCTCATTTTTATTCTTTTCTGCTTTAAAAATTTTAAATTTCTTCTCTTCTTTTTGATAGGGTTTTTATGTTATATTTGTTTAATTTGGTTCAATGATTAATTTTTTTTAATTTTATTTTTCTTTTTAGTTACATTTTGTTAACTCTGTGTCCCAGCTGTATCCCGCTCCCTCATTCCCTCCCCAACCCCCACACTCCCTCCCTGGTCTCCTCCCTGCCCCTTTCCAAGTCCACTGATAGGGGAGGACCTCCTATCAGTTGGGGAGGTTGGGGAGGTCAAAGAGCCTGCCCTTGAGATCCTGTTAGAAATAGTCCTTGTTCCCCTTACTTTGGTTTGCAGGCAAATGGTGGGATCTAGAAAAGATCATTCTGAGTGAAATATCCCAGAAGGAGAAAGACAAACATGGTATATACTCACTTATATAGACCTATAATATATGATAAACATAACGAAATCTATACACCTAAAAAAGATTATCAAGAGAGCGGACATGGGGTAAGATGATCAATCCTCATTTAGAAAGACAGATGGGATGTGCATTGAACGTATGACAGGAGTCTACTGAGTGCATCTGAAAGACTCTAACTAGCAGTGTTTTCAAAGCAGATACAAAGACTCATGACCAAATCTTCAGCAGAGTACAGGGAATCATATGAAAGAAAGGGAGTTAGTATGATGGGGAAAGGATAGGAGCTCCACAAGGACCAAATATATCTGGGCACAGTATCCCAGAAGGAGAAAGACAAACATGGTATATACTCGCTTATATAGACCTACAAGATATGATAAACATAATGAAATCTACGCACCTAAAGAAGATAATCAAGAGGGTTTTTTTTTTAATCAGCTTTTCATTGGCCAATTACATGATTGTAAGTATCTTTTGAAAGAAATATTTTTTTAGGTTCCTGAACATCTAAGTTTTGATTTATTATATTTTGTTTGAAAAATATTTTTAGAACAGGCCAGATGGCTCAGAGGATAAAGCAGCTTGCTACCAAGCCTGATGACCTAGGATCTATTCCCTATAAACACATGTGGTGGAAAGAAAGACAAGACTATCACAAATTGTCTCCAGGTCTACACACACACACACACAGCTATTAAAAATGTAAAATTATGTGTATCACTGTAGCCATTTGGTTAAGGCATTGGATATGAAAAGTATTCTCATATCAAAGGTTCACCTTAATATTATTAATTAATCTCTCTGGAATATTTTTTTAGCATGTAATTTTTTAAATGATTCATGCAAATACTATTTGTGGAAAATAGTCCTTTTCCATTTCATGCTTAAAAGCCTTAGTTTGCAGGTAGGCCATGCAAACTTTATCTCTTTCAATACTTCTGGAGTAAAAAATGGTGGCAATTTTAGTAATTTTGTATAATACAGTTAAATTACACTCATTCTTCAGTGACTTTATATGTTAGAGCCCTTAGGGAAAAGTAGCTATTTCTCTTTCCTAGCCACTTGCTGTTTGGGCTCTATAGGCTCGACATTGTAAATTACAACAAAAGAAAAAGTGTCTAGCCTACCCTGCACTGGTGGGTTACCCATATATCATATTTTATTTTTATAACAATCACCCCAGTCCTGAAGACCATCTCTAAGGAATAAAGTAAATGTTTTTCTTTCTTGGAAAGTTGGTCTGGCCAACTAGTCATAGCTTATTAGGAAAAAAAGTGACTCCCTTCATAAGGGAAAATGATGTCCTACTTTTTGAAGACATGAGATGTGAAGTTGGTGTTTGCAGTACTTACTGGCAGAAGTTGTTGCATTGATAGTTAAACCTTCACTGTATATGATTACTGATGTCAGAGTTGCGGTTTGCAAATAGAGAAAGGTTGTCCTATACAGAGGCTGTAAGCTGCATGTTGTGGGACAGAACTAAAAGATTTTTTAGTTCAACTTTATTTAAAAACACTTGGGAAGAAAATGATACAGTACTTTTGAAGAAACACAGAAGTTTCAGCTTCATCATATTACAGCGTTTAGCCAAACCGGGATTAAAATAATTTGAAAATGATGACAGTCTTCTACCTTTGGCTGTTTAATACATCTCATTACTTTAAAAAGCAGAGGTGTGTGTGTTTGTTTGTGTGTGTATGTATGGCTGCTGCAGAGGCCAGAAGCGAGCATTGCTTCTTCTGAGGCTAGACCCACAGGCAAGTTGTGAGCCACCTGAAATGGGTGCTTCAAGTTAAATTCAGGTCCTATGGAGAAATAACAAATGTTCTTGACTGCTGTGCTATCTGGAAGAGTGCACTGGATCTTCTGGAACTGGAGTTACAGGTGGTTGTTAGCCACTGTGTGAGTGATGGAAACTAAACCTGAGTTCTCTGAAAGAACATCAGATACTATTGACTAATAAGACACCTCTTCCACCTAGAAGCTTTCCTCCTAAGCTTAAACATTCCTTCTTGTAACATTTGTAACAAGAATTCAGTTCGCTTAGACTTATGTTATTATATTTTGTTTTTGTTTTATAGTTGGAAGACATTATCTTTATACATTTTTAAATTAAAATATTATTGCATTACTTCCCTCTCTCTTTTTTCTTTTTAGGCACTCCAAATCCCCTCACCCCCTCACCAGCCTCCTGTGTCCTCAACCCTACTCTCACATTGATAGTATCTTTTACTTTTAATATATATATATATATGTATGCATGCAAGCATAAATGTATAAATACAATCTGTGGACTCTGTTTTTGATATGTGTTTGTGATTTCAGGACTGACACTTTTGTGTTGAATAACCAACTAAGAATTCATTTCTGGGTGAGTCTAATCCTCCCTCACTCTGTAGTTATTTGCTTCATTTAATTCCTTGTCTAGGGGAGTATCCCTGTGAGATTATTTTTTTCCCTTCTGATTGAACATGTCTTTTGATATTACCATTGTTCAGAGTTCAGGTCTTGCTTTTGCAGCCATATCCATGAGAGACTGTTTCACAGCAGGAATGCTGATATTCTGGCTTTTACAGTCTTTCCAGCCTATTTTCCACAATGCTCCCTAGGCCATAGATATAGGAGCCAAGGTACAGATGTTCGCATTGGGGTTGGGATTCTACAATATGTTGCTCTCTATCGTGTACAGCTGTGGGTTTCTGTGATGGTGTCCATTCACTGTGAGTAGAAGTTTCTTTGATGAGGGGTACCTACATGTACCTGTTTATGAAATGATAAGATTTAGATCAAGGAGCATCCAGCCAAAGTAATTCATAGTTTCAAAGCAATCATACTCCAAATGCCCACAACATTCTCCATAGACACAGAAAGACTCCTAAAATTCATATGGAACCAAGACAGACCACAGTCAGCGAAATCTTGAGGACAAAGAATAATACTGGAAGGATGGCCATTCCAGACTTCAAGATATAATATAGAACTACGGTACTAAAAACTTATGTTTCTGGCACAGCTTAACAATGAAGTGAAGCAAAGACCCAAAGTTGAGTAATTGTAACCATAGCTACCTGCTATTTGACAAAGAGGTAAAAAACACATACCAGAGAAAAGAACATCTTCAACAAATGGCACTGGAAAAACTGGATATCCACATGCAGAAGAATGAAATTAGATGAGAATCTACTACCTTGCATAAAAATTAGGTTCAAGGACCTCAATTTGAGATCTGAAATACTAAAACTGAGAGAGAAAAACATGAGCCATCACTTACAAGATATAGATAAGAATATTTTCTCTGAATAGGTCTCCATCTGTCCTGGAATTAAAGACTACAATCAACAACTGGGTCTTTATAAAACTTAAAAATCTCTGAACAGATAAGAAAACAATCAATTGAGTGAAGAAGAAACCCATAGAATGGGAAGGAATCTTTGCTAGCTATAAATCTGTCAAAGGACCAATATTCAGAATATACACAGAACTCAAAAAATGAGAGTCATGGAAACAAAAGACTCATTAAAAAAAGTCTTACCTCAGAAACAAAACAGAACAGAACAAACAAACAGAAAACAAAACAAAAACAAAAGAAAACAAAACTGGCCTTAGCAGTAGGGGAAATGCAAATTTAAAAAAACCTGGAGATTTCATTTTACTCAAGAAAGAATGGATAAGTCCAACAAAACAACTAATAACAAGTGCTGGAGAGAATTTAGGGAAAGGGGAGCCCTTGTTTACTATTGGTGGGAATGAAAATTGCTGCAGCAACAGTGAATAGATAGTGAAAATTTGGCACATTACCTATACATGATGGAATACTATTCAGCTACAAAAGAATAATAAAATCATGAAATTTGCAGGTAAATGAATGGACCTAGAAAAGATTGAGTCAGGAAGACAAATGCCCCATTTTCTTGAACATCTTCAGTTCCTAGCCCCAAATCGATATATGTGAGTATACAGCACAGCATAAAGGCAGAAATCGAGAAGGTCTAAAAGGGACCACATAATGGGTCTTGAGATGGGGTAGCAAGATATAGTAATATGATTTCTTCTTCTTCTGATGTCCATCCTCTTTGCCTTTCAGGATGGGGATTGAGCATTTTAGCCAGAGTCCTCCCTCTTGATTAGTTTCTTTAGGTGTACAGATTTTAGTAGGTTTATCCTATATTATATGTCTATATGAGTGAGTATATACCATGTATATACATCTGCTTCTGAGATAGCTCACTCAGGATGATCCTTTCCAGTTCCCACCAATTACCTGCAAACAAGTTAGGAATCTGCCACATAGGGCCACTGAAAGGCTCTGCCCTGCAGACTATCAAAGCAGTTGTTGAGACTTATGGCCAACTGTTGGGCAGAGTGCATGGAATCTTATGAAACAAATGGGAAATAGTAAGATTCTTCTTCCTGGAGAAGACAGGAGCTCCACAAGGAGAGCAACAGAACCAAAAAATTTGAACACAAGTGTCTTTCCAGAGACTCATATTCCAACCAAGTACCATGCATGGCGATAACCTAGAACCCCTGCACAGATGTAGCCCATGGCAGTTCAGTGTACAAGTGGGTTCCATAGTAATGGGAACAGGGACTGCCTCTGACATGAACTGATTGGCCTGCTCTTTGATCACCTCCCCCGGATGGGGGAGCAGCCTTGCCAGGCAACGGTGCAACCAGTCTTGATGAGAACTGATAGGCTAGGGTCAGATGGAAGGGGAGGAGGACCTACCCTATCAGTGGATTTGGGGAGGGGCATGGGAGGAGAAAATGGAGGGAGGCTAGCATTGGGAGGAGACAAGGGATGGGGCTATAGCTGGGATACAAAGTGAATAAAGTGTAATAAGTTAAAAAAAAGTTTTCAAAACTGTACTTGAAACATACTTCATTACTAGTTTAAAAGTTTGGCTATGTTTTCTTTGTTCAAGAGTTCTTTATAGAGTTTTTTTTCTGAATGCCAAGCATTGGGCTGCATGCTTTTCAAAGTGATAAAAATATGTAGGTGTTTTTTTGTTTGTTTGTTTTTCCTTAAAGACTTCACTCTCTGGTTCATTGGGGAAGGCAGAACAGAAGGTGGAACAAGTACAGAAAAACTTAAGGGAAAAAGCAGTTGGTGTCCATTGCTTTAAAAGAGACCCAGGGTATGGATCACTGGAAGGAAGAGATTAGCATACACATCGCAGCATAGCTTGTGAAATCCTTCAAAAGAAAGCATATGACTTAACATAGGTCTTGAAGGTTGAGTATAAAGTGAATATATATATATAACCTTAGACTATAAAAATGATTATTTTTGTAACTTCTGAGTCATCTGAGGTTAATAACCACTATAATAGCAGTGTAGTGATAAATGCATAGAATTAGAGAGCACGAACTTGCACTTTTATCAAACACAGTTAACTGTGCGACAAAATTAGTCTCGTTGGCTTCTGCAAAATCCCCTGCACGTAACCAGCCACGTGGTATTTCTTTAGATTGACAGCCAAGTTCACAGAGTGCTCCATCTACTGACTTCCACGCTCTCTCAGCTTTGCACATGGATGCAGCATAGCAAACACAGCATGTAAAACACTGACATGCAACAGGTTTTCTAGCTTCAAAATGCACCTTGCAAATGCCCCAGGATCCTTCCCTTCTGAAGTCTTGGTGCATAAGGTTACAAAAAGATGTTTCTGAGTGAGTTCATACCATCTCATTTCAGAAAAGTCCTGTCTTTTAACAAGAGACAGCCAAGCAAAGATCATGTCTTTGTGTGTCCTAGGGACAAGAAGGAAGGTACAGATCAGCCTCATCTTCACCACCCAGAATATTGCCTAATATGGGCTTTTACCAAAAGAGATGGTTGGTTCAAGTTACAGCATTATTGTTTGCTAATTGTGCAAATTTGATCATTATTATTCCCTCTGAATATCTTTTTTTTTTAAAATGGGAGAACATATATGAAGTTTTCTACCTGTTATATTTGTTATGAGATTAAGTATCCTAAAACATCTTTGGTGTGATATGGAAAGTCGGGCAGTCTTAATTTAGAAATTTAAATCAATATTCTCTTTTCCATACTGGCAGAATATCCTTGACTTCATTTCAACACTGGATCTGACAGACCAATAAAGACTATTGTGAAAAGTTGGAAAGAAAATAATTTTTAAGTAAGCTAAAGTGAATGAGTGTCTCCGGGGTCTGTGAAGATGATTTGGGGTCTATAAAGAGTCAGAGTCAGTAAAAAGTGAGGAAAAATATGGCCAGATTGATTATTTAAGAGCCAGGAATTTGATTCTAGGAAAATGGTCTGAACAGACAGGCCATCGTGATCTGAGAGGATCTTATTCGAATAAGATTAGACTTGGGTCCTGTTTATTTACGTACAAGACAGTTAAGATGCAGGATCTAAGGAGACCCTGATACTACTGCCGAGGAGCCTGAAGATAGAGACAAAAGAGTTCCGCTACTTAATTTTTCTGCCTTTCAGAAGTTGAGATTAATCTATGATCTGGACATTCCTATTGCCTTACTATTTAATACTCTTTTCTACCACGGCTTTTATCTTGGCAAATACCTCATTGATTACTTAATTGTCTAAAATAATTAAATTGGTTATTTTAGATGTGTTAACTCTACAACTTATTAGATTTTCTTGAGGTTAAAAATGGCTTGGTAGTTTATTAGACAGAAGTAAGGGCTATCTTTTATTTTTATTCTGCTGTAAACTAAATGTAGTGAAAACAGAAGCATTTAGAACACATATTCTAGTAAGCTATCACATGCTAACCATGACCCAACTAGTTTTGAGAAAACGGCTTCATTAAAAATGAAGAAAATAAATTAAAAATAAGAAATGTTAGGACAGAATAGAATCTAATCTAAAGTTTTCAGCTAATATTTATTTGTGGCTAGACTGTAGGACCTGGACACATTCTTCCCCATTTGGATTTCTTTTACATAGTAACCCATTTCTCTTAAAGACAGGACATGTAAGATTATAAGACTCACACAATTTAATGGATTATCTGTGCTCTTAGGTAGACAAGTTAGGAAAATTTGAGAATCATTTTCAGGTGATCTACTTACTTGTGTGGAAATTAAATATTTTGAATTTTTATTTCTCAGTGTGCTTTATGAGCATTGTTAATTGAAACTCTGGAACATTTTTTTACATTAGTCAGGTATTGCAAGAGCAGCCCAGAAAAGCAAATAACTTCAAAGTAACTTATAGTCTGTAACAAGTTCGCAACGAAAGACACTCATTTGTATGGTGCGTGAGTTGGTGGGCTGCTGAGTCTCCGACTGGGATTGCCCCTAATTTGTGACTTTGGTTCACTTTTGCTCCGCATGTGTCTTTCTGAATGGCTGAGTATTAGGGCCATGTTTTCCTCATTATGATATCAGGCACAATAGGAGCCACCAGGAGTTATATAAGCATATTTAAAAGCACATACTCATGTTCCATCCATGTTTCATTGGCTAAAGTGAACTGCATAGTCAAGTTGCATAGATTTATCCTGATTAAATATTCAGCAGAGTCACATGGCCAAAGGAAGGCTTTGTGCTATTCTTTTACAAAAAAGAGATTTAGAATCAAATCTCCTCTCCCACTGTTTGAATAGAGGAGACGATGGATGCAGTTATTCCCCAAAGATCTGTCTATTAGACATAATAATAGTGTTTTCACAGAATTGGGCTGAACTGAGTATTTCCTGGGTTGACCTGAGAAACCAGAAATATTTTGCAGTTATCTGAAAGTCCTGTTTCTATAGTTCAGTGTATGTACATATAAGCATGTCCTGCCCCGTGTGTGTGATACACAGATACACTCATTACAATATACTTTGATGTCATAAACACACACACACATATACACACATCTGGTCATAAGTGAAGTGGTTTAACAGCAAAATGCCTCAGCAAAATACAAAGAGCAAAGAGCTCTATTTTTCAAAGTACATCCACTTTCAGGCTATCTTAACTTCTGGATTACTTTTTCTCTCTTTCCTCATTGTGATTCTGTACAATATTACCAAAACTAACAGCCTGTCCTAGAGTGAATCCCAGCTTGTAGCTTACTTGTTAACTATCGCTCCACTACTGTATGCTTGGCAAAAGTAGTTAATGTGTCACATGTGTGGACCAATCAAAATAGCCTGGTGTAATTTTGAATGTCTTTGTTTCATTTCTCTGAAAACTATATAACTGGGCAAATGAACTTTTGGAGTTGTTGAGGTCTGGGGTCATAGATAACTTTCTCATTTCACTGTCACAGCCTCCATTTCTCAAATTTTTTTTTTCTTGGTGCTGAAGTCTGCAGACATGAAGCAACCAGGTGAATCCCTTAGGACTGAATGATGAATCCAGTAATGACTTGAACAAAAGGTTTTTCTGGAGTTTAAAACTTTTTATGACTATTTCAAGTCCAAAGCCAGTGGAAGCCAGGGCTCACCATTTATGATGTACTTAGTATTCTGCTATAATAAATACTCAGACCTTCAGATAAAGATAATAAATCTCTTCTTGCTTATATGACAGGTGTTGGGGATTTTCTTGGATTCTACTATCCCCTTAAGAGGAGGAAACTCAAACAGCATGGGCTGTTAGAAGGAGATGATAAAATCCTAAGATTTGCATCTATTCCTTTGTGATCTAAGCCTAAGGGAGCCATCCCAGCTGGAGAGGAGTTAGGAGATGAGTGAAAGAGGAGTGTGTTTATAAATTCTAAGCCTCAAATGTAGTGTCACCCTTCATTGCTTTGGATTTGTTTCTAGTACTGGTACCAGCATGCCCACACTATTCTCAGGCCAATTGCTCTGTGGATATTCACTGTTAGAGGAGGTTGTGTCCACTGTAGAAAGACCACAGAGAACTTGAGGCTGGGCTTATCATTGGTTCCTTGACTTTGAGTCTGTTCTCTTTCTTGAATTTGGACATTTAATTATTGCTTCAACAGTTATCTGTAGGCAAAATTAGAGAACTGACTAATTTGAATCCGAGATGTGTTTCTAAAGTGATTCTGAATTAGAGGAGTTCATTTGTCAGCCCACAGTTAAATTACATTTTATTTTGTAATTTGTTGTTGTTTTCTCTCTGATACAGTGTCTCACAATGTCACATTGTAGCCCTGATTGACCCTGGGCTTGTAATCTTGCCTTATTTTTCCATGTATTGTGTTGGGCTTATACACTTACACTGGCATCCTTGCCCAACTTATTTTAACTTACTGGAAGATCTCCAAATGTTTCCTTGAACCTTCAGATGGAAGAACTTTACTAATTTTTTTTTCACTATTTATTTAGAAGATGCATCTGAGGCATCTTTGAAATAAACTTCAGACTATGGGGTAGAAATTGTAGACAGGAAGATTTCAGCCAAGCATTGTAGTTTTCTCTCATCATTGGGGAAGCCTAGCAATCACTGCCATTAAACTATTTCCATATTGATCAGAATGGCATTGTTTACTGAGTTTGAATTTTAAACCAATTCTTACTGATATTTCCTTGAAAGGAGAGGGTAAAACACACTTTACAAAATTCAACGGAGGCATTTCTAGGATTCTTTTTCATTCCTTACTTTTCTTAGAACAGTCTGCTGGGCTTCAGTCTTCATTCTCTAATACCCGCTCTAACTCTGCCTTCACTTCAGAAGGATTCTCCAAGATAGTGAAAGGCTTTGACTCACAGGCTAAAAGCACATAGACTTATTTCATCATTCTACATGTAATCTAGAATCACCTGGAAAGAGAGTTTCAAGAAAGAACTGTCTAGAGCAGATTGACCAGTGTGTCTTGGGGGTTGTCTTAGTTATATTGATATCTGTAGGAAGGCCAGTTCATTATAGGGGGTACCTATAGGGTTCATTTCTTGTGTGTGGGTCCCGATCTGTAAGTATAGACAAGGAAGTGAACAGAAACAAGCATGCATGCTTTCATTTCTCACTGCTACTTTGACTTCCTTGTGGTGATGGATTTTAGCCTGGAACTTTGAACTAAAATAAACCCTTTCTTCCCTAAGCTGCTTTTTGTCATGCTGTATTGTCACAGTAACAGATATGAAACTAGGACAGCATGTAATATAGTTCTGTCTCTGCCATTCTGTAAGCCAGAGGTTGATTTCCTTAAGGTCACTTCTTGCTCTAAGTTATCTGTAATCAAACCATCTTTTCATTTTTTAAAAAGGACTCCATATGTCTTTTATCATATCATATCATTTTCTTTTCAGACATATTTCCTAGAAAATCATGAACTCTGTATGAGCAGGGAATACAGATGTTTTCCACGAATGTTTTCTAACATGTAGCACAGTAGCTGGCATACCAAATGAAGATATAATGACTTGAACCTGAATCCTAATTTTGAAATTCATACAAACATGAGAAAATTACTTACCATTCTCTCTATACTACTCCTTGTTTCTAGGTGTAAATCATAGGGGTGAAGGCTCTATGTAGGCACCAGCTTGACTTTTCTGTATCCAGTGAGTTGTGTAGGTGTTTTCTGCAGTAGGGCCTTATCATTAGAGAGAGAGAGGAACCAAGAGCTTTAGCAACAGCTTCGGTTGTTTGGGGATTCCCAATGAGACCCTTTTGGCCAAGAACTGGACTAGATATAACCCATCCCTGGTACTGGAAGCTTCATTTTGTGATGGGAGTTATTCAGTTTGGGCCCGTCTCCTCTGTTATTTGGCAATTTCTTTTAGATTGACTTCATACATGTATATATTTTAGGAAGCTTTTATTAGATTTTCATATGACACCTCAAATAGCCCTTGATTTTAGCTGTCCCTCCCCATATTCCCTCCCTTGCCTCCCTATTAGCTCCCCCTCTTCATTTCATCATTCTGTTCCAGTACCCTTCCCCATCTCTCCCGAGAATCCATACTAACTGTTTTGCTTTCCCTTCCTGAGGAAATTTGTCGCTCCCTGCTACTCCCTAACTCAGGACAATGCCATTTTATATATAGTGTCCCCCTTATCTCATGGCCAAAGTAGGACACAAACAGCATCACCTAGCAAGCCTGTGGTATCTCCTTTGGACCTGTGACCTCTGTCCCACAGTTCACTCTCATCCTTTGCAGAGTCCAGGAGGTTCTGCGATTTCTTTCAACTCTACATTGACTTCAGAAATCTCAAGGGTGCTTTTATCTCTACAGTTCTTAGACCAAACAGCTGTATTACTATGCCCAAGTTCTGCTCTCTCTGAGGGTTAGTGTAGCTTTCAGAGAAAATGTGGAGCCTCTCTTGTTGTGGACATAAACATGTTTTTGTTTTAATCCTAGGTGTGGGATATAGGACTGATTCAGGTTTTCCACAGCAGCGGCTATTTGCCTCCTCCGGGCTCTGAGAGGGGCTCTTTGCCAGCTGCAATTAGTTGAATTCTGAGGACTGTGAGAGGTGTAAAGGGGCAGCAGCTTGGAAGAGTGGAAGAGGACTGTGTGCTGCTCTTGCTGGCTTGCTGGTTACCTGAACTTCTGGATTTCCTGACAATGGATATTGGTATTGCCCCCCGAAAGAATTTTATGATCCTACCCAGCAGGAAGATGTAAAGAGGGCTTAAGTCCTCTTTTCCTTACACCCTTCTTTCCCACCCCCCGACCTTGGGTTAGGAGGTTAGAAGGGAGGTATAAGCTTTAAGGAACCCCGAAATAAAGTAGCGTTTGAAAAACTAGCATCTTAACTTCCTGAGATTGACTTAGGAAGCAAGGCACATTTGACTTTCAGTCTTAACATTAAGGAAAACTTCGTGACTTCTTCTCTTGAATGACTTCATTGAAGACTAAATTTCCTAGCCATTTGTCACCTTTTGAATCCAACTCCCCTCATTTGTAATCTCTCTTCTTTCTCTATGAATGGAACCATGAGAGGAGAAAAGTTCCATGAGAACTAATATGACCCAATAACAGGTTTACTATAATATTTTTGCCTAGCACTGTCATTGGGGATTTTGACCTTGAAACTGAGATGGCAATATTCTGAAAACCTAGATTGAGTCCCTGTACTTACTTAGGATAAAGTAGATTTTGAGTTTATTGCCTTTATCATGGATAATTAGAATTGAAAAGTAAGCTGATGGATTTCTAAACCCTGGGCTATGTTACTCCTGTACTTTCGGAGTCAATCTTAGATTCCAGTCCCGATGATTATTTTCCATAATGTCAATCTACCTATGTCAGTCAAAAAACAGTTTTGAGCACTCAGTATAGGTTCTGAGGAAGTAAGGTACTGGATCCTGACAGTACTCAGATGTCAGAGTTAAACTACACCAGTGCTGTAAAACCAACTGTAATTGCTGAGGTTTGCCCTTGAAATGTGCTGTTCAGATTTCACGTGTTTGAACACCTGTTTATTGTCTGTTGGTGATATTTTGATATATTGTAGAACCTTTAGTAGTGGGGCTGGGCTGGCACAGGTGAGTCACTGGAGGTATTTTGATTTTTAGGGTATTATTCCAGCTTCAGTTCTGTCCTGGTCTTTGCTTCAAGGTCTGTTGGGAGATGAGGAACTTTGGCAACTCTGGTATCTTTTCCTCAAGGCTATGATGGACTCTACCCTTTAAGACCACAATCCCATGGCCACTCTGAACAATGTAGTGAGACCCTGTGTTATTATTTATTAAAAAGCATGAGGCTGGTGATAACCGATATTCTCTGCAAGAAGTTTATTAGGAGGGTGGGGGGAGTAGGACATGGGGAGAGAGAGAAAGAAAAGGGAAGGGGTGCCCTGAGAGAAAGAGAGAGAGAGAGAGAGAGAGAGAGAGAGAGGAGAGTAAGAGAGTGTAAGAGTGAGAGAGAGTAAGAGAGAGAGAATGTTAGAGCGAAGGAGTGAGAGAGAGACCACGTTTCCGGGGTTGGCCCTTTAAGGGGCAAGGTAACCACGTCTTCCAGGTGTGGCCACCTGGCTGGCGACACATGATGACATCATAAGTTGCTGGGTAACCCAGGAGTAGGTTGTGTTCCAAAATACTAACACCCTATCTCAAAAAACAAAAAGTCTTGTTCTGTTGCTCTGCTTGTGGAGTTCCCGTCCCCTCCAGCAGAGCAACAGAACAAGATAATTTGAACACAGAGAACTTCCCAGAGACTCATACTCCAACCAAGGACCATTCATGGAGATAACCCAGAACCCCTGCACAGATGTAGACCATGGCAGTTCAGTGTCCAAGTGGGTTACATAGTAATGGAAAGAGGGACTGCCTCTGACATAATCTGATTGGCCTGCTCTTTGATCACCTCCCCCTGAGGGGGGAGCAGCCTTACCAGGCCATGGTAGAGGACAATGCAGCCACTTTTGATGAGAACTGATAGACTAAGTTCAGAAAGGAGAGGAGAACCTCTCCTATCAGTGGACTTGGGGAGTGACATGCATGCAGAAAGGGGAGGGAAGGTGGGATCTAGAGGGGAGGAGGGAGCGGCTTATGGGGGGATACAAAATGAATAAAGTGTAATTAATAAAATAAAAAAAAAAGTCTAAGGATACAAGTCAATGAGATGATGCTTGCCTAGCATGAATGAGCGCCTGTGTTCAATCTCCAGTACTGGAATAGACAAGTAAATGAGTAATGAAGAAGTGGATAAGTAAGTCAGTATATAAACTAGTGCTCCCCCTCCCAGTTGCTTCTTTCAGGTATTTGGTTATAGAGAAGAGAAAAATGAGCTAGTACAATGATGCCTAAGCATACTGTCAATTCTGTACAACATCTAAAGTAGGAAGTATTATGCATTTTAAACATAAAAGTAGACTTTGATGAAACAATATTTCATAAACAGAGGGGCCTGAGGCTAAAATGAACAAAACATCTGATCTCTGTAATCATATAATCTGATGGGTTTGGGAATGGCTGTTGTTCATGAAAGATGGAATGTGAAGACAAATGAGAAAGCCAGTTACAAATCAATATGCAAAACAGTCAGTTCATCAATCAGAGCTTTCATAACTTAGTGCTCCAGGAAAACCCCACACACGTTGGAGATAAGCAATGCAAATGAAAAATAAAGCCATGCATATTTACCTAATGTGCTGATCTAAGGAATAGGAAATTGAAATCCAAGGTTATATAAAGATACCCACCCCTCAGAACACATAATCCACCTAAAGGGAATAATATTTATGTGTGCATATTTACATGCGTATGAACTGTGTGATTCTGCGTCCAAAGGCCAAGCATTTTTTTTTCTAGCCCCCAAAAGTGACAAACAGTAATAATTTTGTTTCTGAAACATTAAGGCCAAGTGATTTGCATTCATCCATTGTGAAATGAAAATAGAACTTGTCAACTCTTCATGACTAGGACATAAATCTTTATGCCACCTACATGGCAATGATATACAATGCCACATCAAGTTAATAACATCTAGTGCTGAGCAGATGTAAATAGAAAGCTTGACAATGCAGAAGAAAAGCCCTTATGGACTTCCAGGTATAAAATGTAGAAATTGGAATGTGGGTTATAAGCTTTACAGTTACATAGCCAATACTCTGTTTCATATACTAGGAAATAAAATTTGGAATGATGGTTTGTGACCAGGCATAGTCAAGAATGTTGATTTGTTTCTTAAGATGTGCAAAAGTTTTCTGAATGTATAAAAAAAAGCCCTAGCTCTATTCAAACTTATTTTTAAGAAGCCTGAAGCAACTAGTAAAGGTATCCAGGTAAGAATATTTTTCATTTCCTGATAAATTTTTGGGAGGTAAATAAAAGTTTATATAACTGCTGAAATACCTGTGGGCCTATTATCTCTATCCTGTACAGGGAAAGCATGACTTTTCAATTTCCAAGCACACCATGTACTCTGTGCAATACAGATTTCCTAAGCTATCCCCTCTGGCTTATGAAATAAAATGTATACTCCCTAGCACACCCAGTTCCTCATGTATGTGAATAAAGACAGACCATACCATTGTTAAATTTTTACCAGCCAAAGGACACTTGCTGGTATGGAGGAAATGGACTTGAACAGATTAAAATAGACAAAAAGTATTAAATTCAGCTCTGTATTGTCATACTCACATTTATCTCCCATTCTGCATGGAAGCAAATTGTCTTAATAGTAAGAAGGGCACCCTGCCCTTCTGTTCAGGTCACAGACACTTGAGACTCACACGATCACTTTGCCACTAGAGGGACTGACTCCTGCTATTGGAGTCCTAATAGCCTAATAATCCTGATAGCTATAGCTGCTCTTGTTGCAGACATGACTGTAGTCCTTGTATAGAGTTGAGTCTTCAAAACCATAGTAGAAGGATATGCAAATAAGACTGGGCTCCGTGTTTCTTTCTAGTCACTTAGCATTTCAGAACTGCATTTACTGTAAATTAAAATTATGCTATTAGAATGTCCTGTGACTCAAACATTCTATTAAGTGAACTAAAATGTTAGTTACTGCTACTGCCTTGAAAGCTCTTGAATGACCTTGATTTTCAGTTAGTTCTCATTATTTCTGCCTTATGCTTCTTTGGGCTTAGGTAACCTTTTCTCAACTTGTTGGGAGTTGAGTTTCCTGCTATGTGAATTCCATGCAGTACCGTTAAGACTAATTTTTCTTTCCTAGACTTGGTTAAATAGCAACGGGTTAGGATAGCAGCAGTCTTACTAAACCTGAACCCTGTGGTCTTTCTCATATTTCATGGCATTGTTAAAGATTGTATTCATGGCCTCTGTTAAGCTGGACTTTAAAGAACTTTTATGAGCACATCAAGGACTCACCTTTATTGTGTTCTTGCCTATTTCAGTTTTCTATGGAATAATTTTGAAACCAATTCATGAAAAACAAGTCCATTTTATTGTACTTACTACTGAAAAAAGGAACTAAAAAAGATAAGTTTAAATTTATATTTCTCTTTGGAAAAAATATTGCGTGCACTCTGACAAGAACATGAGCTCTTTAGTGAATCATTTCCTATCTTTGCTTTCCTTTTGTATCTCTAATTCTGTTTTTCTCAGTCTTTTTCATATGTAGTGTCAAAACCTATGAATGGAAAAATGTGGAAACTGCAAAGTTATGTAGTTCTTGAATGTAATCAATGTGGAAACTTTATTTAAGTAGGTCTTAAACACTGGCTCATAAAGTTTGATATTCCGATGTAAAGCTCGGTTTGGAGTACACTTGTGGGGGTGTATCTACGCAGGCCTGCTGTAATGAATTCATTGATTTATTCTACTCCAAAAATTTATCAAATGTCTATCATATGCCAAATGCTCTTTGAGGCACCAAAAATGGAACAGTGAACAGGACTGAGTTTCTTTCGTGATGGAGTTTGCATTCTGGTAAAGGGTATGGTTTCTGTTAGTATTCAGGGGAGTGTGTGGCTTGCTCTCAGCACAAGGTAAGTACTTCATATATCTTTACGCTATTATGCCCATTTGAAGATGCTTAGAAACTGGCAAAGAATATTTTTTTCAGGGAAAGTTCTTTGTGAATGCTCTTTTTGAAGCTTGTTATTTTAAGCTGAAAGATACAGTCAGCAATCTAACGCAACCTAATGCATATTTTCATTCTGTATAGCAGGTCAAATATGGGTCAGCAGTGTGGCTCAAAAGGTAAAGATGCTTGTTGCTAAGCCTGATGACCTGACTTTGATCTCTGGGACCCACATAGTGAAAGGACAGAACCAACCTTCCTAAGCTGTTTTATGACTTCTACTTATGTGCCATGACCCCCCTCCAACACACACAGTAAGCAAACAAATGTAATAAAATATACCAGATGAAATACAAATTCAGCAACTTTGAAATTGCACTTAATCTATTTATTCTATTGAGTTCTAAAGAAGAGCAGAAAGGATCGATATAATACAGTAAATTAATTAATTGAAATTATTCTGTATGGAGGCTGACAAGTTCTTCCTGGTTAATAACCTAAGCTGTTTGTTAAAGACGAAGTTAAGAGCTGATATTCCTGTTGGAAGATTGTGAAATTTTGCATTACTAAGAACAAAATCAGTATTTTGTTCTGTTCAAGCATCAGTTTATCAGATGTCATCCAGTCATATTTTGGAAGTCAATCTGCTCTCTCTACTGACATAAATGTTAATCACATACAAAATAGAAAAAACTTGGAATAATTTTTGGTCAAATACCTGAAGACCCTGAGGCCCCATCAGTTTGACAGATGAACTAATCTATATACCATACCTAAAAAGCTGAGCTTTAAAGGTGTATTCAAGTTTTGTAAGGATTAAACATTAGGCAAATGTTAGGAACCCATTTAATAAGGTTATAGAATTCCATAATAATGAATGCATGCATCATTATCACAATGCATGCTAAGTGCTATTGTCCTTCTCAATGAAGTTATTCAATAGCTGCATTATTTGTTTACTGTATGAGCATTATTATGGATTTATTGTCCAGGAGGCACACTGGTAAATCAGTGCTTATATTAGAAGAAAAAAACCTGAAGCATAAGGACATTAGACAGTTTCAGCACACCATGTTGCTAAGAATCACATGAAAATTGTTCAGGAGAAAGGTGACATGCAAGTTGCATAAAATGAGGGCTGTTATCATTTTTTTATATTGTTATAAATGTAGTAGTGTTTCTTTACCCATGGCTTCAGGTTCCACAGTTTTCTGAGGTCACGAATGGTACAAATATCAGAAAATTTCAGAAGACAATTTGGGCAGAGTATTTTTTTTTATAATATTCTGTGAAGAAAGAACTTTCTGTCTTGGATTGGATTTAAACTTAGAAATAATTTGTTGGCCATGTTTGGTAATAATCTGAAAAATATTGTCAGGATTTTTAACACATACAGAGTTAAAATTATAAGACATTGTTATAAGTAATTATAATTGTTTACTAATAATGTTATAATTTTGGAGTTATCCTCCTGAAACATCTGAGAGAAGAAAATGTTTTGACTTATTAAAAAATTCATCTTTAATTAAAATATTATTTTTCACCCTCCAACTCCTTCCTGCCCCATGCTTCCTCTCAAATTTGTGGCTTCTTTTCCATTAATTACTATTGTTACATATGTATTTGTGCGGATACACATAAAAATGAAATAACTGAGTAATTTCAGTGTTGGTTTTACATATAGGGCTGATGACTTGGTTTTGGGTAACCAATTAGAGACTCCTCCCCAGGGAATTCTAATTCTCCTTCTCTCAGCCATTTTTAATTCTTCATCTAGGGTTGGGACCCTGTGAGGTGTCTCCCATCCGGGTTGGCATATTAACCGATGATGTCACTGTTCAGGTCTTTTTTCCAGGAGCTACTGCGCTGAGATTTCAGGAATGTAACTTTCCTGTCATAGTTAGAAGAGCCGACTTTGTGGCAGACTTTCTTCTCTCCTGAAGCTCCCTTAGAGTCACTCACTGTAGGTACATCAGCTAAAGCTATGCAACTGTTTTCTGCATTTTGAAGAGTTGTGGCTTTCTGTCATGGTGTCTGTTCGCTGTGAAATTTCATTGATGAGGGATGAGAGCTACCCTTCTCTGTAGGTTTAGAATGTAGTTAGAAATTGTACTGGCTTAGGAAAGTGGCAGTGGGTATTACCCAAGATTCATGACCTCACTGGTTCAGAGTGGCTGGGCTGGGTTTACCATACCAGACACAATTTCCCTTCTGTCAAGTGGGTCAAAATGTTAGTAGGTTAGAACATTGGAAAAAAAAAATCACATCTTTCCTAAGATTAGTTTTTAGTGTTCTCTGGTGTCTCTAATGTTAACCTCATGAAGTAATACTGAAAATATATACCCCTTCCTTCTATTGTTATTCATCATTCATTTAGTGGAATGGACAGTTTATTCTCAGTGAGCCAGTCTATGGATTATTTAAAAATATTACAGGTATTATTTGCATACTTAAGTAAAGAAGGATATGATATTTTGTTAAATGCAGTTATACTCTTTGGAAACTTTTGAACTATCAGAGTTGCAGCTTTTTGAAAGACAAACTCTATAAGCTATTTTGATCTTCAACTGAATTACTGTTTCCTTATTTACAGAGGATTTTATGGTAATTATATTAATTGTTGCCTCAGAGTCGTGCGATTCCATTCTGCGTTAGTAATGCTTCATTAATGCCAGTTGGACCATGAATGATGAATGGCTAAAGCAAAATCCATCACTGAAATCTAAAGCTAGATGAGCTTCCTCTTGAGCAGTAAGAATAGAAATCAGTGTGAGGTAGGTGTGCAGGGCATCTTTTCTCCATTCTGAAGCAAAAACGGACACTTTTTTCATTAATTAATTTATTTAACCACTTTACATTCTGATCAAAGCACCCCTCCATCCTTTCCTTCCAGTCCCTCCCTCATGCCCCACCTTCCCCTATTGTCCCCCACCCCTTCAGAGAACAGGAAGCACCCCATGGGCACCAACCCATCCCGGCACATCAAGTCTCAGAAGCACTAAGTGCTTCCATTCCCAGTGAGGCCAGGCAAGGCAGCCCAGCTAAGGGAAAGGGATCCAAAGGCAGACAACAGAGTCAGAGACAGCCCCTAACTCCATGAATATTTACAAGAATCCTGTTACTAATGTCACATGTTTTCCTGATGATAGCCATGGTGATTTCAGTGAGATAGACTCTCAAAGTAGTTTACTTGCTCTTGTCTTGGTAGCTATAGATATTGAGCACTTTATATTAATTTTTCTGATTTATATTTCTTCATCTGAGATCTATTTAGTCAGTTCATTCACCAGTTTATTGGATAGTTTACTTTTTTGGTGCTTAAGTTTTCAGTTATTCTATTTACTTTTTTAATGAATTTATTTTTTATTATTCTCTCATATATTACATCTGGACTACAGTTTTCTATTCCTATTATTTCCCCTTCCTCTTTTGCTTCCCTCCTCCCTCAGATCCACACCCTCTCATCCCCTCAGAAAAAGAACAGGCCTCCTAGGGACATCAACCAAACATGGCATAAGAAGTTATAACAAGACCAATTATATACCATCATGTCAAGGCTGGAAAAAGCAACCCAGTAGGAAGAAAAGGGTCCCACAAGTAGCCAAAAGGGTCAGAGACAGCCCCTGCTCCTACTGTTTGGATTTACACAAGAACACCAAGCTAATCAGCCATAACATGTATATAGATGACCTAGGTCAGACCCCTACGGGCTCCCATATTCTATATAGTAGTGAACACTGCCTGATGTGTAGTTGACAATTTTTCCATTAATTATCTGTCTCTTAACTTTGATGACTTTTCTGTTTCCTGTGCAAAAGTTATTTAATTTCATGAAATCCTATTTGTCAAATCTTGGGATTATTTCCAATCCTATTAGCATCCTATTTAATTTTTCTTATGCCTATATCCTGAAATGTGGTACCTGTTTACCTTTAGCAGTTTAAAAAAATGTAATTAATTAAATTATCAGGTATCATTAGGGTTGGCTGCATCATGTTCCTCTGTGACCTGGCAAGGCTGCACCCCACAGGAAAGGTGAGCAAAGAGCTTGCCACTGAATTCATGTCAGAGACAGCCCCTGTACCCCTTACTAGGGAACCCACCTGGAAATTGAGCAGCCTATGGGCTTCTTTTGAACAGGGCCTCTATGTCCTTTCCATGTATGCTTCTTGGCTGGAGGATCATTCTCTTCAGGGTCCCCTCGGCCCAGGGTTTTGGGTCTGTTCTACCTTTAACAGTTTTAAGGTTTAATAAAAAGCAAGATGTAAAGGATATCCATACTCATGAATTGACAGAATTAATACTGTAAAAATTGATCTAATACTAAATGCAATCTGTGTTAATTTTTTTCTTTCTTTTTTTAAATTTTTTTATTAATTACACTTTATTCATTTTGTATCCCCCCATAAGCCCCTCCTTCCTCCCCTCCTGATCCCACCCTCCCTCCCCTTTCTGCATGCATGCCACTCCCCAAGTCCACTGATAGGGGAGGTTCTCCTCTTCTTTCTGATCTTAGTCTATCAGTTCTCATCAAAAGTGGCTGCATTGTCCTCTACTGTGGCCTGATAAGGCTGCTCCCCCCTCAGGGGGAAGTGATCAACGAGCAGGCCAATCAGATTATGTCAGAGGCAGTCCCTCTTCCCATTACTATGTAACCCACTTGGACACTGAACTGCCATGGGCTACACCTGTGCAGGGGTTCCAGGTCATCTCCACGAATAGTCCTTGGTTGGAGTATGAGTCTCTGGGAAGTTCCCTGTGTTCAAATTATCTTGTTCTGTTGCTCTCCTTGTGGAGTTCCCGTCCCCTCCAGCTCTTACTATTTCCTACTTCCTACATAGAATTCCATTCACTCTGCCCATCAGTTGGCCATCAGGCTCAGCATCTGCTTTGACAGTCTATACTGCAGAAGCTTTCAGAGGCCCTCTGTGGCAGGTTTCAAGGTTGTTTCCTGTTTTCTTCTGGCTTTCAGAGGCCCTCTGTAGCGGGTTCCGAGGTTGATTCCTATTTTCATTTTCTTCTGATGTCCATCCTCTTTGCCTTTCAGGACGGGGATTGAACATTTTAGTTAGGGTCCTCTCTTTTGCTTAGTTTGTTTAGATGTACAGATTTTAGTGGGTTTATTCTATATTGTATGTTTATATGAGTGAGTATATACCGTGAGTGTCTTTTTGCTTCTGGGACAACTCACTCAGGATGATCCTTTCCAGGTCCCACCATTTACAAATTTCATGATTTCCTTATTTTTCATTGCTGAGTAATACTCCATTGTATAGATGTACCACAGTTTCTGCATCCATTCTTCAGTTGAGGGGCATATGGGTTGTTTCCAGCTTCTGGCTATTACAAATAAAGCTGCTACAAACATGGTTGAGCAAATGTCCTTTTTGTGTACTTGTGCCTCTTTTGGGTATATGCCTAGGAGTGGTATGGCTGGATCTTGAGGAAGCACTATTCCTAGTTGTCTGAGAAAGCGCCAGATTGATTTCCAGAGTGGTTGTACCAGTTTACATTCCCACCAGCAGTGGAGAAGGGTTCCCCCTTCTCCACAACCTCTCCAGCATGTGTTGTCCCTTGAGATTTTCATCTTGGCCATTCTGATGGGTGTAAGGTGAAATCTCAGGGTTGTTTTGATTTGCATTTCCCTAATGGCTAATGAGGTTGAGCATTTCTGTAAGTGCTTCTCTGCCATTCGATATTCCTCTGCAGAGAATTCTCTGTTTAGCTCTGTTCCCCATTTTTTAAGTGGATTACTTGGTTTGTTGCTTTTCAGCTTGTTTAGTTCTTTATATATATTGGATATGAGTCCTCTGTCAGATAAAGGGTTGGTGATGATTCTTTCCCAATCTGTAGGCAGTCGCTTTGTTTTGATGACGGTGTCCTTTGCTTTACAGAAGCTTTTCAATTTCATGAGGTCCCATTTATTGATTGTTGCTCTTAGAGCCTGTGCTGTTGGTGTTCTGTTCAGGAAGTTTTCTCCTGTACCAATGAGTTCTAGGGTATTCCCCACTTTTTTTTCTAGCCGATTTAATGTGTCTGGTTTTATGTTGAGGTCTTTGATCCACTTGGACTTCAGTTTTGTGCAGGGTGATAAGTATGGATCTATTTTCATTTTTCTACATGTAGACAGCCAGTTGGACCAGCACCATTTGTTGAAGATGCTATCTTTTTTCCATTGTATGGTTTTGGCATCTTTGTCAAAAATCAGGTGTCCGTAAGTGTGTGGGTTTATTTCTGAGTCTTCTGTTCGATTCCATTGATCCACCATTCTGTTTCTATGCCAGTACCATGCAGTTTTTATAACTGTTGCTCTATAATACAGCTTGAGATCAGGGATGGAGATACCTCCAGAAGATCTTTTATTGTAGAGGATTGTTTTAGCAATTCTCGGTTTCTTGTTATTCCATACGAAGTTGAGAATTTTTCTTTCCAGGTCTGTAAAGAATTGTGTTGGCAATTTGATGGGAATTGCATTAAATCTGTAGATTGCTTTTGGTAAGATGGTCATTTTTACTATGTTAATCCTGCCAAGCCATGAGCATGGGAGATCTTTCCATCTTCTCATATCTTCCTCTAATTCTTTCTTCAGAGACTTGAAATTTTTTTCATACAAGTCTTTGACTTGCTTGGTTAGGGTTACACCAAGGTACTTTATGTCATTTGTGGTTATTGTGAATGTTGTTGTTTCTCTAATTTCTTTCTCAGCCCTTTTGTCTTTTGTATACAGGAGTGCTACTGATTTTTTTGAGTTAATTTTGTATCCGGCCACTTTGCTGAAGGTGTTTATCAGCTGTAGGAGTTCCTTGGTAGAGTTTTTGGGGTCACTCATATATACTATCATATCATCTGCAAATAGTGATAATTCGACTTCTTCGTTTCCCATCTGTATCCCCTTGATCTCCTTCAACTGTCTTATTGTTCTAGCAAGGACTTCCAGCACTATGTTGAAGAGATATGGAGAGAGTGGGCAGCCTTGTCTTGTCCTTGATTTCAGTGGGATTGCTTTAAGTTTTTCTCCGTTCAGTTTGATGTTGGCTATAGGCTTGCTGTATATTGCCTTTACTATGTTTAGATATGTGCCTTGTATCCCTGATCTCTCCAGTACTTTAAACATGAATGGATGTTGGATTTTGTCAAATGCTTTTTCAGCATCTAGGGAGATTATCATGTGGTTTTTTTCTTTCAGTTTGTTAATATGGTTAATCACATTGATGGATTTCCATATATTGAACTACCCCTGCATACCTGGGATGAAGCCTACTTGGTCATAGTGGATAATATCTTTGAAGTGTTCTTGGATTCGGTTTGCAAGTATTTTGTTAAGTATTTTTGCATCAATGTTCATAAGGGAGATTGGCCTGAAATTCTCTTTCTTTGTTGAGTCTTTGTGAGGTTTAGGTACTAAGATGATTGTGGCTTCATAGAATGAGTTTGGTAATGTTCCTTCTGTTTCTATTTTGTGGAATAGTTTGAAGAGAATTGGAGTTAGCTCTTCTTTGAAGGTCTGGTAGAATTCTGTGCTGAAGCCATCTGGTCCTGGGCTTTTTTTGGATGGGAGACTTTTGATGACTGCTTCTATTTTTTGGGGGATATAGGACTATTTAATTGATTTACCTGGTCCTGATTCAGCTTTGGTAAGTCAAATCGATCAAGAAAATTGTCCATTTAATTTTTTTTTAATTTTATTTTTTTCTTATCAGTTACATTTTATTAACTCTGTATCCCAGCCGTGTCCCGATCCCTCATTCCCTCCCAGTCCCTCCCTCCCTTCCTCATCTCCACCGCGCCCCTTTCCAAGTCCACTGATAGGGGGGACCTCCTCCCCATTCATCTGATCCTGTTTTATCAGGTATCTTCAGGACTGGCTGCAAAGCTCTCCTCTGTGGCCTAACAGGACTGCTCCTCCCTTGGGGGGTGGGGAGGCCAAAGAGCCAGTCATTGAGTTCCTGTTAGAAATAGTCCTTGTTCCCCTCACTATGGGAAACCAATTGGTTACTGAGCTACCACAGGCTACATCTGAGCAGAGGTTCTAGGTTACATTCATACATGGTCCTTGGTTGCATGTCAGTCTCAGAAAAGACCCTGTGCCCAGATATGTTTGGTCCTTGTGGAGCTCCTATCCTTTCCTCATCAGACTAACTCCCCTTCTTTCTTATGATTCCTTGTACTCTGCCAAAGGTTTGGTCATGAGTCTTTGCTTTGAAAACACTGCTAGTTAGAGTTTTTCAAATGCGCTCAGTAGACTCCTGTCAATGTTTAATGGCATCCCATCTGTCTTTCAAAACGAGGATTGATAATCTTACCCCATGTCTGCTCTCTTGATTATCTTTTTTAGGTATATAGATTTCATTATGTTTATCATATCTTATAGGTCTATATAAGTGAGTATATACCGTGTTTGTCTTTCTCTTTCTGGGATATTTCACTCAGGATGATCTTTTCTAGGTCCCACCATTTGCCTGCAAATTTCATGATTTCCTCCTTTTTGATTGCTGAGTAGTATTCCATTGTGTAAAAATACCACAATTTCTGTACCCATTCCTCTGTTGATGAACATCGGGATTGTTTTCAGGTTCTGGTCCATTTCATTTAGGTTTTCAAATTTTGTTGAGTATAGACTTTTGAAGTAAGTCCTAATGATTGTTTGGATTTCCCCAGTGTCTGTAGTTATGTCCCCCTTTTCATTTCTGATTTTGTTGATTTGGGTGGTGTCTCTGCCTTTTAGTTAGCTTGCCTAAGGGTTTGTCGATGTTGTTGATTTTCTCAAAGAACCAGCTCCTGGTTTCATTGATTCTTTGAATTGTTTTATTTGTTTCTAATTGATTGATTTCAGCCATGAGTTTGATTATTTCCAGCCGTCTACTCCTTTTTGGTGTGTCTGCTTCTTCTTTTTCTAGGGTTTTTAAGTGGGCCATTAAGTTGCTTGAATGAGCTGTCTCGAATTTCTTCTTGAAGGCACTTAGTGCTATGAACTTTCCTCTTAGCACTGCTTTCATTGTGTCCCACAAGTTTGGGTATGTTGTGTCTTCATTTTCATTGAGTTCTAGAAAGGCTTTAATTTCTTTCTTTATTTCTTCCCTGACCCAGCTGTCATTTAGTAACAAGTTGTTCAGTTTCCATGTGTGTGTAGCCTTTTTGCTATTTCTGTTGTTGTTGAAGTCCAGCTTTATTCCATGGTGATCAGACAGGATACAAGGGATTATTTCAGTCTTCTTGTATCTGTTGAGGCTTGCTTTGTGACCAACTATCTGGTCTATTTTGGAGAAGGTTCCATGAGGTGCTGAGAAGAAGGTAAATTCTTTTGTGTTTGGGTGTAAAGTTCTGTAAATATCTGTGAGGTCCATTTGATTCATGACCTCTGTCAGAGATATTGTTTCTTTGTTTAATATCTGTTTTGTTGACCTGTCCTTTGTTGAGAGTGGGGTGTTGAAGTCTCCCACTATTAATGTGTGGGGATCTATATGTGGTTTAAATTTTATCAATGTTTCTTTTACAAATGTGGGTGCTCTTGTATTTGGGGCATAGATGTTCAGGATTGTGATGTCTTCCTGGTGGGATTTTCCCTTGATGAGTATGAAGTGTCCTTCCTCATCTCTTTTTATTAATTTTGGTTGAAAGTCTATTTTATCAGATATTAGAATGGCTACTCCTGCTTGTTTCTTGGGTCCATTTGCTTGGAAAGTCGTCTTCCAACCTTTTACCCTCAGGTAATGTCTATCTTTGTGCCTTAGGTGTGTTTCTTGTATGCAACAGATTGCTGGGTTTTGTTTACATATCCATTCTGTTAATCTGTGTCTTTTTACTGGAGAGTTGAGTCCATTGATATTGACAGAGATTAATGACCAGTGGCTGTTAGATCCTTTGATATTAATGTTGGCTGTGTTCATAAGGTTGTGTGCTTGGTTGCTTTTCGTTTTGCTGTAGTAAGGTTAATTATTTCCTGTGTTTTCTTGACAGAAGCTAATTTTCTTGGGTTGTATTTTCCCTTCCAGTGTCTTCTGTAATGCTGGATTTGTGTGTAGGTATTGTTGAAATTTGTTTTTGTCATTGAATATCTTGTTTTCTCCGTCTATGAGGACTGAGAATTTTGCAGGGTATAGTAGCCTGGGTTGACATCTGTGTTTTCTTAGGGTCTGTATGATATCTGTCCAGGCCCTTCTGGCTTTCATAGTTTCTGTTGAAAAGTTAGGTGTGATTCTAATGGGTTTGCCGTTATATGTTACTTGGCCTTTTTCCCTTGTAGCTTTTAGTATTTTTTCTTTGTTCTGTATACTTACTGTTTTGATTATTATGTGGCGGGAGGATTTTCTTTTCTGGTCAAATTTGTTGGGTGTTCTGTAGGCCTCTTGTATCCTTATTGGCTTCTCCTTTAACTTGGGGAAATTTTCTTCAATGATTTTGTTGAAAATATTTTCTGGGCCTTGGAGAAAGGAGTCTTCTTTTTCCTCTATTCCTATTATTCTTAGATTTTGTCTTTTCATATTGTCTTGGATTTCTTGGACGGTCTGTGTCAGGAATTTTTTGGATTTAACATTTTCTTTGACAGATACGTCGATTTCTTCCATTGTATCTTCTACACCTGAGATTCTTTCTTCCATTTCTTGTATTCTGTTGGTTATGCTTACCTCTGTAGTTCCTGTTTTCTTCCCTAAATTCTTCCTCTCCATTATTTCCTCCATTTGTGTTTTCTTTAATTTTTCTAGTTCTATCTTCAGGTCTTGAGTTGTTTTGTTTACTTCCTTCACCTGTCTGCTTGTATTTTCCTCTTTTTCTTTTAGTTCCTTCAACTCTGTCTCTTTTATTTTTTTCAGTGATTTAATCATCTCTTCTCTGAAGGCCACAAGCTGTTTGGCTGCATCTTCCTGTATTTCTTCACGGATGGCCTTAATCTGCTTGTCTTTATCTTCCTCCATTTCTTTACGGATAGCCATGATCTGTTTGGTTTTATCTTCGTCTAATTCTTTACGTATATTATTTGTTTCCTCTATTATCCTCTTCATCAACATAGATGTAAGGTCATCTTCTTGATTTTCTACTATGCTGCATTGTTCAGGGCTGTTCGCCTCTGGATGGCTGGGTTCTGGAGATGCCATATTGCTTTGTCTTTTGTTGGTTGAGCCTTTACGCTGACCTCTACCCATTGGGCTGATTTAGGTGTGGCTGTTAGTTTCTGTGCTTCCTGGAGTCCTGAGGTAGGGAGTATCCCCTTGGCCGGAAGATGGTTTTTCCTGAAGGAGTCCTTCTCTGCTTTTTGGTTATGGTCACTGTATGGCCAGTGTTTCTCAGGAGTTGCCACTGCTCACCTCACGTTTATAGCCCTGAGTAGTAGCTGTGGTCTATGTTAGGCAGGGGGGGATCTCCTCTTACCCATAGAATTTCTCAAGACAGCTGCCCCACTGCTGGGTTTCTTGTTATAAATTTAGTGTGCTCCTGCTCACTAAATTTCCATGTACAGTCCTCTTGAAGAGACTGCTGATTCCCTAGCTATGGGGTTTTCTTCCAACAGGGAAACTCAGTCTGTTATCCTGGGGTGCACAGTTCTGTCCGGGAAAGTGGGAGGTGCACTCAGCAAGTCTGTGGGCCAGAGGCTGATTGCTCTGCTCTGGACCTGGAGAATGTGCACCTAGGTTGAGTTGGCACCTGGGGGCACTGTTCTGGTCTGGAGGCTGGGTGCCTCACTCTGGACCAGAAGCTGTGTGTCTCTGTCTGGGATGGCGGCTGCAGGCACTGCTCTGTTCCAGACGCTGTGGGTACAGCCCTCTTGAAGGACCAGGGATTCCCACAGTTTTGACAGTCTAGCTAGGGATAACTGGTTGATCCTTGGCACAGTATCTGAGGGCTGCTGTAATGGCTCTCTGGCTTTTGTAGGTCTGAGGATGCAGCTGTGTGTCCCAGTGCCCTAGGGGAACTCAATAATGGCGGCAGAGCACAGGGCTCCTGCCTGCACTAGAGTCTGTGTGAGTCCAGGAAGTGTTTTGGTGCTGGGTGTACTAAGCGTTAGAGCTGCTGACCCCCTCCGCTGCCCTGGTGCCCACAGTTCTATCTGAGGCGTCGAATCACGCGCGCAGGCAGGGCTTTGTGCAGGCAGGCGCCTTTGTCCCTCCTGGCTCTGGGTCCGGGCTGGCTCTCGGGGCGCCCACGGAACCTGAGTCTTTTCCAGGGGATGTCTGGGTAACCTGAGGTCGGTCCCAATTGTTTCCTGCTCTGTGGGGCTATCTCTCGACTGGGAAATCCAGTCTATGGTGTTGTGGGCCCACAGTTCAGTCTGGGACCGTGACCAGATTGCACTGGCGGGTAGCTCTGGGCTGGCGACTAAGTGCCTGGTGGAACTGGGATCTCTTCTGCCGTTTTGCCGGGTGAGTTAAAGCTGATTGAATCCCCCACCGTGGGTATCCTCTCACCTGGGAAACACAATCACTTATGTTTTATGGCCGAGAGTTCTGATTGCTGGTCACTGTGCCAATCCTGCTGTGCTGCTCCTCAGAATGAGAGTCCTCCCGGTGCCGCCATCTTGCCCCGCTGCTGCGTTAAATTTTTAATTACATTCTTCAGAGAACTAGAAAGAAACAAATTTGATGTCCAGCCTCTTTGCCTTTCTGGATAGGAATTGAGCATTTTAGCAAGAGACCTCCCTCTTGATTAGTTTCTTTAGGTGTACAGATTTAGTAGGTTTATCCTATATTATATGTCTATATGAGTGAGTATATACCGTGTGAATCCCTCTGCTTCTGGGACAGCTCATTCAGGATGATCTTTTCCAGATCCCACCATTTACCTGCAAATTTCATGATTTCCTTGTTTTTTTATTGCTGAGTAATATTCCATTGTGTAGATATACCAGAATTTGTGTATCCATTCCTCCGTTGAGGGGCATCTGGGCTGTTTCCAGCTTCTGGCTATTACAAATAAGGCTGCTACAAACATGGTTGAGTAAATATCCTTATTGTGTACTTGAGAATCTTTTGGATATATGCCTAGGAGTGGTATAGCTGGAGATCAGAAGAAGGAGAAAAGAGGGAACAAGTCAGGAGCCTGACACAGGACCTCTGAAAAGCTCTGCCCTGCAGACTATCAATGTAGATACTGAGACTTATAGGCAACCTTTGGGCAGAGTGTAGGGAATCTTAGGAAAGAAGTGGGAAAGAGTAAGATCTGGAGAGGACAGGAACTCCACAAGGAGAGCAACAGAACCAAAAAATCTGAGCACAGGGTCTTTCCTGAGACTGCTATTCCAACCAAGGACTATGCATGGAGATAACCTAAGACCCCTGCACAGATGTAGCCCATGGCAGTTCAGTATCCAAGTGGGTTCCATTGTAATAGGAACAGGAACTGTCTCTGACATGAACTGATTGGCCTGCTGTTTAATTACCTCCCCCTGAGAGGGAAACAGCATTACCAGGCCACAGAAGAAGACAATGCAGCCACTCCTGATGAGACCTAATTGACTAGGATCAGAAAGAAGGAAAAGAAGTTCTCCCCTGTCAGTGGACTTGGGGAGGGGCATGCATGCAGAGGGTGGAGGAAGGACAGGAGGAGGGAGGGAACCACAGGTGGGATACAAAGTGAATAAAGTGTAATTAATAAAGAAAAATAAAATAAAAAAGAAACAAATTTGAAAACTATGCAGAAGCATAAAGAAAACAAATAGCCAGTACAACATAAAGCAGAAAGATCTATGCAGATGGTGTCACAGTATTTAATTTCAATGCATGCTATGTATGTAGACATAATAATAAAAACCATATGGTACTGGCACAAAAATAGACTTTTAGACAAATGAAAGATAATCAAGCACCCATAGATAAATCTATGCTCTTACAAAGGTCCAATTTCTAAGAAAAATGCAAAAAAAACCCCCATATATCTGGAAATAGAACATTTTACACTAAACTGTTCTTCCTCTAGCTTCTCTCCTGTCCCCCCACTTTCTCTCAGATTTATTACTTCTTAACTATTATTGTTGCATATATGCAACATCTACTGGATGTTACATATATACATATGTAAATATATGCTACTTAGGCCTTTTAGTGTTGTTCATACATGTATGTGTTTAAGAATGATCACTTGAACTAGATGACCTATTGGGATGGGGCTTGTCCCTGGAGAAGACTGATTCTCCATCTTTTAGTATCAGTTAATTGCCTGCAGTTCTTCGTCTAGGGCTGGGGCATTGTGAGGTTTCTGCTAACCATGTTGTGTGTCAAGTGATATTGTTCATATGCAGTTTTTGTTTAGTGACCATATTGTTAAGATTTCATGGATGTAGCTACCTGTTATGTAGAAGATATTGCCTTATCTTATTTGGTCATCTCTTATTTGGTGTTTTCTGAGTGTCAGACTTAGTAGTTATAGGGTAAATGTACAGACTGAGAGGGAGAACCCTACAGTCACTTGTCTGCCTTCTGACCTGTTGTTAATTCCTGTGATAGTCACCATCTGCAGTACAAAGAAGCTTCCTTGGTGAAGGGCAAGAGCTACAATTATCTGTGCATATAAGGCAGGTATTCAGAATGTAATTGTTTCTCTCTCTCTCTCTTTCTCTCTCTCTCTTTTAACTGGTTTTGGAATGTGGTAGTAATAGATTCTCCCCTAGAATTAAAGATCTTACCAGCTATGGTACTTAACTAAATTTACAATAGCAGGTATGAATTCTCTCCCATTGAGTGAGACTTAAGTCCAGCTAGGTACCTGTTGGTTACTTCTGAGATATAAGTGCCAGGATTGAACCTTTGAGGCTGCCTTGTCATACTGGTTATTGTTGTGATTTATGTCCATCAAAATCATCAATTTTTTTTTTAAATTAAGAAATATCCTGAGTGAGCAGGATAGTGTACTTACCTTACAAAAAGGTTCTTTTTCTACAAAATCATCGCTTCTCTTTATGGCCCATAACTGCCATGTTAGTCACAAAACAATAAAGTACTTTTATATCAATTATAAAATACCATGATACTGAATTGTTGCTTCTGAGCCATCATTGTAATTCTTCATACTCTTTGCATTTCCTCATAATGATACCTTTGCCAGACTCACGGAGGATCATTCAGATTCATCTTTTGCTTCTACTTCAAGTGTCTGTTTTTACAATTATGACTATTATCCACTGTTATTATGATGGCTACATGTCTATTTACTCACTAGATTTCAACTTTTCTCAAGGTTGGTGTTATAGATTTCAGTTTTTAACACTTGTGCTTAGTAAAGTTCTTAAATATGAAAATTTTTCAATAAATGATTATCAAATTAAGTTAAAATTAATATCTACCCAGTATATCTTTTTGTTCTGGAACAAATAGATTTAATTAAGTGTGTGAGAATATTTGAATAATAACGTATATTTGTCACTGGTAAGTGGCAGAGAGAGATTGTGATATCACACTTTTGTAGATCTTTATAACCAGATGAGTCAGTTATTTATTTTTATTTTTTAAGTTTATTATTATTATTTACAATTTATTTACTTTGTATCCCAGCTGTACCCCCCTTCCTCATCTCTTCCTCATCCCATCCTCCCTCCCTCTTCCTCCTTCTATGTCTCTCCCCTAGTCCACTGATAGGGAAGGTCCTCCTCCCCTAATTTCTGGCCCCATCCTATCAGGTCTCTTCAGGACTGTCTGGATCCTCTTTCTCTATGGCCTACTAACGACACCCTGACAGGAGGAGGTGATCAAAGAGTAAGCAACTGAGTTTATGTCAGAGACTGCCCCTGCCCTCTTTACCAGGGGACTCCAAAGGAGCCCCATTAAGCAGGGGGTCTAGTCCTGTCCATGCATGGTCCTTGGTTGATTCAGCAGTCTCTGCAGGCCATCCTGGGCACAGATATTTTGGCTCTGTTGGTCTCCTGGTGGAGCTCCTGTCTTCCATAGGTCTTTCTATCTTCCCCTTCTTCCATAAGATTTCCTGACCAATGTTTGTCAGTTATTTCTAAGGGATAGTTTTACTGTGGTTTCATTGTGCAGTCAGAAAATTGCCTATTATGGACTCTTGAGGTTTCTTCCAAACGTGTATAGAAGTATAGGGCAATTCGGCAGCACTGAAATAATTTTGATTTCTTTTAAAAGCATATTTTGTGAAGCAATTGGAAGTGTAGAAACAAAAATGGATTCATTATAATCCATTCTGAATTGCTGTCAAGGTGAAGAACAAAACCCAGAAAATAACATTAAGTCATATTGGGATTGCTTACAAGGATTGCAGAGCTCTAAAGCCCTTATGGGTTTATTGATGAAAGACAGTGCAATCTCTCACACAAAAGCGAAGACTTTAAAGAAACCAGAGGATTTGAGGCTTTACCTGAAGTAGTCATGGAAATAAATGTCCCTTTTCTTTCAGTCCATTTGAACTGAAAAAGTGAAATTCATTTTAATGCTTTCCAAATCCTCTTGGCATTTCAGCTGTTCTAATTCTTCCAGGAAGCAAGGAAATCCCCACTTTCTCTCTTTGCTACAGTGGCCTTCACAGAGGGGAACAGATTGTCTTGAATGTGGCTTAAATTGAAACAAGGCTCCTATTGGGATGGGGGCAACAATCCTGTCAGCAACATGTTGTCATTATTTGAAAGTGATGTAAGAAAAATACATGACAGTAATAGCCAGGCCTCAAAATCTAAGGGTCTGTCTCTTATGGGCTGACTCTGAGCAGAGGCTGGGTTGTGGGAATCAATGCACATGGCAATGAATGGTCAAACCAGAAGACTCTGAAGATAATGCCACAGAAATCTTCAATAAGCAAAGTATGACTGGGAAGTTTTAGGGTCCATTCTGGGTTTTGAGGTAACGAAGATAAGTCTCAATTATGGGGATCCCTTCAAATACCATGGCTGTCAGAATAATGTTCCATGTGAGGCAAGAACGAATTCCAGTTCAGCATAGTTTAGTTGGTGTTGGTTCAAACTTCTAGAGCCCACTCTGAGCCATTTATTTTTGACCTTCAATCAGTACAGCACTGGGAAAAAAGTTTCCTCATGGAAATTATCACAGTAAAGCTTAAGACATGACTACATCTAAACTCTTGCAAAGTTCGTGTCTTTTACAAAGTGCTTGCTATTTCTTCCCTAAGAATGGGTTCTGTTGATTGGGAGACAATGCTCAGGAGCCTGGGAGGAGTCTGGAATAAACAGAATAGTCTTAGGGATTATGATGGGCCTGGCCCTGCCTATAGCAAAGATCACCAGGTTATTAACTATGTCCAGACCCAGCTCTCAGCTTGGAAACAGGTGTAAATCCCTTCTGTTGAAGAGAAACGCTGGTGCGCTGAATATTTCTCGCTTCCCTAGTGCTATCTGTGAGCATGAAGACCTTGTGCCCTCCACACTCAGTGATGAGAAAGAGGGAGATAAGATAGAGCTCACAAACTCTGGTGGTCTACCTAAATTTTCCCTGAAGGCTTTGTATTGCTTATTCTCATTATGATGTCTTTACTGTATTTTCTAAAAATAACATATGTAAAGTCACATTCAAGGATTCTCCTAGAATATGGTTTGCTTTTTATTTTTTTGTTATTTTTTGAAATTAAAATATAATTACATCATACCTCTCCTTCCTGCCTCTAAACCCTTTTATATACATCTTGTTCTCTTTCAAATCCATGGTCTCCATTTTATTAATCTTTGTTGATATGCTTTTGAACCTGGTTCATTGAATTCTGCTCTTTCTTGCTTTTCTGTTATTTTAGATGAAAATATGGGTTGAAAATCTTATTTCTATCAAATATAAATATTGATAAAGTAAAAATCTATATGGGTGTATTGAATAATTCATGTAAAATGTGGTTTTTCTTTTTCATCTTGATAATAATCTCTGTTTTGTATTAATTTGTCTCCTGCTTCTCCTGTGTCTCACTCTACTCAGAGGAAGGCCTGTTATAGTCTGGGTTCTCAAGCTAAAAAGGTTACTATATTAAGATAAGCATGATACTTAGCAATTTTATAGACCTGGCACAAGGGGGACTTGAAGCAGAGATGAAAGGCCAACAGAAGCTATCCTGGACAGACCTTAGCTTTCAAAATTGGCTGAAAACACAGCATTAAGGTAAGCATTATAGATAATTCTGAGAGAAGTGTAATGTTCCCACACTGATTTGAGATAAGTGACCCTGCATTTTGTTCTGCTTGGAAGAGTTAGATTATGTGGCTCAACCTGCTTCTAAAATAGAACCACCTTGGTTTCAAAAGGCTCTGCTTGTTCTGAATAGTTTAGTTTTCTATCAGTGTGCCCAAGGTCACAGCACACATGAGTTGAATACATGCTGTACACTCCAGTGATGGCAATGGGACCGGCACTCTGGGTAAGCATACTTCTGCTAGGGGCATGGTTTTCCTACTGAGGGTCCCTTAGCCATGTGTGTAGATTATGGTCACAGTAGGATTTTCCTCCCAACAATCTTTCCCTGGCAAGAATTCTTACCAGGACTTCATATATAAACATGGGCTTACTCTGAAATAGTATATAAACTTTACATTTTGTTCATAAAATGATACGTTAAATACCTGCTGTAAATTTTATTAAGAACTTTGCCAGTTTGCAGTTTTTTTTTTTTTTTTTTTGGGTGGGAACAGATTAAGGCAGAATTAAGTGCTATCCCACAGTACACAGTGGCTCATATTTGCTTATCTTTTCCCAATTGCTTTTCCCTAGAGCAAGAAGAAAATCCTTCAAGTCTAAACTTTTCTTTTGAAAAGAGAAGTGGCAAGTCAGAATTGATAATAATCTTTATAGTAAGATTTAGGCAGAATATACAAAACCCCATAGCTTTCAATTTAAAAAGCATATTTTCCCTTTAGAAGCTTAAAGACAGATGGTATTGTTATCACAATGAACACCTAGTAGGTTCTTATGATACACTATTAAAACAAAGAATCACAAATGTTTAAAATCTTAGTGGGATCATTTTATAAATAATAGGGAGCTCAGTCTCCATGTGGGTTCCCTAATAAGGGGAGCAGGGACTGTCTCTGACATGAACTCAGTAGTCACCTCCCCCTGGTGGGGCAGCCTTGCTAGGCCACAGAGGAAGACAATGCAGCCAGTCCTGATGAGACCTGATAGGCTAAGGCCAGATAGCAGGGTTGGAAGACCACCCCTATCAGTAGACTAGGGGATAGGCATAGGTGGAGAAGAGGGAGGGAAGATGAGACTGGAAGAAGATGAGGGAGGGGGCTACAGCTGGGGGATACAAAGTTAAAAAATTATAATAAATAATAAATCAATAAAATAAAAAGTTTCAGAGTGATACAATCCAATGGCTTTATTCTCTAGGTTTTTCATTGTAGGGTATCTGCCTCTTTTTATTTTAACAATTAACATTATGATCAATCTAAATATGACATGGGTCAGACTCCAAAACAAAATTGAGTGCTTTGACACCAGTTGCAACTGTTATCTTGGTGTTTCTGACAGAAATACTTTTAGAATAGTTCCCTTTGGCACTCTAGGGATGTGCTTTCTGAGAGCTTTATTAGAATTTCTCACACTTTTGAAGCACACCCTTAAGACTTCAGATGGCAGAGCAAAGTAAAAAATGCTGTCTTTGGGGACTGCAATGAATTATTGACCTCATTTGGCTAACCTCATGGGGTCTCATTTGGCTTTCAGTGAGCAATACTGTTATGACCACATATATGAGGTACACAACAGGTAAAGAAAAACATGCTTGTGACCATCAGCTATTCTCACTTTCTAATACTCATTCTTCTTGCTCTGCCTGACTCTCAGAGGCCTTTGATATCCTGGGTGTCTCTAGCATTGTCTCCAGTTGAGAATATACTGAGTGCTTTAGTTGTCTGTCTGAAATGGAGAAAGAAAAAGAGTTTATATTTGTCCCAAGTTCTACTTAGGTTTTGAATGTATTTCTTTGTGTTTTAGAAGCAGAATTATTCCCTCGCTTTAGGAACATGCATGCATGGCCTTTCAATTACTGAGCTCCAGACAAGCTTTTGTCCTTTCTTATAGTTTGGAACAGACTCTGTATATACAGGGGAAGGTTCCTTTAAGAAGAAAAACATGGAATCAGCACATTTCAGCCTTGATAATTTGTGACTTCTGTTATGAGATCCCTCGCCTTCTTTTTGCTTTTGGGAGCAGGAATTAAGGTTGCATGTTTTGAATTCAAATAGACATGAGTTCTAGCTACACAACTTCACTTACTGACTATATAGCCCTAGAAAAAGCGCTTAGCTAAGAAACTAAATATCCTCTTGAGTGCAGCTGAGAGTTATCAACGTGCGTTTGACAGCAAAAGAAACATAATCAATGGTGATTTCACAAAGACTCCTAACTTAAGTCTATCATATCATATCAATACTCATTAAGTGATGGTCCTTACTATTGTCTTTCTGAAGAACAAAGTGGAATCTTCCCCAAGGGTAGTAATGTAGGAATTCGACCTAGCAGAAGTACTGAGGTATTATCTCTTCCTAAATCTTTAGTCCAACATTATTGGCTTCCTTTCATTCCTTTTTCTCAATGTGCTCTCTCGCTCTCCCTCCCCTGCTTTTCCATGCATACACATGAGTGCTTACACATATGTGCTTATGTGTAGCCAGAGGTTCACATCTGGTGTTTTTCTCAGTAGGTTTTCTGCTTTAATTTTTAAGGTGGTCTCTCTTAATATAGCGTTCATGGATTCATCTAGACTTACAGTAATCCTTCTGTCTCCACCTACCCTGTGCTGGCGTACAGGTACTTGCCACTGTACTCAGCTTTTAGATGGATGAAACTTAGATCCTAAAGCTTGTGTGGAAAACTGTTTACTTTTTGAGTCTCTCCTGTTTTTTTCCTCTTGCATTGAAAATAGATTTTTTAAATATAAAATATATTCTGATTATAGTTTTCTCTCTGCTCCCAGTTCCTCCCTACCTCCCCTTTCATCCAGATCCACACCCTATCTGCCTCTCATAGAAAACAAGCAGGCATCCAAAAAAATGTAATAAAAATGAATTATGTATGATAAACAAAAACAAACAAGACAGACTAAAAAAAAAAAAAAAAAACAAGCTGATGAAAAAGCCTTGAATCTCTTTTTCTCATTTCTTTATACTGATGCCTCAGCCTCTATGCTACATGAGGCAAGATTTCAAAGGCACAAACCTAAGGACAAACACAATCTCTCTCTCTCTCTCTCTCTCTCTATATATATATATATATATATATATATTAATATATATATATATATATATATAATGTACATTAAAATTTTCCAAAATGGTTGTACAAGGTTACATTCCCATCAGCAATGGAAGAGGGTTCCCCTTTCTCTACAATCTCTCCAGCATGTGTTGTCACTTGAGTTTTTTATATTAGCCATTCTAATATTTGTGCAGTGGAGTCCCAGGGTCATTTTGATTTGCATTTCTCAGATGATTAAGGACATTGAGAATTTCTTTAAGTGTTTCTCAGCCATTCTATATTCCTCTACAGAGAACTCTCTGTTTAGTTCTGTACCCCATTTTTTAACTGGATTACTTGGTTTGTTAGTGTTTAACTTCTTGAGTTCTTTATATATTCTGGATATTAGCCCTCTGTCAGATGTAGGGCTGGTGAAGATCTTCTCCCAATCTGCAGGCTGTCGTTTTGTTCTGATGACAGCGTCCTTTGCTTTACAGAAGCTTTTCAGTTTCATGAAACATTTATTGACTGTTGATCTTAGAATGTTCTGTCAGGAAGTTTTCTCCTGTGCCAACGAGTTCTAGGCTCTTCCTCACTTTTTCTTCTAACAGATTTAGTGTATCTGGTTTTATGTTGAGGTCTTTGATCCACTTGGACTTTGGTTTTGTGCAGGGTGATAAATATGGATCTATATGCATTTTCTCAGAAAAGTAGGAATAATGCTACCTCAAGATCCAGCTGTTCCACTCCTGGGCATATATCTGAAAGATGCTAAACCATACAACAAGGGCATTTGCTCAAATATATTCATAGCAGCTTTATTCATAATAGCCAAAATCTGGAAACAACCTACATGTCCCTAAATTGAAGAATGAATACAGAAATTGTGGTACATTTACACAATGGAATACTACTCAGCAATTAAAAACAAGAAAATCATGAAATTTGCAAGCAAATGTTGGGCTCTAAAAAAGATCATCCTGAGTAGGGTATACGAAAAGCAGAAAGACACATACAGTACATACTCACTTATAAGTGCATATTAGCCTTAAAATATAGGATAAAGATACTAAAATCTATAGCCCTAAAGAAACTAAACAACAAAGAGGACCCTAGGGAAGAGGCTGAAACCTCACTCAGAAGTGCAAACAGGATAGACATCGGAAGTAGGAGAAGACAAGAAACAGGACAAGAGCTTTTCACAGGGGCCCTCTAAAAGACTCTACCCATCAGAGTATCAAAGGAGAGGCTGAGACTAGTAGCTAAAATTTTGACAGAGTGCAGGAAACTTTATGGAAGAAGAGGGAGATAGAAAGACCTGGAGGGGATTGGCACTCTACAAGAAGACCAGCAAAGCCAAAAATCCGGTCCCATGGGGCCCTGAAGAGACTGATACTCCAACCAAGGACCATGCATGGAGAGGACCTAGACCTCCTGCTCAGAGGAAGCCCATAGGCTGCTCAGTTTCCAAGTGGGTTCCCTAGTAAAGGAGGTAAGAACTGTCTCTGACATGAACTCAGTGGTGGGCTCTTTGATTACCTCCCCCTTGGGTGTTGATACAGCCAGTCCTGATGAGACCTGCCTGATAGCCTAGGGTCAGATAGATAGAAGGGGAAGAGGTCTTTCCCTATCAGTGGACTAGGGAAGGGGCATAAGGGGAGAAGAGGGAGGGTCGGTGGAACTGGGAATAATGAGGGAGCAGGCTCCAGTTGGGATACAAAGTAAATAAATTATAATAAACAAACAAATAAATAAATAAACAAATAAGAAAAAAATTAGAACCCCCCCAAAAAAATTAAGGCAAAAATGTGCGTAAAGACTAAAATTTTAAAACTTTCAAATAAAAAGAGCATCTCTTTCTGTAATGCGGTGTGACTACATTATTCATCCTTGCCCTGAGAGCCATTCCTCCATTTCTTATGTAGGTCCATGCATCATTTTATGATTCCATCCTTACCAGCCCTCAAACAGCCCTTCTCTCTGATAAGGTGGTTGGCTGCTCTTGAGCTATGCAGGAATAACTCTCAGGCCCCCTATGCTGCTAAGTCTTTTGCCCTTAGAACCATGCTTCTCCACTTGTATTTAATACAGAATTTGCATTAAGACAGAATTTGTATTCTGCTGGGGAAGGATGGTGGACAACAGAAGTGATATACATAGCAGATAGTATCTACAAATAGTCCATTTGGGGAAGCATGTTCACTCTGTGGCATATACACACATTTTCTGTACATCTGGTTACCTTACTTTCATTATATACTACTTCCAGATGATTTGACATGCTGCTAGGAAACAGCTAGCCCCTCCTTTGGATTAAGCTTGCTCTGGATTCACTCTTTTTCACTTTGAGTTGTTGAAGCTCTGGATTCTGGATGCTCAGTCATCATACTGAGTTGATGCACTTACTTCGGTTTTTTTTTTCTCCTGTATTTGGCACATACTACTTTCCAAATCCAACCTACTCCAAGGAGTGTAACATATGGATTTGAGTAGTTTCTGACACCTTTTATCCTCCTGTCCTTTAGGACAGAATCTGCTCTTCCATTTCTTTTGTTGTTTTTACATTTTTAAGAACTGGTTTTGGGCCTATAGCCAACATCAAACTAAACTGAGAGAAACTTAAAGCAATCCCACTGAAATCAAGGACAAGACAAGGCTGCCCACTCTCTCCATATCTCTCCATATCTCTTCAACATAGTGCTGGAAGTCCTTGCTAGAGCAATAAGACAGTTGAAGGAGATCAAGGGGATACAGATTGTAAAGGAAGAAGTCAAATTATCACTATTTGCAGATGATATGATAGTATACATGAGTGACTCCAAAAACTCTACCAGGGAACTCCTACAGCTGATAAACACCTTCAGCAAAGTGGCCGGATACAAAATTAACTCAAAAAAATCAGTAGCACTCCTGTATACAAAAGACAAAAGGGCTGAGAAAGAAATTAGAGAAACAACACCATTCACAATAGCCACAAATGACATAAAGTCCCTTGGTGTAACCCTAACCAAGCAAGTCAAAGACTTGTATGAAAGAAATTTCAGGTCTCTGAAGAAAGAATCTGTTGTGGCCTCCCTTTCATTTTTGTCTCATTTCCAAGGGATCAATCAGACCTTGTTTTCCAGCCTTCCTTCTCTGTCTTATACCATTATTCTAGCCCTCAATGATAGTGGGAATTCCCTGGGAATCTCCAACCACCCAGAGAAATGGGTAGGCTAAGTACAGATCTTCCCCTCTCCCACTTCTCCAAATCCAATCCCCCAGCCTCATGACCAGCTCCATAGTAGCATATCACCTGCTGCAATCTATCCTCTATCCCTCCTACTGTCTCCAACAGCTTACATGAGTCTTCCACTCCAAACTCAGTTCACCCAACTCATTGTTTTATCTAGCTCCCAACTCTATCAGGTAATCAGTGGCTAATCATAGCTGTGGAGTTTGGAATAAGAATGATGCCCATAGGTTCATATATTTGAATGCTTTTTGCTAGGGAGTGGCACTATTAGAAAGAATTACAGGATTAAGAGTTGTGTAGTTTTTGGAGGAAGTGTGTCACTGGAGGTGGGTTTTGAGGTTTCAAAAGCCTGTACTAAGCCCAGGATAATAAATCTTTACTAGAGCTCAGCTTTGTCTCTCTGTCTCTGTCTCTCTGCAGTTCAGAATGCAGCAGTTAGCTTAACTACTGCTTCTGTGCCAGGCTTCTTGCCATGATGATAATGGACTAAGCCTCTGAAATAGTAAGCAAGTCACCAAATAAATGCTTTCCTTTATAAGTATTATCTTAGTCATGATGCCTTTCACAGCAATAGAACAGTGGCTAATACAAAAGACCATTCCAACCAGGGAAGAAGGGAGCCTACCTTTTGATCTTTACTTCTTCCTTCTCTCCTCTTTAGTCAATCCCTCAATCTCACCTCTAACTCTGTAACAGAATACCTTTTTCAGTTTCCCTCTTCTCTCTGCTTCCATCTCCAGCAGACAGAGCAGATATTCCCCTCCAAAATTCCTCCCCATTCATTCTGTTATCCCAGCCCTGAACTAAAGCAGGCATTCCCTGTGAACTCACCAATCAAGCTTTGCCGAGAAGCAAGTAGGCAAGCAAAGCATGTATATGAGCTCCAGATATTTACTCTCCTTCAAATCCAACATCTCACTCTCATCCAAAGCACTGTAGCAGACTTCTTGTTGTCTTTACTCCCCACTCTTGCTCCCATTTCCAAAGGAAGAAGCAGATCCTGTTGGAAGACTTTGCTTTCCACCCTCTTCTGGATTTACTCAAACCCCCATCCTCCTAGCCCGTCTTTATTCATAAATGTCGGCTCCCAATTCTTAGAAATACACTAACTCAGTGATCACACCTAGAAAAACCCAAGAAGAACTCCCTGCCAGGCAGAATACCACTACCACATCCTCCTAAGAACCAGAGAGGACAACAGAAACAAAGAAACAAAAAACACCCACCCAACAAAGACAAGACCAGATATCAGCACCTAGAATTGCAATAATCCTGTACCCAGAGGCTTAGACATCAGCATAAAATCACAATCAATAACAGCCAGGATAATATGTCTTTACTAAAGCTCAACAGCACTACTATAGTGGGCCCCAAGAAAGGCAACAAACCTGAAACACACAAAAATTACTAAAATAGCCTTTTTGAATGTTGATAGAGGTTCTTAAAGAGAAAATTAATAAATACCCTAAGAAACCTATGAAACATAAAAAGCAGAAGGAAATGCAGAAGAAAAAAGTAGAAGGAAAGAGTTTAAGATCTATAAGTAGAAATATAATAATTAAGAAACCCAGATTGAGAGAAATCTGGAATTAAAATTTAAGAATTTGTACAGGAACCTCAGAGGCAAGCCTCAAAGAGATGGAAGATAGAATCTCAGGCATTAAAGACATGATAGAAGAAATGGATTCATCAATCAAAAAAAAATGTAAACCTAAAGCTATCCTGGCACAAAATTTCTAGGAAATCTGAGACATGGTCAAAAGACTAAATCTAAGAATAATAGAAATAGAAGAAGGATAAGATAGCCAATTCAAAGGCACAGAAAATATTTTCAACAAAATCATAGAAGAAAATTTCCCTAAACTAAAGGAGAGGCCCATCAAGTTACAAAAAGCATATAGAACACCAAACAGACAGAACCAGCAAATAAAATCACCTTGGCACATAATAATCAGAACACTAAACATACAAAACAAAGAAAGAATACGAAAAGCTGCAGGAAAGAAGACCAAGGAATATTTAAAAGCAGATCTATTAGAATAACATCTGACTTCTTAACACAGATTCTAGAAGCCAGAAGAGCCTGGACAGGTATTCTGCAAAAAAACAAATTGCAGGTTCTAGCCGACAGTACTATACCTAGCAAAAATTTCAATCACAATAGATGGAGAAAAATAAGACATTCCACAATAAAACCAAATTTATGTACTATCCACAAATCCAACCCTACTGGTGCTATAAGGAAATCTCTAACTTAAAGACGTTAACCACAGAGGAAGAATGCAGCCACTCCTGATGAGACCTAACAGTCTAGGATCAGAAGGAAGAAAAAGAAACCCTCCCCTACTAGTGGACTTGGGGAGGGGAGTGTGTGGAGAAGGGGGAGGAAGGGAGGGATTGGAAGGGGAGGAGGGAGGGAACTAGAGGGGGGGATACAAAGTAAATAAAGTATAATTAAAAATAAAAAAAGAGGTTAACCACACTCAAGACAACACAAGGAATAATTCTAAACCAACTAATTGAAGGATGGGAAACACACACACACTTAGCTCACAGCAACAAAATAACAGGAATCAACAAACTGCTTATTGATATCTCTCAATATTGATGACCTCAATTCCTCCAATAAAAGACACAGATTTACAGAATGAATGTGAAAACAAGTTTTGCTCTTTTGCTGCATACAAGAAATGATATCTATCCTCAACATCAAGGATAGCTATTTCCTCAGGGTAAAAGTATAGAGCAAGATATTCCAATGAACCTAAGAAGAAAGATTGTGTAGCCATTATAGTATCTAACAAAGTAGACATCAAAACAAAACTAATCCAAAAAGATAAGCAAGGACACTGCATACTCATCAAAGAAAACAATCCACCAAGAGGACATTGACATTATGAACATCTATGCACCAAACATATGGGCACCCAAGTTCCTGAAAGAAACAAATAAATAAATAGTTATAGGTGGATGAAGGGGGTGGTGATTAGAATGGGAGGACCAAGTGGGGAGGAAGGGAGAAGATGGGAACAATGGAGTGACTACAGGGAGAACAGCTAAAATTAAGGACCATTTGGGAGGTAGTGTGAAAAACTACTATAGTAGAAGCTTCCTGGAGTAAATACATATGTGAAGGCAATGTAAATGCATTCGCCAGATAATGGGAAGACAGTTCCAACTGAACATTTCTTGTTACCAAATTACGCTTCTAGTGCTGGGATTTAATTGAGTTGTTGGTCAAATGAAACCCATGTGATTCAAGCAACTCAGGCTGTTGCATTACACAAACTGAAGGCAAGGCGACACTGATGACGACAACACCTACACAGCTCACTGAACACAGAGAAGTCAAGTTGGTGTGTACATAGAATCTTCACTCTTGCAACTATCTCTGGTATAAGAAGGGACTCTGAATACCACCACATGAGCAATGTAAACTCTTTGATCTACAATGGTGCTCTGCCTACAAGGTATTCTTTTTTTTTTAATTTTATTTTTTTCTTATCAGTTACATTTTATTAACTCTGTATCCCAGCTGTATCCCGCTCCCTCATTCCCTCCCTACAAGGTATTCTAATGCAATGGTGGCACAAAGTTTGTGGGAGTAACCAATGACTATCTAGTTTGACTTATGCCCAATACATGTGTGATGGAACGCATACCTAACACTACTTAGGTGACCAAGAACCCAAGACTAGGTAGTTTATGGACATATGGTAAAATAAATACTGAAACACTGTTCTACTAAAGAACACAGAGTAAAAAACAAAAACAAAAACAAAAACAAAACAACAACAACAAAAAAACTATTCTTAGAGATATTCTGCTATACTCATAGAATAGTGCTTGGCTCAGCCATCATCAGAGATGCTTCCTCCAACAGACTGGAACAAATAGAGATCCACAGCCAGAAAGTGTACAGAGAGTGAGATACCTTGGAACACTCAGCCCTAAGTTGGATGTCTCTCTCAAATCCCTCCCCTCAGGGCTCAAGTAACCCTCAGGGAAAAGCAGCAGAAAGAATCCAAGAGCCAGAGGGAAGGGAGGACACCAAAAAGGGCCTTCTAAATCAACAAGACTGAAGCACATATGAACTCACAGAAACTGAGGCACCAAGCACAGAGCCCAAGTGGGTCTGCACTGCACTCTATCCTAGAGCTGAAAGAAGTGGACACACGTCCCCATCCCTAACCAAAAAGCTATCTTTGATAAACACAAATGAAAATTTAATTTTTTTTCTGAGTGAATCTCACCAGGGAAACAAACTGTTCTTTTTTATTTTATTATTTTATTAATTTTTTTATAGTTTTTATTTTTTATATTAATCACAGGTTATTTACTTTGTATCCCAGCTGTAGCCCCATCCCTCATTCCCTCCAAATCCCACCCTCCCTCTCTCATCTCCTCCCTGCCCCTTTCCAAGCCCACTGATAGGGGAGGTCCTCCTCCCCTTCTATCTGACCCTAGCTTGTCAGGTATCTTCAGGATTGGCTGCAATGTCCTCCTCTGTAGCCTCCTAACAAGGGGGTGTTTGTCAAAGAGCCAGCCATTGAGTTCATGTCAGAATAGTCCCTGTTCCCCCTACTAGGGAACCCACTTGGATACTGAGCTACCCAAACTGTTATTTATTTATTTATTTGTTTATCTATTTATTTATTTATTTTATTATTATTATTAATTACACTTTATTGACTTTGTATCCCCCCATAAGCCCCTCCCTCCTCCCCTCCCGATCCCGCCCTTCCTCCCCTTTCTGCATGCATGCCCCTCCCCAAGTCCACTGATAGAGGAGGTCCTCCTCTCCTTCCTTCTGATCTTAGTCTATCAGATCACATCAGGAATGGCTGCATTGTCTTCTTCTGTGGCCTGGTAAGGCTGTTCCCCCCTCAGGGGGAGGTGATCAAAGAGCAGGCCAATCAGATTGTGTCAGAGGCAGTCTCTCTTCCCATTACTATGTAACCCACTTGGACACTGAACTGCCATGGGCTACATCTGTGCAGGGGTTCTAGGTTATCTCCATGATCCACGCCCAGTAGTGAATGGTCAATAGAAAACAAACTCTGAGTTACAAACAGCTATGAGCCACCTGATGTGTGTTTTCTATAAGAGCAGCAAGTATTCTTAACCATTGAGCCACCTTTCCAGCTCTTTCTTTAAATCATCTCTCTCTCTCTCTCTCTCTCTCTCTCTCCCTCTCTCTCCCTGTGTGTGTGTGTGGGGGGGGGTCCAGGGAATTTAATCTAAGCTGTCAGGCTTGGCAGCAGGTACTCTTGTGAGGTATCCCAGAAGCAGAAAGATACACTTTGTATATACTCACTTATAAGTTGATATTAGACAAATAATATAGGATAAACATACTAAAATCTGTACACCTAAAGGAACTAAGCAAGAAGGAGGACCCTGGTAAAGATGCTCAATCCTCATTTAGAAAGGCAAATGGGATAGACCTCAGAAGATGGAGAAAACAGGGAAGAGGACAGGAGCCTACCACAGAGGGCTCCCGAAAGACTCTACCCAGAAGAGTATTAAAGCAGATGCTGAGACTCATAGCCAAACTTTGGGCAGGGTTCAGGGAATCTTATGAAAGAAGGGGAAGATAGGAAGACTTGGAGAGGACCAAAGCACCACAAGGAGAGCAACAGAACCCAAAAATATGGGCGCAGGGGTGTTTTTTGAGACAGATACTCCAGGCATGGACCATTCCTGGAGATAACCTAGAATGCTTGTACAGATGTAGCCCATGGTAGCCCAGTATCCAAGTGGTTTTTCCTAGCAAGGGGAACATGGACTGTCTTTGACATGAATTCAGTGGCTGTCTCTTTGATCACCTTCCCCTGAGGTGGGGCAGCCTTGTCAGGCCACAGAGGAGGACAATGCAGCCAGTCCTGATGAGACCTGATAGGCTAGGGTCAGATGGAAGGGGAGGAAAACCTCCCCTATCAGCAGACTGGGGAAAGGGCATGGGAGGAGAAGAGGGAGGGGCCGAGGGAGGGGGATACAAAGTGAATACATTGTAATAAATAAAAAAATTGAAAAAAAGAAAACATACTCAATAGCATCTTTGAAGGTTCTTTGTTTCATAATTTTTACTCAAGTCTTTTTAAAATTTTTATTCATTTTATGTTATCTGTCTGTCGGTCTGTTTATCATCTATCTCTCTTACTTGATGTTACACATCCTTTGCATACATATTAAGGTTGCCAGTTTAGTGTTTGTGGGTCTCTGCAGCTACATCTGTTCTGCTTTTCCTTGAGCTTTTTTTTTTTTTCCTGTTTGTTTGTTTTGACCTATTCTGGTTTGTTAATTTTTGTTTTATCTTGTATTGTATTTTATTATCTGCCCTTTGAAGCTTGTTTGTTTTCTAATAAGAAATTAAAAAGGGAGGTGGGGAGGAATTGAGAGGCATAGAGGGATGGGAAACTATAATCATGATGTATTATGTGATCAAAATATCAATTTTCAGTAAAATTTTAAAACTTCAGAGATTTAAAACCAGTGTTATTTGTATTATTTACACTATTTTCATGAATGCTCACTAAATTCATTTCTTGTTTTCTAACCCACTTCCCCATTTAATTATTTTGCTTTTCTATGGGGACTTTTCTAAACCTCTTAACAATTTTCATAAACCATTTTTATTATAGTTGTATTAAATCTAGTATATACACTGAATCTGTTTTTGAACTTGAGTTCTGGTGAAGAGATTGCAAACATTCTATGCAACATAATTCACGATTTAAATATTTCTTTTATATATTAGCATCCTATAATACCTCAACTCTGAAGACAGTTTTCAAATACTTAGCTCAGTTTTATCCAAGCTTTAAGGAGAATATTTTATCTAACTTATGAATCAAATGGTAACTGCTATTGAATAATCTTGGACTTTTTCAAATTGTTTTACTTATATTTTTAACTTGAAATGACAGCAGCACCACGTAAAATTGTAAGATAAATGAGGTCAAGATATGCTGTGTATACCTCAGTCAATTTCTTTCAGTGGCTACACCTAGAAAGAACATAATAGAATATCTCAGTCAGAATGTTGTTATTGAGATAGGCAAAATAGAGAATATGTTGGCAACTCAAGGATTGTTCACATTTTATTTTTATAGCTCCTTCTTCCTCTTACACATAACTCCTCCATCCTTCCTGACCACCAGCATGCCTCCATTTCCATAATGTCATTATTTATGAATCTTACATAAATAGAATCATATTATACATAAACTTTAGGCTAGCTCCTTATCACTGCACACATTCCCCTGATATCCAGCTGAGCTTTGTTAGTAACGTTATGCATTTATATTGCCATGTAGTATTTTTAGTTATTCTTTTATTTTTTGAGAGTATAATACAATTACATTATTTCTCTCATCCCTTTCCTCCTTTCAACCATTCCCATTTACCTCATTTTGCTCTTTTTCAAATTTATGTCCTCTTTCTTTCATTAATTCTTTTTAAAATTGTTGTCACATATGAATATGTGCAGCAAATACCTAAGTGCAATCTGTTCAATCTGTGGAATGTTACTTGTATGCAGTTTTCAGGGCTGACCATTTGATACTGGATGACCAACTGGTTTACTTTTCTCTGAGAGAAGACTGTTTTTTCCACTTTCAACATTCTTTAGTTGCTTCTAGGTCTTTGTGTACAGGGCTGAAGCAGAACAACTACTACATTAATAGACATGGTAACATGGAGGGGAGAAAGACCTCAACTCTGCACAAAAAGTACAGCAGCTACATATACATAGACATACATATATATGGGCGTATTTGTGTGCATGTGTATGAGATCTCATATATACACACATATTTATATGAATGATATATATGTATATATACATACATATCTTTGGAAATTGAGTATATTGATTCAGTAGTGTAAGATAAATTGTATGTATTTATATTATCAACTGACCTTTCTGCAAAGGTACAAAACAATCCAATAGAGAAAAAGCACTATTTTTTAATACATTTGCTAAAAAAATAGGCATCCACAGAGGACTGAGAGGAGTTCTGGCCCAATTCTAACCCCTGATGCAAAACATTAACTCAAAACAAATATCTTAAATCTTATTATGACATTTAAAATTTTATGAAAACAGCTAGGGTGTGAACTAGGCAAAAACTTCTATAGGATTCCTGTAGATAGTCATGATCAAATTCCGGAGTCTCCTCCTATTATTTCAGAGTTTTTGTTGTGAAAATTATTTTACTTTTACTTTACATGCTTTTAATGAGCACAGGTATCCTATATTTTTCTTATTTGTACAGTATTCTTCTATTTTTCATATTAGCCTAATAGTTGTCTCATGCAATGAATAGGCAAATGTTCCTCTTCTATTTTCTAGAGGAGATTATTTAAATTTGACATTGATTCATCATTAAATGTTAATTAATATTCTCTAGTAGAATCATCTGGTCCATGAAACTCTCGAGAGGAAATTTTAATCATGTGTTCAATTTAATAGTTACTAGCTGTACAAACTATCTACTTCATATAGAATGGGTTGTGGTTTATAGTCTTTAAGGAATTGGTTCATTTCCTTTGAGATATTATATTGTGTGTAGTTGTTTCTGGTATTTCATTACCTTCAATTTTTTTCTAACACACGGTATTAAGAATTTGTATGGAATCCAATATGATATTTTGATTTTAATAATTACATTAAGGTAAACAATTCACTTATTTTAGGAGTTAAGAACATTTAAAATATACTCACTTATAAGTGGATACTAGACCTGTAATATAGGACAAACATACTAAAATCTGTACACCTAAAGAAGCTAAGCAAGAAGGAAGACCCTGGGTAAGCAATTTTAAGATACAACATATTTTATTTAGACATAAAATATTTTAACTGATCAGTAAAACTTCTTCTGTCTGATACTTGATACTTTTTGGCAAACAGCTGTCTTTTTAATAACATGTCTCCTTTCTAAGCCTCCAGTAACTGCCAAAAGTATTACTTTGATCTGATCATTTTACTAATCACTTCTATTAATTCTAGCAGCACTTGCTAATATTTTTGATGTTTTAGACATTTATTTAACATAACAGTTTTCATATAATTTCTGTATCTTATTTATGTTTTGTTTTAAGTTGACTTCTCTTGATTTTTTTTCTATAGAGATGAAACTGTAGTAGTAGGAACATGATTTGTTAGACACATATTAACATGGACAGTCAAAAATATAAGGTATTGAAGTTAAAGATTTAAAATATTCAAATTAGTATCCTAATGGCATGATTATATAATGATGATTGGCTCTACTGTTAATCAAGACAGTAATACTGGGGTTCTCTGATAAACTTTTAAAAGACTTTATTCAATGTTTCCCATATGGCTGGAAATTTAAAATACCAACAAAACTTTCAAAGCCATTTAATTCATAATTAAATCTCTACCCTACCTTTTCTCAGTTCAAAGCAATGCACACAGTGATGTATTGAAACAGACAGCTGACATGGTTATGTCTGAGAGAGTGAAATCCAAATGTAGTCTATAAAAGTGATGGGAACTCCACAAGCAGAGCAACAGAACAAGATAACTTGAACACAGGGAACTTCCCAGAGACTCATACTCCAACCAAGGACTATTCGTGGAGATAACCCAGAACCCCTGCACAGATGTAGCCCATGGCAGTTCAGTGTCCAAGTGGGTTACATAGTAATGGGAAGAGGGACTGCCTCTGACATGATCTGATTGGCCTGCTCTTTGATTACCTCCCCCTGAGGGGAGAGCAGCCCTACCAGGTCACAGAAGAGGACAATGCAGCCACTTTTGATGAGAACTGATAGACTAAGATGAGAAAGGAGAGGAGAACCTCCCCTATCAGTGGACTTGGGGAGTGGCATGCATGCAGAAAGGGGAGGGAGGGTGGGATCGGGAGGGGAGGAGGGAGGGGCTTATGGGGGAATACAAAATGAATAAAGTGTAATTAATAAAATAAAATAAAATAAAAATAAAATAAAATAAAGTCCCAACAATGGATATAAAAGACTGTCTTTGAAATTTTGGGGGCAATTAAATAACTCGTATCAAAAGATGGAGGCCGGATTCCCCAACACAATAGTGTTCTTGCACTTGGACAAATTAGGGTTAGTATACATAACGCATCTTCTCAGGTCAGATGCTGAGTAGATCCTTCTAGAACTGGTCTTGCCCATCCCTTTAAGATGCTGTCTAGTACCTTGAGGCATTGTAAGTTTGTCGACTTGGAGTTATTGACATTCATTAGCATGCTACCATTGTGGAATTTCTTGCTTAAAAGTAATTTAAGTCACTTTAATCTTCTCAAGTACTTCCTCTTCCAATCAACAACTTTCTTTTTAGGTTATTTCTGTGAAGAAATTGACAAATCCCTTCCAAGTTCTCACTTTGCCTTAGCATTTCGATTTACCTTTGACCCCTTTAACATTTTCCTAGTTATCCACTTGGCAGCCAATTCAGCCATTTCCCTTTGTAACTGCTCTGACAATGTTGGGTTCAAAGGTGTAACTAAGTGTAAATGAGAATGTACGCACACCAGAGACTACATGTCCGCTTCACTCTCATGTTTGAGAAAGGACTGGAGTTGAATTTTGCTTTTAAATAAAATGTTAAAAATCCAGCCCCTCTCCATTTGGCCATCATTTCTGGACACAAATGCGGAATCACAAATGTATGCTAATGTATGCGGTTGCAATCACTGTAATTTTAAAATGAACGTATTCAGAGAGTCAAGCTATTAAGTTTTCAACATAGGGATACACGTCTGAGCTTACGTGGAATGAGTTAGTTTCAAGTCATTAGTATATAAAATCTAGACATTAATAAAATATTTTTCAATATTTGTTGGAAATGATTCCATCATGGTACATTGAAAGTTATATTTTTATTTTGCTTATTTTATGAATATCTTATATTGTGTTTCAAGAACTGAGCCTAAATACAATTTGGTTGAAGTTGATTAAAATCTTCAAGGCTGTAAAATTTCTTTCCCTTTAATAAAATATGAGAATTATGGATTTTATAGCCTTATGAAACAACATAAGAAAACAGACAACAGGTAATATTTTGCTATTTTCATGTTTGGAAGAGATCTGAATATATAAAATGTGTTATAATAATCAATAGAAATTATCCTTACTTACTCATGTCCTTTTTTTACATTGTGTGTGTGTGTGTGTGTGTGTGTGTGTGTGTGTGCTTTTCAGTTATCTATTGCTTGAGAATGTGATTTTCCTAATTGTAAAATTTCCCTATACATTGAATGGTTTATCTTCATTATCCTTTGTATTACAATACTGTTCTATAGTAACTGTTTGGCAACTTGTGTTCCTTTATTTATCACTATACTTATTCATGCAAATAAGTAACCTATTAGCTCCAATTATACATTTTGTTTTAATTTAAAGTAGATTAAACAAAAACAAGTTTTTTATTGTGTTCCTGGCCTTGACTCAACATAATTTAATTAGTCTATAAAAAACAGCAGGAACATGATGAATATATTAAAAATCCTTTTATTTAAATTAATGTGCAAGAAGTGGCATGCAAAGCTGTGGGCAGCAGCAGAAGATAATGGTGACAATTCACATGGAACAAAGGAAGCTTTAATTCAGATGGAGGGGAGAAATGTCTTTAAGGTCTGGCTATAGGAAAATATGGACATTAATAAAGACATCAGGTCTTACTGAATAGAACATTGAAATATTTGTGCCTACTTAATGGACATGTAATTTATTCTCTGTAGGTTCCAGGGAGCAATATTCTATGTAGACAGAATGACTAGATAACGTTTATAACAAATATTAACCTAACTGAAATTCAACTTATCCTGCTCCTTCCCAAACACAAATATAAACCAAGATTAGGATAGAGAAATATGCCTTTGTGAGGTTTATGAGTGGTCGAAGTGATTTTGAACTTTGGTTAAGAAAATCAAAGCAATATGCCATTAAGAAGCGTATGATTCAGTTCTTGTTCTGTTCTTCACTCTACTAGAAATATCACAGACTGAACACAAAGTTAAGATTACAAAATTAAGATTTATTGTTTGCCGCTTGTAGAATAAAACTGAAATCTCATAGCAAGATTGACAATTGCATGCATCTTATGACAGAAGTATGTTTACCATTTTCCTTCTGGATCTTGACTTACTTTCTCTAAGGATAAAAAAATTTTACCTTGATACAAAGTGAATAAATTGTAATAAATGAAAAAAGATTGTAGTAACTGCAATACATATATTTCACCTTGGAGATAAGTGTACATGAGTTGTGTGAGTGAGCAGTATTTAATCTGAAAGAAACAGGGAGGCCATGGGGGAGAATGAAAATTCAAGTTGGCCTGAGATCTAAGTGAAATTCCAGTCTGAGCGTCTAATTGACCTCACCATCAAAGAAAGCTAGGTTGGAGTTCTCAGGTTTTCCTTAGTGATACCAACATTTGTGTTTTATTGGGGGCCTCTTACCAAGAGGATAGAAATTAGCGTTAGGTTTTGGAGAAGGAAAACAGAGATTGTTAGAGAGAGAGAGAGAGAGAGAGAGAGAGAGAGAGAGAGAGAGAGGCATAGACTTGAATCACACTTCAGCAAGAAAGACATATATTTTATTCTATTTATTTGTGTGCGATTACACATGTGCATGCATTTGTAGCACAGATATGGTGTTCAAAAGACAGCTTTTAGGAACTGGGTTCCAGAGATCAGACTCACATCATCCAGCCATGTGCTCAGAGTGCTTTCCCATGAGCTGTACCCACCCCTCCCAGCAAAAGACTTCTAAGTGCTGCAGCTTGTAGTGCAGTGCAAGTCTGAAGTAAGCTTAAGTCTCATCTGTTGTATTTCGTGATTGATATTGTATCTTTTATTAAAGCTGTGGATAATCCTAAACAGCTGTATAACCAAATCACCACATAGAGACTAGGACTTATCTAGTTAACCTAGAACACAATGCTGGGCAACAGTTACTCCATCCTAAACCTCCAAACCCACAGTTTCCTACCATTTAGATTTTCCACATTATACTTGCTTTTAGTGATATCTTAGGTCCCGTTCATTTCTCCAGGTCATTCCAAGACCTCTCCTCCGGCCTCTCTCTCCCAGCTTCTCTCCTGCTGCTCTGCCTCCCTCTCTTCCTCTCCTCTGGCTTCTCCCTTCTCCCTTCTACTCCTTCATCTCCATTGCTCAACATTGTGTCTAGTTGCTTTATTTTGGCCTGGTTAGACAATGTTGAGGCAGGTGATGCTTAGAATAAGTATCAATGCAATGTCTGTATTGAAACCAGAGAGTGGGGGGAGAGAAATCAGCATTTGAATGAATAAGGGTACATGTATACATTACAAAAGAACATTATACCAACACTCATCAGACAAAGCAATATGTCTTCTATTAATGTTTTTTTAGACATGAAAATCTATTGCATTATGAAGAAGCAAGGTTTAATATATTACCTATGCTACATTGCCAAAGCAGAGAAATGGGACACATATGAATTTGACTATGTGTCTGGGGTGACTCCCTGAATAGGAGACTGGGGTTTGGTTAATTCATAATCCATGCCACCTGACAGTAGTCAAGGTGTCTTCAACCTTAGCACAGGAGGGGTCTGATTGTATAGTCACCCGGCTTACAACCTTATCTGCTTAAGGCCTGGGTTCACTAACAATTAGGAAGATAATGAATGACTCACCTGTGGAAGGAATAGTGTGTCAGTGCTGTGGAGGAGACGCTAGAGAAGCAAGCAAGCAAGACTGAAAATAAATCACAGAGATTAAGGCTTTGATAATATTTTGTCTGCGGAAATGCTTGTCCCTTAAACTACAAATTGCAATATTTCCTGGATAACTTAATTCTTTCTCAATTATTCTTTTAGCTTGTTCCCAAGCATTCTGTAAAATCTGCTATACATTTATAAACTTGGACATATGTGTACAGGATTAAAGTGGTGACAGTATAAGAGGACACATGAACTGCTCATTCACTGCTGTCTACTCTTACTGAATCCCTAGACAGCACCGAAAGAGAGAAGAATAAAGTGTACAAGCCTAGGAACTGGAGGTAATGTTGAGAGAGGTGGAGAGGACCATGTATATTTTGGAGGTGTCACTTCTGCGTCATCTCAAATCATCTGAGAATGGTGTGGGAAGAAGTGGATGAAGGCCATGAGCCAATTAAGTATCAGTGAACAGCCTAGGTTGTTTCTTTCCAGTACTTCATGACTTGTTGGCTACAAATTTTCCTAGATGAATTAAGAAAATATGATTCTATTATCTCTCAAAGCGGTCAGCCCTGTTGCCAATTTCTTTTTCTAATACTTATCCTACACTGGATTTAACATGAAATGAGCCCTTAATTATTGAAAGTCTTTAGAATTTAAACTTTAGAGAAGGATGTAATTACGAATTTCTTCTTTGTAGTATCACTTGTGAAAATTATGGAATGAAACACGCATGGGCTAATTTTGTTATCTACAATTCACATTATTTATATTTGCCTTTGATGTTATTATTGAATATTTCCATGGTATCTTGATTGATAGGTGCATAATAGATTTTGGTATTATTAATATGCAATTGGAAAGTTTATTTTATGAATAATCACCTATAACTCTACTTAGGACTTTACATAATTTGCTTTACAGGATTTCAGTTTATCTATTTAATAAAATATTTTTATTTTATTTTCCACTCTCCTTTTCTGTTTTCCCTCTTCTTTATATTCTTCCTTTTTAGTCCTTTCCCCTCCCCTGTCCTTTCTTTTCTTCTTCCCTTCCATGTTGTTTTCATGTATTTGCTTACACTGGGGCCATGTGTGTATTGTATAATGTGTGTGTATTCTCCTTCTTGAGTAGTAATCCCAAACTTGAGCATTCCCTTTAAATACCATTGATCCCCAGAAATTTCATATCTTAATGCACATTTTGCATTTCAACCTTTAGAGGACAGAATCTCTCTATAATCTTTATTGGATAAGCAGAACTCTTCAGGAGCCCCCCAAACAAGGAAGACACTTTGCACCACAATGGTTTGTAGATTTTTAGCAGCAGTCATCAGCTCATATGAGCAGCAATAGCCCAGGCTGATTAAATATAAAGAAATTCATAAGCCAAGGACCTCCATTGTTATGGTGTGTCTGGGGTCTGACTGGAGGAAGGGTTAAAGATGTGGGCATTGGTTTCTTTTGAGCAGGATATTTTAAAGTAAATTTGCTTAGCTTTTGTTGAAGATTCTTGATTCATAAAATTCTTTTTGCTTGACTTGAGGTATTTTATGTTAAAGAGGTATTTCTAAGACAATAAATGATGCTTTTTCATGTAGTTCATGAACTCATAATAATTAGCATTTGTTTGATTTTTTTTCATTTTATTCTTCTTCCTTCCTGCTGTGGCGTTAAGTATCAACATAAATTACATAAACTACTAAGTCTATATCAATAAATTCAAATACTCACTTTATTAAATTCTGAAAACACTTTCTTTTCTTCATATGAAAGGGTGGCTTTTAAATTGCTTTATGCTGCTGCGTCCCACCCGGCTTGCTTCCTCGGACCCCATTTGTGTCAAGTGTCCCCTGAGTCCACTGCTCATTCATCACGTTAATCATTATCACAGCTTAAGTTGCCTTATTCAGTGGCTATCTAATTGATCCCCTTACTCCTCTTCTAGCTCTCACGGATCCATATATCATGTACTGAAATAATTCTTCTCTAGTATACATCTCCTCTTGAAGTTTTCCCCTGCCTAATCCTTAAACAGAATTTTGCAGTTGGAAGCTGTTGAGCTCCATGGACATGATGTTCTTCATAGAACAGATCCCAGGATATTGATTCCCACACCTCTCTCTTTCCCTTTCACTTCTCTAAACCTTCTCTTCACTTTAGTTATAAGATATTCATGAAGCAGCTGGCATGGGTCACCTATGTTATGATTTTATAAAGACAAAAATGTCAACAGTCATCAGTCTTATTTGCCAATGTATGCTAATTATCCACCTGAACCTGGCACTGTGCTCTGCACATTAATATGTGTTATCTGAAATTATTTAACCACAGATTGGTGTGGTAAATGTGCTGTTGCTGCTCATTTTACTGAGAGCTAAGGGGCCTAAGAGACTTGACGAAAGATGTACCTATTAATAGAATAAACACAAAACAATGAGCCCAGGACTCTTCAGCTCTGTGTATGCTGCTTTTTTATTTCCTGCATAATAAACCTTTATTTTAAGAGAGATCTCAGGAATTACCTTCCCTTAAGAATGTTTTCTGGTGTCTTTTCCAGCTATAATTTGATAATTTTTAAGTCTTTCTGGGAAACCTTGGCAATACCTTTATGATAATATTTTCTTGGTGTTCTAAATTTTTTGATTAATTTCCATATTAACTTACCAGTTTTGTTAATTAAAAATTCTTTGCTTTTTTTTCAGTCTTAAGCTTTAGAGACTCTAAATATGTTAGCAATTGGGTTGTTTTAATGCATCCGATCTCAATGCGTGGCCTGCATACAAAAAGCATTAGCCTCAGCTGGAACTAAGTAGAAATGCAAAACCATAGGCTTCAATCTAAATCTACTCAATCAGAAAGTCTGGAGGCATAGAGTCCAGCAATTTGTGTTGTGTTTAGTACTCAGGGTTTTCTAATTCACACGTAAACCTGGGAAGCATTGATTCAGAATCACACAACTAATAAAGACTGTTTCTGGAGCTTGACCTGTCTTTTGTCACAGTTATAACTACTACAATGATGCATGGTGGACCTAATTGTAGAAATTTCTAGTACTAAACACAATAGCCCAAGTAGCTTCAACAACATAAGCAGTGCATACTGGTTTAAGTACGCTTTAGATAACATCCTTACCCATTATTGAGAGAGTAAAGTAAGGGGAAAATTACATATGAGAATCACTGGTGAGTACCTGTCCATCTCAGTGGACAAGGTTGTGCTGGATCTGGACTTAAGATGTTGGACCATAATATTTAACTGTTTCTCTTTCTGAACAAAACATAGCAATTGTACATTATAAAATTTTCCTTAGTGCAGCCATTGTGACTTATAACCTAGTATACTAGAGGGTTTAAATAAGTTATTTGTTGAGTCACAAAATTATATATATATATGAGCTGAAAGCAGCAAAAGACAGTTTGATCTTTAGTCTCCCTGCATTCACTAACTAAAGGTTCAACAAAATGATGTTCAAAAATATTTGAAAAGAAATGTCCTGACCCAGAAGCCACCTTTCTGGGGACTAGCTCTCATGGTATCTGAAGGTGCTCTGCAGACTTCCTAGCAAAGGAAAGCAGTCTTACTTGGATATAAAGTAGATGAACCACAGCGATGACCAGCATGGCAAGATAATCCCAGTGATGTAATAGCAATGACTTCATTTTGGGAGTAGGCAACAGTTCTCTAGTTAGACTTAAGGCCCACTCAATAGGAAGGGGTATTCGTGACTAATAACGTAAACCTAGCCAATTAACCATGGCTAGGGATGGAGACCCTCGAACAGAACCTGCATCTGCTCTAATCTCCTGGAGTTTTCTCATTCTCTGGCTCATTCGGTTTTCACCTGAGTTCTCTCTCTGCAACCTGTCTCTCTCTATTACTGTGCCAGTAAACTGCTTCTTCTCCTCCTGGATTGCCCCTTAAGGAGCTTCCCTTTCCTCTCTCTCTTTGTGGGAGCTGGGCATACTCTATTCTGTCAAGTCTTTCTCTGATTTGTCAGTTTTTCTACCACTCACTTAGACATCATTTTCTTTTTCTTTTTTAATTAATTAATTCAATTTGCATCTCTGTCGTAGGCCCCTCCCTTTTCTCCTCCCAGTCTCACTCTCCGTTCCCTCACCCCTTCTCCCCTATTCCTCAGATTTGGAGAGCCCACCTACCTAGACATTCCAGCTCATCTATTCACATGAGCGCTGAGTTCGTCTTCCTCCCCTGTGGCCTGGTAGGGTAATCTCATCAGGGGAAGTGATGAAAAAGCAGACAACATAGTCCATGTCAGAGATATCCCCTACTTCCTACCTAGTGGGCCCACATGAAGCCTAAGATGCCCATCAGCTACTTATAAGTAGAGGACCTAGGTCCAGACCACGCTTTGTCCTTGGTTGGTGCTTCAGATTCCATAGGCACCCCTGGGCCCTGGTTGACTGGCTCTGATTGTCTTCTTGTGGAGCTTTTGTCACCTCTAGGACCATTTATTCCCCCCCCCCCCTATTTTCCAATAGACTCCCTATGCTTCACCCAATGTTCGGCTGTGAGTCTCAGTATCTGTTTCCAACCATTGCTGGGTGGAGCCTCTAAGAGGACAGCTGTGGTAGGCTGCTGTCTGCAAGCATATCAGAGTATCGTTGTTAGTGATAGTTGTTGGCTTTCTTCCATAGGGTAGGTTGTAGGGTTGGGCCAGGCATTGGTTGGGCATTCTCTCTGCTCTGTCTGTTCTATCTTCGTCCCTGCAGGTCTTTCCCCTTTCTGCTTAAGTTAAAATCGTACACAATTTTACAACGGAAATCAATCCCACAAATAGTCTGAATGTCCTTATGAAGGTCCACTCAGACATTGATGCGTTGATCCTCGGTAATCGCAGACCTGATCATCTGTCCTTCAGAACCAGTTCATTTCAACATCAAGGATTTCTAGTCTGCCAGTCTGATGAACTATCTGTCTCTCTTCAGCTGGTTTGTTAAGCTGTTTCCATGCAGGGGAATCTTCTTTATGTGTCCTCTGCATTGATGCCTTTCTGTGAATTTTTAGTGAGTCATGACTTTCCTTTGGAAATTTCTCTCTCACTCTCTCCCATGTTTAATCTTTTCTCTCCCTCTCCCCTTCCCCTTCTCCCCTCCCCCTGCCTCTTCCCATCTTCCTCTCTCCCTTTCCCTCTCCCTTTCCTTTTTGAGACAGGGTATCTCTATGTATTCCTGGCTGTCCTGGAACTCACTTTGTAGACAAAGCTGGCCTTAAACTGATAACTGATCCTGCCTCTGCCTCCTGAATACTGGGAATAACAGCATGAGCCACTACCGCCCTGCTCAAAATTTTTAACTTAGTTCCAAATTTCTCCAACTTTTAGAGATTTAGAGAACAAGTTTGAAGTTACTTAATTAGCCTTTGAAGTTACTTAAAATTTTTTAAATCTCCTAACTTTGGTTTTTAATATCAATCAATGAAATTATCCCCAAAGTCATTCAGTATGGAGTTATTCAGTTTCCATGAGACTGTAGATTGTCTGATGTTGATATCTGGGTTTAATTTGTGATGGTATAATTGGATACATAGGGTTATTTCATTTTTCAAATATCTATTGAGACTTGCTTTGTGAATGGGTATGTGCTCAATTTTTGAGAATGTTCTATGAGGTGCCGAGAAGAAGGTGTTGGGTAAGATGTTTCCAGGTTATCTAAGTCCATTTGATTCATAACCTCTGTTATCTTTTCTTTTTTTATTTCTCTTTTTAATTTTTGTCCAAATGACCTGTCCATTGGTGAGATGAGGAACTGAACTCTCCCACTATTAATGTGTGACATTTAAGCTTGTGTACTGTTTCTTTTATAAATGTTGATGCTCTCCTATTTGGAGCATAAATGTTAAGAATCGAAACATCTTCTTGGTGTATTTTTCCTTTGATGAGTTTGAAATATCCTTCTCCCTTTCTTTTGATTAAATTTGCTTTGAAGTTTGTTAGAGAGTAGAATAGCCACACCAGGTTGCCTCTTGGGTCCATTTGCTTAGAAAATGTTTTTTTGATTCTTTTTTTTTTTTTTCCTTTTTTTCATACTGGCTTTTTTTATATGTCCATTTTTATTTAGTTTTTTAAAATTAATTTTTAAAATTTTTTTATTAATTACACTTTATTCGCTTTGTATCCCCCTTGTAGCTCCCTCCCTCCTGCCCTCCAAATCCCTTCCTTCCTTCCCCTTCTCCACACATGCCCCTCCCCAAGTCCACTGATAGGGGAGGCCTTCTTTTTCTTCCTTCTGATCCTAGATTCTTTACTCTGAGATAATGTCTATATTTTATGTTGAGGTGCATTTCTTGCATAAAGTAGAAGAATGGATCATATTTTGAATCCAGTCAATTTGCCTGTGTCTTTTTATCAGAGAATTGAGTCCATTTGATATTAAGAATTATCAATGACAAATGCTTATTGATTCCTGTTTTTGTTGTTGTTGTTTGTTGTGGTGGTAGTCTCTCTCTCTCTTTCTCTCTATATGGATGAGTATGTTTGTGTATGTTTTCCTTCTTTGAGTTTTGTTGGTGTGAAATTACTAATTTCATTTGTTTTCATGGGTGTATTTAATATCCTTGGGTTGAAGTTTTTTTCTAGTACTTTTGTAGGTCTGGATTTGTGGATAGATATTATTTAAGCTTGACTTTGTCATGAAATATCTGTTTTCTTCACCTGTGGTGATTGAAAGTCTTGCTGGTTACAGAAATCTGGGCTAACATCTGTGGTCTCTTAGAATCTGCAAGACATCTGTTTCGACCCTTTTAGCTTTTAGAGTCTCATTTGAAAAGTAATTCTAATAGGTTTGCTTCTATATGATACTTGTTCTTTTTCCCTTGCACCATTTAATATTCTTTCTTTGTTCTGTATTTTTAGTGTTTTGATTATTATGTTGCATAAGGACTTCATTTTCTGGTCAAATCTGTTTGGTGTTCTATAAGCTTCTTGTTCCTTCATAGGCATGTTCTTTTTTAAGCTAAGAAAATTTTCTTCTATGATATTATTAAATATATTTTCTGGGTTTTTGAGCTTCTTTCTCCCTCCTTCTTTTATTCCTGTTATTCTTAAGTTTGGTCTTTTCATAATGTCCCAGATTTCCTGGATATTTTATAGTAGGAGTTATTTAGATTTATTTTTTCCCCAGTGGATTTATTTCTTTTATAGTATCTTCAATCCCCGAGATTCTTTCTTCCATGTCTTGTATTCTGTTAATGATGCTTGCCTCTGAAGTTCCTGTTCACTTACCTGAATTTTTCCATTTCAAGAATTCCCTTAGTTTGTGTTTTCGTTATTGCTTCTCTTTCCTTTTCAGGTCTTGAACAGTTTCCTTCACCTTTCTGTTTTCTTTTCCCCCCCCTTGGCTTTCTTTACGGGAGTTATTGATTTCCTCAATTTTTTTGTTTGTCTTTTCCTTGAGTTTTTTTTTCTTCATTTTTTATTTTTATTATAAATTTATTTTTTATTAATTACAACTTATTCACTTTGTATTCCAGCTGTAGCCCCCTCCCTTATCCCCTCCCCAAACCACCCTTCCTCCCTCTTCTCCTACCTTGCCCTTTTTAAAATATATTTTTTATTTCTCTTTTAAGGATCTCTTTAATCTTCATAAATTTGATTTTAAGGTTGTTTCCTTGTACTTCAGTTGCAATGTTCCAGTTTTACTGTCTTAGGTTAACTGGGCTCTAGTGGTGCTATATTGCTCTGGCTGTTGTTGATTGTGTTTTTACACTTGCATTTAATCATATGGGTTTTTAGATTTAGGTTCTGATTTCTCAGTTTGTCTTTGTTGAATGTGTGTTTATTTCCTTGGTTTTTGTTTCCTCATTGTTTTTCTGTTCTTTGTGACCTGAATTCTTGGTGACCTGCTTGGCCTCTAATTAAGCAGGAAATCTCTGGTTGGGTTGGGGGTAGACTTCTGGTAACGGGCTTGGCCTTTGGTGGAGCAAGGGGTCTCTGTTCTGACTGGTGTGGCCTGCGCTTGTTTTTCTGATTGGTATGCTTGCACCTAAGCAGCAGAAGCCTGCCAGAGCTGGGGGCAGGGCCTGGTCACAGGGCAGGCAGTGAGCTGTTTGTAGGGTATAGAATGGGTCACTGGGAACCAAGTCGGGATAGTGGTGTGGTGCAGCTGGCAGGTAGGCCGGCCATTTACCTGTCCTTCTAACTCTGAGCATCAATATGTTTATCACTATTCTAGTTTTAAACAGACAGGAAAGATGTTTCCTTACTTAAAGGTATATTAGTAAATATTCTTTTATGGAAAAAGAATATTTGATTTTTCCTAATATATGTAGATTTATTTCCATGCTTTTCCCATAGGTTGCGAAGAGACCATAGGTGGTAGATAGGCCACTCACTTGCTTTAATCACAACTGTCCTGCAACTTCTTTTCACAAAGTCACTTTTTGAAAAAAATAATGATATATGTAATATATATCAATAATAACATGCTTCAATTCAACTAATCTCAACAGGCACCTGCATCGTAGGACGTGTGAACTCACAGATGATTAAATCATTTTACTTACCCTTCAGATACTTAGATCTTAATGGAGTAGAAAAATACAGGAGCAGTGATTTGAGATGCTTGATTTGAATTAGTTTGTTTATTCTTTCTTTTAATTTTATATCTTATAGTGTATTATTTTCCTGGTTGTTGTTTTCTTATAACTCTGATTTAGTTTCTCACTGTCCTTTTGTGTCTGTTGCTTTGATTTTAGAAGCATTTATACTTACAACCAAATGTTTTCTTTTATAAGATAATGTGAAATTAAATTAACAATTCTCTCTTTTCTTCCTTCCCTCCCATCTCCATCCCTTTACTCCCCCCTTCCTTCCTCTCCTGTCTTTCCATCATCCTTTCATGGGAGAATAGCTAAGTGGTCCCTGTTCAGCTTTCTCAGTTGACAGGCTGCGTGTTTACTCAGTTCAGGCTGATTCATAGTTCACTGCTCCCCAGCACAGCTAAGAACTGAATAAACAGTGACTTGATGTGACTTGAAGTTTTTGAGAAGTTACTACGGATTCTAAGAAATCTTTCTTATAAACAAGGTTACAAAAATGTTAATAGAGATACTCTGGAGAGTTTTTTTTTTAAATAAATACACATTACCCAATACACTTAAGACATCAAGTGCATGGCACATTGTATAGAACAACATGGTGGATCTTATTAATGCTGCTGAAGGAGCCAAGTGGCAGGGAGAGAACAAGAATAACTGACGCTTTTTTTTAGACATATGAAGTGTTTGACATAAAGGAGGAATTTTGGGTGTCATCTGTCATTCTCAAACATAACCAGTTAAAGACTGAAACCAACTTTAAAAATATGAAAAGAAAACCAGATACATTTTATTAACTCTGTATCCCAGCTGTATCATGCTCCCTCATTCCCTCCCAATCCCTCCCTTCCTCCCTCATCTCCTCCCTGTCCCTTTCCAAGTCCACTGATTGGGGAGGACCTCCTCCCCTTTCATTTGACCCTGTTTTATCAGGTATCTTCAGGACTGGCTGCAAAGTCCTCTTCTGTGACCTAGCAGGGCTGCTCCTCCATTGTGGGGTGGGGAGGTCTAAGAGTCTGCCACTGAAATAGAACCTGTTCCCCTTACTATGGGAAACCAATTGGTTACTGAGCTACCATGGGCTTCATCCAAGCAGAGGTTCTAGGTTATATCCATACATGGTCCTTGGTGGACTATCAGGCTCAAAAAAGACCCCTGTGCCCAGATATATTTGGTACTTGTGGAGCTCCTATCCTCTCCAGGTCATACTAACTCCCCTTATTTCATATGATTCCCTGTACTCTGCCAAAGGTTTGGTTTTGAGTCTTAGTATCTGCTTTGATACACTGCTAAGTAGAGTCTTTCAGAGGCCCTCTGTGGTAGGCTCCTGTCCTGTTACTTGTTTTCTCCTATATCCAATGCCCAGCCCATTTGTCTTTCTAAGTGAGGATTGATCATCTTACCCTGGGTCCTCTTTCTTGTTTATCTTCTTTAGTTGTACAGATTTCAGTATGTTTATCCTATCTTATAGGTCTAGTACCCACTTATAAGTGAGTATATACCATGTGTGTCTTTCTTCTTCTGGGATACCTCACTCAGATACAGAGTTAATAAAGTGTAACTAATAATAAAATAAAAATAAATTAAAAAAAAGAAATCTAAAGACAACTCTGTGAAGAAATATTAACATTTATGGACTGAAATTAATCATACTCCCAAAATCATTCTAAACTATTATTGCTCTTCCTTTTTGTTCTACTTATGATTTATACTCAATCAAAGCAGATGAGTGGGAAATCCAGAAACTTGTCAAATAAACATTAGCTTTTGTTACAGGTGTCCACAAAAAAAAAAAAAAAAAAAAAAAAGAAAGAAAAAAGAAAAAGAAAACCAGAAATAGAAATAGAAAAGACAGTGGGGAATAGCCTTGAATGCATTGGTACAGGAGATAATGAACAGAGCATCAACAGCTCAGGCAGTAAAAGCAACAATTAATAAATAGGACCTAATGAAACTGATAAGCTTCTGTAAGGCAAATGACACTGTCAATAGAATAAAACAACAGCTTACAGGATAAAAAAAAGATCTTCAATAACCCTATATATGACAGAAGGCTAATATTCAAAAATATATAAAGAACTCAAGAAATTAAACACCAATAAAACAAATAACCCAATTAAAAATGAGGTACAAAGAGTGGGACTGGGAGGAAAGGAGGGATGGAAGTACAACCAGGATATAAAGTGAATAAAAAAATTTTAAAAAATGAAGTACCTAGCTAAACAGAGAATTCTCAACAGAGGAATCTCTAATGGCCAAGAAGCACTCAAAGAAATGTTCAATGCCCTTTGCCTTCAAGAAAATACAAATCAAAATGACAATGAGATTCCCTTTTGCACCTATAAAAATGGCTAAGATCAAAAACTCAAGTGACAGCACGTGTTGGCAAGGATAATGGAAAAAGGAGAAGACTCCTCCATTGCTGATCAGAATACAAACTTGCGCAATCACTTTGGAAATCAATGTGGAATATTCTATACCATGCCTGGGCATATACCTGAAAGATGCTCAACCATACAACAAGGACATTTGCTCAACTATGTTCATCGCAGCTACATATATAATAGCCAGAATCTGGAAACAATCTAGATGGCCCTCTACCAAAGAATAGATAAAGAAATTGTGGTACATTTATTCAATGGAATACTACTTAGTTATGAAAAACAAGGACATTATGCAATTTGCAGGCAAATGGATGGAACTAGAAAAGATCATCCTGAGTGAGTTAACCCAGTCTCAGAAAGACATGTATCATATGCATTCACTTATAACTGGCTGTTAGCCATTAAATACAGGGTAACCACACTACAATCCACAAACCCAACGAATCTAAGGAGAGCCCAAGGGAGAACGCCTGAATCTTACTCAGAAGAGAAAATAAAATAGACATCTGAAATAGTTGGAGAGAGAGAGAACTGGGTGGGAGAAGGGGCGGGGAAGATTACTGGGGAAGGGGACCAGATGTGGGAAGAACAGGAAAAGAAGAGGTTGGAGGAGAGGACTGGCAGAAAGAACAGAAATCGGTGGAGGGGTGTCTCTGGGACAGGGAATCTCCAGAGGCTATGTGGAGATGACCCTAACTGAGACTACCAGCAGCAGGGGATATAAAGCCTTAAGTTGCCACCCCCTAAAAAATTAAAAAAAAAAAAAAAAGGAAAAAAAATGTGGAAAAAATGGCTGAGAGGGACCAATGGAAGTTTTTTTTTTTTAATTAAATTTAATTTATGTATTTATTTATCACAAGTTATGTAGCTGAAACAGCACTGGAGGGAAAGAGAGAAAAGGAGGGAGGAGAGCAAGAGTAAAAGAATGAGAATTTGACATTAGAAGTAGGTCAAGGAGTATTATGAAAACATTGTTTTCACAAATACTAGAAATTTGTGACGGAGAAGAAAATCAAGAAATCTGAAATCATTATAAAATACGAGTACAAAATGGAGATTCAGTCACCTCTTTGACCTAGGTGTATAAGCATAGAATTTTAAGTGTGGAGAGAATTTAAAAGGTGGTCCAATTTACCTACTTGATGGTCTGATGCTTGAATATGTTATTCACTGAAAAATAAAATTTGAGTATGGAAGATATCGGATGGTTTCTGTCCTGTGCTTTGCTGTGTTGTGTAACTGCCTTCACTTGCTCATTCTTAGGAGGTCGTCAAGTCACTGTTTAAACAGATACTATTCCCTGTTGATAGTGGCCATGGCCCTTGAGACCAAAGCTGTAAATCCTAGGTCACTGCACCCAGGAGAAATACAGAGTGATATGACTTCCAAACTCTGGTCATACTTTCATTAATAAATGAAGATATTTTGTTATTTGTTTATTTTAAAGATATTTTACTTACATCATGCTATTATTTTCTTTCTAGCTAAGCCCTGCAATCATTGCTTCAATGTAATGATCACGCATATGTGTGTGTTTCTGTAAGATATGAGACAGTCTTCTCATGCTTAGGAGAAATAAGAGACATTTGAGCATAATTACCAACAAATAGGCACAAAAAGAGAAAGAAAAACAAAACCCAAACTGGACAACACAGGGTGTTTTATGTAGGAGGAGGACCCTGGTTTATGGTATGGGAGATACAACTGAGTCAGCAAAGCACCATGTTCAGCCTCAGCTGGAAATGTGCACAGCTAGAGGCCCATGTGTTTTCAGCCTAATGCATGTCTAATGCTCACAGATGACACACAAGCAGCATGGACATGTTCATTGTATCGATCTATGTGTCAGAGAAAAAAAATATTTCCAAGGAAGCGAATTTGCAAATGGAAAACGTCACATTATGGGATCAGCTCTGACAACAGTGGCAAGAAATGAATCAAATACGATGACTAATGCCTTTTGGGAACATCCACCTTTCTGTGAAGCCTGTTCTTAGTTTTTTTTTTTTTTTTTTTTTTTTTTGTTCTGTTTCTTGGGACTACATGAGAAGGCTTGAAATCTGAATTTCCTGTACATCTTTCAAATACTTTCAGAGCGTCATTGATTCCCTTCCCTGTGGTGTTTCTACCATTCAGTCAACTGTATCAATAAGCTGTGATTTCCTGAGGCATTGGGGGAACACTGATGAGTCCGCATTGACTCTTTGCACTGCATGCAATGCTCTGGCCACTATTCCACAAATGGCCTAGCAGTAGCTATCCAGCAAATACAGAAAAGACTTTTCCATGGGGTGTGCATTTTGAGTTATTCGTCCTGGTCTTTACCATTTGCTTTGCTTTGTCAATTTTGTGGTTCGTTCTAACTTACTTATACAGTTATTTTTGCTTCTGACTCCTCCTTTATCAGATAAAATGAAACTTATTTCACATCATAAGTGCCTAGCTTATTTTCTGTCTGCACAAAAAACTGAAAACATATATTTGGGTATGATATTTGGGAACCTCCTAGAATATCGTCGGTTGAGCCTAGTGTTCTTAGTATTACCAAGCTGGAGGGAAAATGGTAATTAAATTTATTCATCACTTATGAAAAGCTGTTCTCTTGTGTTTGCCTTCTTGGCAACATCTGGGTTCCTTATTGTCTGTTTCTTCCCTGTGGGTGAGTATTTGGATCAGGAGACAAGCTTCAACACCTACCAGCTCCTCAGGTGTGTTACATGAGCAATACTGAAGCTATTTTGCATATTCACAAGCATGCCTTCTAGCCACCAAGAGCAGCTCTCAAGGCATATTACTTAGCTTAGTCATGGCTTCTCATTTACTAATCTTCAATGCATAGTCACTGTTCAATCACTGCAAAACCCCTTCCAGATCCAACAACACAGTGAGTGGAACCAAAGGATTTGAGGCGTAGCAGCAACTGCAGGCATATTGTGCATGCAGCAACACAACACAGCCTCTGCCTCATTGGCCTCCTTCCTTTAATACTACAAGAATGAAGGGGTGTTTTACTGGAGTCTATAACTGTATGCATGTAGGAACTTCCGTAATATGCTATCTATCTTTAATATGAATGACACTTATGTATCAGTTTTATTTCATACATTGGGAACAAGAGTTCTGATATTTTTACCCATAGCCCTTCCTTCTGTGTGCCAGACATTCACTGCAGATTTTTTTTTCATCTATTTATTTATTTATCTATTTATTATTTATTTATTTATTTATTTATTTATTTATTTATTTATTTATTTATTTATGTTTGACTTGCTCAGATGGATCTTGTTTATTGCAAGTTCAAACTTCTGCTCTGGAATGAGTTATAAGGATTAGTTTTGTGGTTGTACCTTAGAAATATGTGGTGATGCATACATAATAGATTCGTGCATGAACCATGAATTTGTGAGGTAGGTTTTGCAGGTAAGTCATGTCGGGCCATGGATGTAAGTTCTTTACACAATATGATCATTAAATACATTACCATGATGTCAAAAGCTCATTTAGTTTCTCTTATGTGTCACATTGAAATTTTACAGTTTGTGATGAAGGAATTGTAGCTCTAACATTTCACCAGATTGGAGCACAGATTATCCCTCACACTTTCGTTATGAAGTGATTTTAATTTGTTTCAAGTGAATAATTGCCCCTTTTCTGGGCTCATCTAGTGCCATGTGGAATTCTTTTTCTTGCAGCTGTTTCCAAGCATAAAATTCAGCATTCATCACATCTATCTTAAACTAGAACCGAACACAGAATAATTTTTGCATTATTCTATGATTTAAGATATTTATTGAAGTAAATTAATCAAAATATGTTTACTGGATCTGTCTCTGGGGGCATATCATCAGTAGGAGGGACCACTCGTTATTCCTGATTACATCTCTGTGAGGCAATTTTGTTTATTTTACTATATATAGTACATTCAACTTCATGGTCACATTCATAGTGTTTTCTGACCCATCAAGACTCTATTGCTCACACAGGATATATTTCAATTGTAGTTCAATACTTATGGCTTGGATTCATGATGGTTTCACAGTGGGCACTAAGGTGATTGAGGCACTGTTGGACATAAATCAGAGGGTAGCAGAACACATGCTAGATTTTCAATATACTTTCAAGCTTCTCAGGAATCACATGTCTTTAATTACATTTTATTGTTTAATCAGGTCACATGGCTAAGAGTAATCCTAGTAGGGCAGATAATTGCAGTAACTCCACCAAGAGAAACATATTCACTTGTAAACAATAATAAATTCCACATAAATTTCTTCTTTTTTATTTTTATTTTTTATTTTAATTACAGTTCATTCACTTTGTATCCCCCCCCCCTCATTCCTCCCAATCCTACCCTCATCTCCTCCCTGCCCCTCTCCACGTCCACTGATAGGGGAGGGAGGTCCTCCTCCCCTTCCATCTGACCCTAGCTTATCAGGTCTCATCAGGACTGGCTGCATTGTCCTTGTCTTCTTTGGATATAGACATTCGCTTCCCTTTTGCATCCACAATATGCCTTCCAGCTTCCAAAAGTAACAATGAACAGCATGAGCCAAGCAAGCTCAAAGGCCAGGAATGCATGTCAAGTCATGCAAGTATCAGCCTGATCTTTCTTGAGCTAAGCGTAGCATTAGACATGCCAAATCATCCCTTTATCCTCCATACTCATTTGCACACATGGGACTTGAGTAGTGACTCCGCAGCAAAGTCCTTGGGAAGAGAGAAGAATAGGAGGCTGTTGGGGGCACTCAGCTCAGCGGTTCTGTGCTTTCACAGCTTATGCCGGTGAGGACTTCCGGCATGGAGCAGAGATGCATATCTCAGTTGGCCTCCAGCTTATACTTTCTGTAACTCTTGAGAATTTTGGCTTCACTCTCTGGGAGGTTATTCCACCTTCATTTATTTATTTATTTTTGTTATTATCTAAGGAATAAATTATATTATTTATGCTAGCTAAGAACCCAGCACTCTGATTTTTACATTATACACGCTTATTTTCCCTAAAGGTTGCACTAATTTTTATTTTAAACCAACAGTGTTCAATGGTTCCTTTTCTCCACACGGGGCACAAAGTGACATTATAATTTAAGAAAAGGTGTTAAATACTTTGATTAATCACCACATTTGGCCTTTAATACTTGCTCTTTGTGATGAAAGCATTAGAAAATTAGTCTTAGAAATGTTGAAATGTTCTAAATGCCACTTCTAACTATATTCATCACGTTGTATATAGATCCAAATAAGATCCCTCAAACTTATTTCTTTCTCCTAACTGCACTTGAGTCACCTCAAGTTATTTGTTAGTTTTTAAAAATAGCATAAGAAATGATGACTTTTATTGCTGTATTTGAGGAAGTGGTTTCTGTTGATTCTTCTCTCCTCTCCACCCATGGCTGCTTCTTCCCCAGTGTTGTCCACACTTCTTTAAGACTACTTTTCCCCTGTCCTTCCTGCCTTCTTTTTTTTGGGTTGGTTGTTGTTTCCCTGTGTCATGGAGATCCTGAGCTTTGGAGAGCAGGACTGATCTTTCATGCACCCCCAAATTTCACAGATGATAGATTTTTTGGTGGGCCCACTCAAAGCCCTGGATCCTGGCTCTTCAGCACCACTCTGTCAATGCCACCCACTGCTGCCCTCAGCAGGGTCAGCTCTTCCATTCTCATGCCTTTGGGACTGGCTCACACACACACACCCCTCCACAATGAGCTCCACTGTCCTGCCCAGTCCAGGCATGGGCCCATTCCTCCAAGCGCTGCAACAGGTGAGGGGTAGGAGAATTTCACCTACTCTCATGACCGCAGGGACAGATCTCTCAACTGCCCAGGGGGAAGGAGAAAGAGTGTCACCCCTTTGCCCAAGCCATCTCACAGCAGATGAGTGGCAGGGGCCAGCTCTTCTTTGCTCACACCATTGAGGCTAGCTTACCCTCATCCTTACCACCAGAGCCAGCTTCAATGTTCTGCTCAGGTGAGGCACAGGGCCTGCTCTCTGGACTATAGCTGCTGGCCAGAAGTGGATCCAGCTCTCCAGAGTGCCATAGCCAGTGAGGAGCTGGGCTGGTTCTGCACAGCCCCTGGACATCCAAGTGGTCTGAGGTGGCTCTCCAGACCAGGGATGTCCTGTTGGTGTCTAGCAGTAATGTGAGCTACATACAGACATGGATCCTGACCCCTGCCACTGCCTAGTCACAGAACCAAACACAGCTCTCAGGGACAGCATGGGCTGGGACTTCACCATGGCCTCAGGAGGCTGGGCTGGCTACTCACAATAGGCAGTTCCTCTCCTCATTAATGACTCCAGTTCCTTCTCCCTTCACAGTGCTCAAAGTGGTCTGTTTCTCTTCGTCTCCCATCTTTACAACAGACACCTGTACACTGTAGCGGCTCCTTCTGCAGCTGGGCCATGTGGCTGGCAGGCCTCGGGGTGACCTCCTCTGTTCACTCCATGTGTGGCGTGGTGGCAAGCGGCCTGTAGGTGTCTGCAGCCTGCCTGTGTGGCACAGCTGCAGGGCGGCCTCTGTGTGTCTACTGACTGAACTCAGCAGTGGCAGGGAGGCCTCTGAGCGTCTCTCCCCACCGGGGCCCCACGGCATCGTGGTGGGCGGGTCTCTGGATGTCTTGCTCCAAATGCATTGTGCCCTGTGGAGGCAGGAAGGGGTTTCTGTGTATGTCCTGCCTGTGCAGGAGGCACATCTGTGGGCATCTTTCCCGTCTGAGCCACATGGCATGGTGGTTGGCATGTTTCTGAATCTCTCCTGATTTTACTTTTTACCTCCACTACCCTCAACACAGCCCTAGGGTGCTGGGATGACCCCTGTTACCCACCTCAGCACAGCATCAAAGTAGTTTCAATTTGCCTTTAGTCGATGGCTAAGCATATCGAATACTTTAAAAGATATTTATTGGTTATTTCTGTTTTTTTTTCTTTTGAGACCTGTCTATCCAGAGCATTAGCACATTTATTGATTGGAATATTTTTGGACGTTTTAGTTTTGTACTTGTGTGTACATTCTAGTTATTAACCCCGTGTCTGAATTATAGCTGCCAGTAACTTTCTCCCGTCGTGTATGGCGTCTTTTCACTGTACTGATTAGTGTCTTTTTGCTCTGCAGAGGCTTCTTTAATTTCACACAGTTCCACTGGTCAATTCTCGAGGTTATTTTCTGTGCCAATGTAATCTTTACAGAAAGGTTTTGCTTTAGATTAAAGTTTTTGTTCCACTTTGAATAGATGTTTGTGCAGGGTGAGGGACATGGAAATATAAAGGTTATCTTTATTTTTCTTAGTGTATGTTTTGAAACAAGTATAAAGTTAGCTGACTGTAGCCATGTGCTTTATTTCTGCATCCTCTATTCTGTTACATTGGTTTAAATTTCTAATCTTCTATGCTTTATTTGTTACTCTAGTTCTATAGCATAATTTGAAGTCATGTATGGTGACAACTCCAGCAGTGTTTATGTTTGCTTTGGCTGTTTAGAGGCTTCTCTATTCTGTAAGAAAATGGAATTTTGGTGGGAATTGTGCTGGATCTGTATATTACTTGTGGCAATATAGCCATTTTTACAGTACTAATTCTGCTGATAATTGTCTAGCATCTATTATTATTGTTGTTGTTGTTTTGATTTTTTTTCTATTTTAGTATCTTAAATTTTTTATACTAGAGGTCCTCTTCTTCTTGGTTAGATTTATTCCTAGGAATTTTGTTTTAAAATTTGTGGCTATTGTGAAAAGATTCTCTCCTAATTTCTTTCTCGGCAAATTCCCTACTGGTAAATAGAAAAACTACTTGTTTTTCAATATGTTAATTTTGTATCCTGCTACATTTATGAAAATGTTTATTTGACATAAGGGTTTTCTGGAGTCTGTAGGCTTTTAAAATATGGAATCAAATCCCTTACTATATAGTTTAACTACCTCCTTTCCTATGTCTCTTTTATTTACTTCTTGTGTCTTCTTTTTCTAGCTAATATTTTAAACACTATATAACACAAGAGTAGAGAGAATGGACACCTTGTATCCTTCTAGATTTAGAGGAAATAATAATAATAATAATAATAATAATAATAATAATAATAATAATAATAACAATAATGTTTTCATTATTTTCTTGTTTTTGCTGTTCTGTGTACTCCAGGCTAGCTGGCCTGTAAGCTTCCAGCTGATTCTTCTGTTTCTTCATACCATGAGATTACAGATGTTTCTCAGTGTATCCACTATTTTTTTTAATGTAGATTCTGGGTATAGAACTTAGGTCACCATGCTTGTGCAGCAAGTGTTTTAAATCAATAAGCCATCTACTGATTGTACATAACCTTTATTATGTTGAGATATATTCCCCTGTTCCTACCTTAATCAAGACTTTTATTATGAAATCAAGTTGAATTTCATCAAATGTTTCTCTGCATTTATTAATATAATCCTGTGATTTCTGTCTTTAACTCTATGTTTATGACATTTTTCTTTTATTTATTTGCTTATTTATTTATTTATTTATTTATTTATTATTAGCTCATTTTAAACCATCCTTTTATTTCTAAAAAGAAACATTGTAAACATGATCCTAATGTGTTCTTGAGTAAGTGTGCTGGCTAGTTTTCTGTCAGCTTAACACAAGCTAGAGTCATCAAAAAATGAGGGAGCCTCAATTGAGACAATGCTTCTATAGGACTGGGCTGGAGGTAAGCCTGCAGAGCATTTTCTTAATTAGTGTGGGATGTTGGAGAGCTCAGCCCATTGTGAGTGGGGCCTTTCCTTGGCTGGTGGTCCTGGGTTTTATAAGAAAGGCTGAGAAAGCCATGGGGGAAAAATCAGTACTCCTCTATGGCCTCTGCATCAGCTCTTGCCCCCAGGTTCCTGTCCTCACTATTTTTGATGATGAACTAATATATATGAAACTGTGAGTGAAAAACAACAAATACCCTTTCCTTTCCAAGTTGCTTTCTGTCATAGTGTTTGATCACATCAATAGTAAACTCTCTTTTTCAAAATTATTTTATTATTATTATTATTAATTACAGTTTATTCACTTAGTGTCCCCTCTGTGGCTTCCTCCCTCTTCCCCTCCAATTCTCACCCTCCCATCCACCTCTCTACCCATGCCCCTCCCCCAGTCCACTGATAGGGGTGGACTTCATCTCCTTCCTTCTGATTCTAGTCTATCAGATCTCATCAGGACTGGCTGCATTGTCTATGGCCTGGTAAGGCTGCTCCCTCCTCAGGGGGAGGTGATCAAAGAGCAGACCAATCAGTTCATGTCAGAGGCAGTCCCTGTTTCCATTACTATGAAACCCACTTGGACACTGAATCTGCCATGGGCTACATCTGTGCAGGAATTCTAGGTTATCTCCATGCATTGTACTTGGTTGGAGTATGAGTCTCAGGAAAGACCCTTGTGCTCAGATATTTTGGTTCTCTTCCTTTAATACACTGCTGGGTAGAGTATTTCAGAGGCCCTCTGTGGTGGCTCCTGTACTGTTCCCTGTTTTCTCCCTCTTCCAATGTCCATCCCATTTGTCTCTTTCTATCCTTGGAGCTTTTGAGAGTTTAGAGTAGCCTAGATCCGTAGTGCCTTGATTTTTTGTTAAGGCATTAGCAGCAAATGGGTTTCTATTCACTTCAACAGAGCTTTGGCAAATGCTAAAACTAGCTGGAAGGGGAAGGTTGATGGTGAGTTCATGCTATGGAACTTGGACACTGAACTGCCATGGGCTACATCTGTGCAGGGGTTCTAGGTTATCTCCATGAGTGGTCCTTGGTTGAAGTATCAGTCTCAGAAAAGATCCCTGTACCCAGTTATTTTTGTTCTGCTCCTATCGTTGTAGAGCTCCTGTCCTCTATAGGTCTTTCTATCTCCCCCTTCTTTCATAAGATTCCCTGCACTCTGCCCAAAATTTGGCTGTATCTCATCATCTACTTTGATACTCTGCAGAGTAGGGCCCTTCAAAGGCCCTCTGTGGCAGGGTCCTTTCCTGTTCCCTGTTTTCTCCCTCTTCTGATGTTCATCCTCTTTGCCTTTCTGAATGGAGATTGAGCATCTTTGCCAGTGTCCTCCTTCTTGATTAGCTTCTTTAGGTGTACAGATTTTAGTATGTTTATCCTATATTATATGCCTAATATCCACTTATAAGTGAGTATATACTGTGTGTGTCTTTCTGCTTCTGGGATACCTCACTCAGGATGTTCTTTTTTAGTTCCCACCATTTACCTGCAAACTTAATGATTTCCTTGTTTTTTATTGCTGATTAATATTTCATTGTGTAAATGTACCACAATTTCTGTATCTATTACTCAGCTGAGGGGCATCTTGGTTGCTTCCAACTTCTGGCTACTACAAATAAAGCTGCTACAAACATGGTTGAGCAATGTCCTTGTTGTATAGTTGAGCATCTTTTGGATATATGCCTAGTAGGGGTGTAGCTGGATCTTGAGGAAGCGCTATTCCTAATTGTCTAAGAAAGCACCATATTGATTTCCAGGGTGGTTGTACAAGTTTACATTCCCACCAGCAGTGGAGGAGGGTTCCTCTTTCTCCACAACCTCTCATGCATGTGTTGTCACTTGAGTGTTTGATCTTAACTATTCTGATTGGTTTAAGGTGAAATCTCAGGGTTGTTTTGACCTGTATCTCTCTGATGACTAAGGACTTTGAACATTTCTTTAAGTGATTCTCTGCCATTTGATGTTCCTCTATTGAGAATTTTCCATTTAGCTCTGTACCCCATTTTTAAATTGGATTGATTGATTTGTTGTTGTTTAAATTGAGTTCCTTATATATTCTAGATATTAGTCCTCTGTCAGATATAGGGTTGGTGAAGATCTTTTCCCAATCTGTAGGCTGTCATTTTGTTCTGAGGACAGTGTCCTTTGCTTTAGAGAAGATTTTCAGTTTCATGAGGTCCCATTATATTGATTGTTGCACTTAGAGCCTGTGCTGTTAGTGTTCTGTTCAGGAAGTTGTTTCGTGTGCCTGTGAATTCAAGGCTCTTCCCTGATTTTTCTTCTAAGCGGTTTAGTGTGTCTGGTTTTATGTTGAGGTCTTTGATCCACCTGGACTTTAGTTTTGTGCAGGATGATATGTATGGATCTATTTGTGTTTTTCTACATGTAGACATCTAGTTAAACCAGCACCATTTGTTGAAGATGCTATCTTTTTTCAGTTGAATGATTTTGGCATCTTTGTAAAACATCAGGTGTCCGTAAGTGTCAGGGTCTTCTATTAGATTCCATTGATCCATCAGTCAGTTTCTATACCAGTACCATGCAGGTTTTAGTATTGTTGCTCTAAAGTACAGCTTGAGATCAGGGATGAAGACACCTCCAGAGGATCTTTTTTGTAGAGGACTGTTTTAGCAATTCTGGGTTTCTTGTTATTCCATATGAAGTTGAGAATTTTTCTTTCAGGGTCTGTAGAGAATTGTGTGGGTAATTTGATGGGAATTGCATTGAATCTGTAGATTGTTTTTGGTAAAATGGCCATTTTTACTATGTTAATCCTGCCAACCCATGAGCATGGGAGATCTTTCCATCTTTTGATATCTTCTTCTAATTCTTTCTTCAGAGACTGGAATTTTTTTCATACAAGTCTTTGACTTGCTTGGTTAGGATTACACCAAGGTATTTTATGTCATTTGTGGCTATTGTGAAGGGTGTTGTTTCTCTAGTTTCTTTCTCAGCCCTTTTGTCTTTTGTATACAGGAGTGCCACTGATTTTTTTGAGTTAATTTTGTATCCAGCCACTTTGCTGAAGATGTTTATCAGCTGTAGGAGTTCATTGGTCTATTTTGGAAGAAGGGGGATATAAAGGGATCCCGAGAGAACAGGAGCCACGCAACAAGACCAACAAAGCATTCATGGCTTTTAAAGATTTTGAAGATTAATTGGATAGATTGCTAAATATCTGATTATTCTGATTCTTTTTCTTTTTGTGTGAGTGCTTTTCCCTTACAATATCTAGTATTGTTTGCCTTAAAATTTTTCATGTTGTGATTATGATCTCTCATGGAGAGGGTCTTTTCTGTTCATGTGTATTTGGGGCCCTGAATGACTTTTGTCTTTTGACATCTATATGGTTAATGGCCATTTTGACCATCTTAGTAGCTTTCTTTTCTAGGATCACAATTGCTATCCTTACTTTATTTTTTGTCTTATTTAAGTTCATAACCTAAAATGGTCATAGAAACCCCTGCCAATGATTGTATTAGAATTGATTTCTCCCATCTAATTCTTTAACATTTACCTTTAGTACATAGGTAACCTTATGCTGGACACATGCACATTATTATAATAGTTATATAAACTTGATGAATCAAAGCATTTCTCATTATTACATAAGCTTTGGTCGTTTTCTTTTTAGTACTGTTTTTGACAAAAAATATTTTGTCAAGAAGATGTATAGCTGTCTCTGTTTTTTTATTTTTAAAATGTGTATGGAGTATCTTTTGCTATCAGTTTATTTTCAGTTTCTGTTTGTCCTTAGTAGTACACTTGATCTCTTTAAAACATTTTATTGATTTATTTTGAACATTTCATACATGCATTCGGTGCATTTTGACTTAGACTTAGGAACTCACCTGTCTTGCAGCCAGCTACATGTCCTTTTATTATTATTGTTATTGTTATTATTATTATTATTATTATTATTATTATTATTATTATCTCTCAAAGTTCAGTTAGTGTTGACCATGTCCAAATGGGTATGGATGATCTATAGGGGAAGGATGTCTCAACTACCAGTGGAATGAAGTAACTTGTTTATTTGTCTACAAAAAGTATTATCTTTTCCTCATTTCCAAAAGACAATTTTGTTGAGTAATATTCTTTTGTTGGCATTTTTTTTTCTTTTATACTTTAAGTACTTGCCATTTTCTCCTGACTTGAAAGGCCACAGCTAAGAAATCCACTGGCGGTCTTACAGGCATGATTTTGTATGTAAAGCATTTCTTGTACCTTTCTGCTCTCAAAATTATGGTCTTTGATTTTTATTACTATTTATCTTTATGAATTTCATGGGTTGATTTTGACAGGACATTTTTGTGCTCCTTTTACCTAGATTTTGGCTTATATCTACAGATTAAATTTTTTTTCCTGCTTTTATCTATTTAAATGTACTTTCTTGCTTTTCTCTTTCATTTTACCTCAATAACTCTTGTTATTTGAAAATATTATCTGAGATTCTCTCAAAATTTCTACAGGCTTTCTTTTTCATTACTTCATTCTTTTCTCTTTTTGTTCCAATGACTAGATAATTTAAAATGCTCTGTCTTCTAGATCATTGAGTCTTTATTCAGCTCTATTGATTCTGCTCTTGTGTCGCTTAAGTATTGCATCTTTGTCATGAGCTGGGATTTTAGTTGAGCTGAGTGGCCATATGACCTTGTGGATTAAGCAAATATGGCTCCAAAAAGCTTTCTGAAAAGCATGAAAGGTGATTGTTTTGTTGTCTGGATTCCCTGTGTGGCCATTGGGTAGATTTCTTGGCTTTCTGCATCAAGCATGGCTAGGTCCTATAGTTCACCAAAATGGGGGATATCTCAGCCAGTGAGGACAACTCATTGTCAGGAACTCTGATCATGGCCAATAGAGAATAGCTGGGTAGGGACTTCAGTTTGTTTTCAGTTTATTCTGGTCTTTGAAGGCAGCCATCTCAGCTTCACAGGAGGCCTGTATAGTTGGATAATGTAGCTTACCTCTCCACAGCTGGCAGCGACTAAGGGGCAGCACCCCATTCATGCTCTGGTCACAGTGACCTCAGTTTCCTTTCTTTACTTCTACCTGATCCTGGGTGATCTGGCCATGGTGTTGTCCCTGTGAAGTGGAATCAGAATGTGCTTCCTGAGAAGCTGGGTTGTTTCTTAGGTTTTTGCAGTATCAAACAATATTTTTGTCAGCAGTACGTATCGCAATAAATAGGTAATCCAAATGAGAAATAACCATCCTTTCTTCCATCGTTATTTATTTCTTTCATTTCTTCTTTTTTATTTTGGATTTAGGGTCTTGATATGCAGTGTAGGCTAGTATGGAACTTGAGTCTCCTGCCTCAGCCTCCTGAGTGCTGAGATTACAGTTATCTATCATTACACTGAGCAAAGAAGCAATACTTTCAAAACCAGAGAGATATCACAATTTTTGGATAGTTCAGTACAACTTAAGCTAAACCAAGAAGACATAGAAATTGTTAGGAGGAGCAGACTGTTGCTTAATAATACCTTAAATATGTAACGTAGATTTGCGCTCCCTGTTTTGGATTGTATTTGCAGTTTATGTTGTCTTCCTGAAAGGTACTGACAGTGAAAGCCCCATCTGCCACAATGCTGCACCATGGGAGATTGAGCCATTCAAAATCCCTTCACAGCTATGCTAAAAGGCAGTATTGCCAATTCTAATAACATTTTGTTTGCCCAAGAAAATCTCGTGGTCAAATCCTATAGAGCAAAATAAGGTCTAGTCATAGCTTTTATTCTTTTAAGTCTCTGACTCTGGGAAATTTTCCAACTTCATTGAGATTCTGAATCTTTCTTTTGGAGTAAAGTTGAGAATATTTACCTTGAAATTGAGTTAATGAAGTACTGCATATTTTATTATAATAGTGTTATGAGACTGGGAAACATACAGCTCCATAAATTGGGTAGTATCCATGATTTTACCTAGTGCCAGATTTTACAAAAAATAATGGAAAAGAGGAACCTGGTTTCTTAAAGGTAAAGAAGGCATTCATGTTTTCATCCACACAAGGAGTAGAAAATCACGCATTGTATTAAAATGTGGCTTTTAAAGAAGCACTTTAAAATGATTTATTTGTTCTTATTTTATGTACTGGACCGTTTTACTGCATGCATGTATGTGCACCATATCACTGAGTGGTCCTGAGCTCGGAAGAGGACACTAGATCCCCTGAAACTCTAGGTGCTTGCACTCTGCCATGTGATTGCTGGGAACCATGATATCATCCTCCACAAGAGGAGCAACTACTCTTCACTTCTGAGTCATTGCTATATCTACTTAAGAAGCATTTTAAGAGGCTAAAGATGCCAGGAATGGGCAAGGAATGAGTTTGGCTAGATATATTCACAATATGATCAGTCTTATTATCTATAAATATTTGTATTAATTTAAGATTAGATATAATATTTTGGGGCCAGAGCCATATTGATTATTATTAAATTAGACCAGTGAACCATACCTTAGTTCTCCTTTTTTGAGGATAATAGAATAAAGACCTGAAGTAATCCTACATGTTTGAGATCTGCATTCTAAGTAAGGAAACTTGAAGTAAAGAATATGAGGATTTATCAATCTGACACCTTCTCAGAAAACTGGGAATAGTACTATCTCAAGACCCAGCTATACCACTCCTGGGCATATAGCCAAAAGATGTTCAACCATACAACAAGGATATTTGCTCAACTATATATTCATAGCAGCTTTATTTATAATAGCCAGAACCTGGAAATAACCTACATGTTCTTTAACCAATCAAAGAATGGATAAAAAAATTGTGGTACATTTACAAAATGGAATACTACCCAGCTATTAAAAACAAGGAAACCATGAGATTGGCAGGCAAATAGATGGAACTAGAAAACATCACCCTGAGTGAGTATCCCAGAAGCAGAAAGACATGCATGATATGTACTCACTTGTAAGTGGATATTAACCATACTACATAGGATAAACATACTAAAATCTACAGACCTAAAGAAGCTAAATGACAAGGAGGATGATAGTGAAGGTGCTTAATTCTCATTCAGAAGAGATACAGGAAAGACACTGAAAGTGATAGAAGAGAGGGAACAGGATTGTAGCCTACCACAGATGTCCTCTAAAAGAATCCAACCAGCAGGGGATGGAAGAAGATATAGAAACTCCCAGCCAAACTTTGGACAGAGCACTGGGAGTCTTATGGAAGAAGGGGATATAGAAGGACACAGAGGGGACAGGAGTCCAATAGGGAGACCAACAAAGCCCAAAACAGCCTGGCCCTAGAGGGACTGCAAAGACTGATGCATCAAGCAAAGACCATGCATATTGAGGACCTTGACCCCCTGTTCAGATATAACCCATAGAAAGCTCAGTCTCCACATGGGTTCCCTAGTAAGGGGAGAAAAGACAGTCTCTGACATGAACTCAGTTGCCTGCTCCTTGATCATTTCTCCCTGGTAGGAAAACCTAGCTGGCCTACAGAGGAAAAGGATCCAGTTAATCCTGATATGACCTGATAGGCTAGGGTCAGACAGTAGGGAAGGAAGACTTTCCCTGTCAGTGGACTAGGAGAAAGAGACAGGAGAGGAAGAGGGAGGGAGGGTGGGACTGGGAGGAGATAAGAGAGAATGCTACAACTAGGATATAAAGTGAATCAATTGTAAATAACAACAACAATAAAAGACCTTTATTTTTTAAAGTTAATTAAAAAAATAAACAGAACCAGAAAATTTGAACACAGGGGTCTTTCCAGAGTCTCATACTCCAACCAAGTACCATGCATGGAGATAACCTAGAACCCCTGCACAGATGTAGTCCATGGCAGTTCAGTGTCCAAGTGAGTTCCAGAGTAATGGGAAGAGGGACTGCCTCTGACATGAACTGATAGGCCTGCTCTTTGATCACCTCCCCCTGAGCTGGGAGCAGCCTTACCAGGCCACAGAGGATGACAATGCAGCCACTTCTGATGAAATCTGATTGACTAAGATCAGAAGGAAGGAGAGGGGGACCTCCCCTATCAGTGGTCTTGGGGAAAGAGGTGTGAAGCAGGCATGAAAAAGGGGGAGAGAAGGTGGATTGGGAGGGGAGGAGGGTGGGGCTTATGGAGGGATACAAAGTGAATAAAGTGTAACTAAATAAAAGTTATAAAAAAGAGGAGCAAAAAAAAAATTATTCACTTTACATTCCCATTATAGCCCTTTCCTTTGTTTTATTCTAGTCCCACCCTCCCTTCTTTCTTTCCACCTCCCCATCCCTTACTACTCAGAATGGGAGGGGGAGCCCTCCCCCCCTACCAACTGACCCGAGCCTCTCAAGGCTCATCAGGACTGTCTGCATCCTCTTCCTCTGTGGTCTGGCAATGCTTCCCTGCCAGGGGGAAGTCATTGAGAAGCAAGTAACAGAGTCTCAGAGATAGACCTTCTTCCCCTATTAGGAAACTCAGATGGAGAATTAGCTGCTTATTGCCTACATCTGAGCAGGGAGCCCTAGGTGCTCTCTATGCATGGTCTTTGGTTGGTGCATCAGTCCTAGCAGCCCTCTTGGGCCCAGATTTCTTGGCTCTGTTGGTGTTCTTGTGGAGCTCCTGTCCCCTCAGGGTCCTACTTATGATTGAAGACCTTTCTGAGAGATAGAAAAAGCTACATATTATTCCTGTGTGTAAACCAATTTTTCTAAAGAAGGATCCTGAATTTGTGTAAAGAACAGTATAAATATGGGCTGTTAGCTGCAGCATCTCTGAGCTCACAACACAGGGTATGTTTAGGGTTTTATGTCTCATTGAAAGGTGAATATATAATTTGTGGAAAGTAATTTTTATGATATCTTTATATGCAAATAGTTTACTTTTAACCTACCTTTTTGGACCAGGTGTCAGTAAAATGTGTTCATAAAATACTAACTGTGCAGAGGCATTAACATATTCTCATCTGATCTTTACAGTATGACAGAAAGCAATGCTAGGGTTGAAAGCCGAGTGGAGGCATATTTGCTATGGTGCTATCAACAACGTGCAAAATGACATGTATGAGAAAGTTCATGACCAAGCTTCGCTTCGCTGTTTAAGTCTTAATGATAGAAGAAAGACTAGAGTTAGTGTTTGCTACTTGATATATAATGACAGAGATATTTATGAAAGTGTTGGTAATTCAATTGTATGACTATTTGAGATTAGATAATTTTATTCGACAATGTTTCAGATAGTGCAAATCTGAATTCTGAAGATAGCCATGTTTTTGTTTTTTCCTTAGATGGATAGTGAGAAATAGAGATGTACCTTATTCACAATGCTATAGCACTAAATCTGATTCAGAAAAGCCCAGTCTTAGGATGTTAGACACTAGTGTTTGGTTCATCACTCAGGTCCCTTAGAATGATCTCACAGAAAGGTCAGGGCAATGCTAGGATTCCTTCCTGTCATTGGGAAGGCCTTTAACATTTACTAATAATTTTCTATAGACATTGTTACTTATATTTCCATCATTGCCTTTGGAAATAGATACCATTATTCAAATTTCACAAATGAGAAACTAGAAGTTCAGAAAAGTTGAATAAGTTTTCTAAGGATGCACAAGTCATAACCAGTCAACCCAAAACTGAAGTCTGCACTTTCTTTTTAACATTCCACTCTTGTCTTATTTCCCCAAAGACTGAAAATGAAGGTTCTTATTAAAATAGTCTGAATTGCATCTGAAGAATCAAAAGAATTGCAAATGTCAAGGACTCAGTGACTTACATATTAATAGACAATTAAACCAGCCGATAGAAATGTCCAGAAAACAACAATTAAGTAGCCAAAATGGGTCCTTTCTGTATGGCACATTTTCATGATAATTTCCTGGTAGTCTCATCATTTGACTATGGAATAGTTCATGACATTGATAGTAAACACAATATCTTAGTGCTTCACCTTGCTCTGGGTATTTCATTCTTCACTCATGGGACCAAACACATCAAATGCAGTTATCTTTAGAAGTGCATAGGAACTTCGAACAAATAACGGAAATACAGCTGTTACTATCCTAAGAAACTTTAGCCCTGGCAGGTGATATCTTGATTTTATGCATGGGCATCACAGAAAAATTAGACTTAGCATCATAAAGCCAAAGGAGATGCTAATGAGAAGTTATTGCCTCATAATACCTGCAAAGCCTTGCTAGGCTTTGAGAGGAACATGGAGGTGGACATGATCCCTCTCCAGGTTATAATGGCTTTAAGAGGGCCACTAAAGCATGCTCTTGGGAGAAAATTGCTTCTCAGTACAAGGTTAATTGCCACATTGAGGACACTGACAGCAATGACATTGATAAGAACAGAGAAACTGATGGCCTTGGAAACCCTGTTCTTTACTTGAATGAAGGAGGAAATAAAAGGCAATGAACATGGGGTACTCCTGTGGCTCTGTATACATTTTCCTCTGTTTCAGAATAAGAAGAATTTTTTTTTTTTTTTAAAACAGGATCTCAATATCCCGGCTGGTCTTGAAATTTCTGTACAGACCAGGCTGGCCTTGAATTCACAGATACTGACTTCCCTGAGTGAAAGGCATAATTTACCATGCCTGGCCTAATAAGGAGAATTTTTAATTTGACAGGGTTCAAACACACTGCATATGTCCAGTGTTCACTCTGAACTTGGAGTCCTAGAATTATTCCATCATACTCAAAGCGAGGTGCTTTTGAATCTTTCTAGATTGATATGGGATAGCATATGGGAATTACTTTTTTAGCATGGAAGGCTGCAGCCTCTGAGAGCTACCTTGACAAAAATCAGTCCCCTTTCTCTTTAAATAGCATGCCAGATGGAATTGGCAGTGCTTCATTGAACATGAATTCAAAGTATGCATAACTACTGTAAGGGCTACATTTACATTACATATTCTTTCTGAAACAGACAGAACTAGCATATGTAATAGTATTGCAGTAATAAAGAAGAACTTGTATTTAGCATAAAAGCATACATTTATGGAATATTACTTTGGGCCAAGAAGTTTTGCCTCAATACTTATTGACTCATTTTATCCATCCAACAACCCTTTTAGATAGATGTTATTATTTTACTTCTTTTATAAATAGTAAAATTAAGACACATAAAAGTTAAGGTTGCCTACATTACAGAGTAATCATATCCTGGAGGCCAGGATTGAACACAGAGAATCTGTTCTTAGAGCCAGTCTTGGCTATTGGCTCTCCTGTCCCAAACTACTCTACATTATACATTATTATTTTATTAGTATTATTATTATTGCAATAGGTTACCTGACCAATAATTTTCTTAATTGACTGCTAATTAATTTATTTGCAGCACTGCTTATTTTTTCTCCTACCTGTAAGAAACCTTTCAGAATGTACAGGGGTGGGGTATACACATAGGAAATATGGCGGAAATCTTCGTGGAAAAAAGAAAATTTGAAGTCCAGTTTGTAAGGCTTCTCACGAAACACATAATTTCAGTGTAACTAGCTCCCAGAGACAGTATGTTAATAGTCTCACCATAAAGAAAAGAGTGCCTTTCTAATACTCACACATTTCCAACCTGCTTTTAGTGAAATCTCATAAATGTATGTGAGAGGATGTGATTTGGCATCATTCTGATAGCCTTGCTACACAGTGCTGTGGGACATCCAACAGAATATGAAAATCTTAGATTCAGGAATACTTTCTTTTTCTTCAGGGACAGGAAGTATTATTTAGGTTAGCTTTGGTGACTAATTATGTATTTTTATTTGATTACATTTTGGCAATATGTTAAACATGGGTAAACCTGATTTCACAGAGTTTCTGAAGATTTAGTTTGTTAAAATATGAGTGCTTGTTACACAGGAGTTTGCTTACTTACTTAATAACAATCATAATATGAGGACATATACTTTGACTGGGGTAGTTGTTCTCATTGCTAATGTCTGTTTATGGAAAGCTAGGAAATGATCAAAAATACCTGAAACTTTGCTTTACACAATTCATTTACAAATCTAAGGTTTACTTACAGTCCTTTAAAAAGCTGCTATTATAAACTGTTTAGGATAATTAACTTATACAAGTTAATGGTCAATCAGTCAGACTCATGATCATGTCAGGTACTAGTCTAGTTTATCACGGAAATATACATCGCAGGTTGAACATATAGTAAATATCTAGAAACAAGCAAAGTTTCTCTATTCATATTTACTATAGATAGATATAATTACACACTATGTAAATATACATGTAAATAAATAGATTGTCCTCAAACACCAGACACCTACAGAATATAGCATTTGAAGATTTTTTTTAAAATTAATTTAAGGCCTTTTTGACTTCAGATATGTCAAACTCCTGGCAAGACTCATAGCCTACCTCAACAAATATGATAAGCATCATAAAATTTCCTTTCAGAGATAGCTTCATTAATGGTAAGATAGCCACTGGGCAAAATTACCCCAGCTCTCTCTACAGACAATATGCTGTCCAAAATGGACAAGACTTGGATGCAGACTGAGTTGACTGCCAAGCTCTGCCATGACAAGATAAGCAAGTCTTTCCTATTTCCAGCTTCACAATTATGACTGCCGGATATGCTGGACCAGAAAGCCAGAAGTTGATGTTCCAATATTATGGAGAGAGAATGGGTGACTGACCAGGCAATAAACTATCTCTGTAATTTCTTAGTTTTGGAAGCTGCTTGCCTGTACTTTTTACTAAAGTAATAATTTTATTCCTTCTCAAGTCTCTAAGGTTGTTAAACTAGATTGTTGTAGTTTCACAGTTAGGCATAAGTTGTTTAGGAGTCAAAAAAATGTTTTAATGTCTAGAAAGATTTTTAAAAATTTTTTAAAGATTTTATTTATTTATAAATTAATTGCAGATTATTCATGTTGAATCCTAGCTGTAGCCCCTTCTTTATTCCCTTCTCAATCCAACCCTTCTTTCCTCATCTCCTTCCATGCCCCTCCCCAGCCCACTGATAGGAGAGATCCTCCTCTCCTTCCATCTGACCCTGTTCACTGTTTTTTCCAGCTTCTTTTGTCTAGACTGTTTGCCCTTCTGAATGAGGACTAAGCATCTTCCCTAGGGCCCTCCTTGTTGTTTAGCTTCTTGAGGACTATAGATTTTAGTTTGTTATCCTATATTATATGTCTAATATCCACTCATTAGTGAGTATATACCCTGTGTGTCTTTCTGCTTCTAGGTTACCTCACTTAGGATGACCTCCATCTATTTGCCTGCAAATTTTGTGATTTTTCTTGTTTTTAATTTCTGAGTAGTATCCCATTGTGTAAATAAAAAGACCTGGAGGGGACAGGCGATCCACAAGGAGACCAACAGAGCCAAAAAATCTGGACCCCATGGAGACCTGCTGAGACTGATGTTCCAACCAATGACCATGCATGCAGAGGCCTAGACCCCCTGCTCAGATGTAACCCATAAGCATCTCCCTCTCCAAGTAGGATTCCTAGTAAGGGGAACAGGGGCTGTTTCTGACATGGACTCAGTGGCAGGTTCTTTGATCACCTCTCCCTGGGGAGCAGCCTTTCTAGACCACAGAGGAAGACAATGCAACCAGTCCTGATAGGCTAGGGTCAGATAGAAGGGGAGGGTGGACTAAGGGAGGAGCATAGAGGAAGAAGAGAGATGGAGGGTTGGTCTGGGAGGACATGAGGGAGGGGGTTACAGCCAGGATACAAAGTGAATAAATAGTAATAAATTATAAATAAAAAGAAAAAACTACAAATAAAAAAAGAAAAAAGAAGAATAGAAGCAGTCCTGACAAGACTTGATAAGCTAGGGGCAGATGGCAGGAGAGGAGAGATACCCCTTTCAGTGGAGTAAGAGAAGGGGAAGAGGAAGGGAGTTTGGGACTGGAAGGAGTTGAAGGAGGGGACTACAATTGGGATATAAAGTGAATAAATTGTAAAAAAAATAATATAATAAATAATAATAAATAAGTTAAAAAAGGAAAGGAAAAGACTATTGAAGAAGGAAATAATATCTCTACATTCTAGTCTAGTCCAGCTATGATGACTTAAGTGTATGATTGCTTATGTATATTTTGCTATCCTAAAATAGGGCCTTTGAAGGAAAAAGTCTCTGGGTTCATTATCCTCTTCAAGAAACATCTCTCAATTAGTGAGATGAGGATCCGTTAGTTTCCCCAGTTTTCTCCTGTGTCCCATTACCTTTGCTCCACTTGCGCTGAAGAGAACATTCAGAGATTTGTGGCAATCTCCTGAAAATTTTATAACCTGAACTGACTTTTCAGGTTCAGGCAGAAACACCTAAGATATTAAACTGACACTTCTGAATCTCCCAGAGCTGCTGGTACACATCTGCTATTCATTTCTACAGTTTATATAATAGATTTTTTTAAAAGTCACTGGGACCTACAGAAAGATGTCACTGACAGGATTCCTGAAAAGATGAGTTAAGATATAACACATGCTTTAGGATTGCCCCCAATCTTTGATGATGCCTTCAATCTAACGACCAAGAGACTTCTCCATCACTGTCAGGCTGGTTTTCAATCTGTCTTCAATGATGTTGAACAATTCAAAAAGAAGAGACGTGAATCACCAAAGAAATGAAAGACAGAAGTGGAGGTGATATGCCTTAGACAAGATCTAGAAGTAAGAATTTAGAGTGAAACAGAGGAGAATGTAGGCTCTAAATGTCTATGGTCTAAATGTCTGCTTCTATTTTGCACACACATTGGTAAAATTTGCAAAACAAGATCAGTTTCCCAGACAAGTTCTCAGAAGACATTTGAAACTATAATGAAAAACAATAGTTAAAAGGCAAAAGTGTAGAAAATACAGTTACCATCAGACTGTGAATAAGGAAAGTGAACAAAAATGATGGCTAAACCATTAGAGATTTTTTTTTTTACTAGTTATATGACCTTGGTTATATAACTTAATTATTCTTGATTTCAGTCTTCTAATTTATAAAACAATAACAAAAATACCTCAGAGATTTGTTTCTAGTACTCAAGAAAAATAATTTGACAATGGATACATCCGAGAGACCTCAAGATATTTTAATTATTTCACAGTTGACATCAGATTGTTGCATCTAAATTGGAGGAAGCTGTTTGTAGACTTGCCTTATGTTATTGGAAGAGGTGGATGGAGGAAATATGACCACTGATTCACTGAGTGATAGATCTGCACAAAGAAAAAACAAACACCTTACAGTAGGTTGGAGTTTAATTTTATTTGGACAAGTAATGAACTTATTAATATTGGCAGAACTTTTAGAGTGGAATTTGGTTTGCTGCTAAAAAATCCTATCAGTTCAGTATGTTTTCTTGTACGTTACATACACAGTGTAATGTAGCTGAATGACATTGAAGATGCTACTGACTTGAGGGGATTATTTTTTTCTGTGCATATTCATTGACAAACTGATCAGACAATGTCTGAGATCCTCCCAGAAGATTTAGGAAGTCAGTTTTCACAGGATGCTAAAATACTATTTTGCTCTTTTCTTCATTCTTAATGGTACAAAGTCACGCATCACAGGCTATACAATGTGATGTGAAAATAAGATAATTGAAGAAAATCAACAATATTGTTCTTCTGTTTCAATCCAGATAGATAATAAAGTCATTTAAAATTTTTATAGCATGCCATTGTGCTCATTAACTTCTTGTTTTATTTTGGATTTAAATTTTTTTTTAAAACTGCAAACTTGTAATTTGTTACATATGTTGTTATTATTTTTTAAAAGGATCCAATAATTTTATAGGTGTCTGCTGCTGCATATATTGTGAGAAATGCTGAGATGCACCGATATTTTATGCAATAACTCCCCTGGTTTCTTGGTAATTCTTAAAAAAATGTAATGTGGTCCTAGACTCAGTAATTTTTGAGAACTTACAATCATATACCCCCAGATATAGGATATGCTGTTATAGTTGCTTCTAAATGAGGAAGAAAGCAATGTGTACCTAGAGTCAGAATGCTGTGTATGACAGAATGTTGCCCAGGCCCTAGAATTTATCGTTCATATTGGTGGAACTTGGAATACCTCTGTATGTAAGGGGTTCACAGATAGCCTCATTGGCTCCTGATATCAACCTATATCTGTCTTCTTTCTGGTATTTCCCTATCTTTGTCCTGAGTGCTATGCTCTTACTGTTTCTATTAGCACATTTCTTACTTCTTGTTTCGAAAATTAAGGCATAGGTACTTGGCCACTAGGTGAAAGAGGTAAGAGGGACACACAGAGATAAACACAAACACACACCAATATGTATGTATATAATATTGTTTATAATTATATATAATACAATATAACATTATATATTACATATATGGCCTTTCTTTATATGGAGCTTGAAATCAAGAGAGAAAGAAACATTTAACATTCAGAGCATGAGTAAGTCCATACTTAAAAATAAAGATGAAAAATAAGAGTGGGTTATTTATAGAAGGCAAATAAATCTTATAAATATATATTTTCTACTGTCATTTAAAATACATACTCTACATCTGTAATTCTGAGTATGTCTATTAGGATATGTAATTATGTATGGTCTACTAGGATAGATTGTTAGATTGTTAAGCAAATGTGCCAGCATTCCATCTCTGAACCCTTTAGATGCCCTTCCTACATAGCTCTAAAGCTTTGTCATGAGTTTTGCCTTGGGTGATGGGATACAATAGACAGAAATGTGAAAAGTTCATGTGCATTGGAGCCCAGCCTTTTTCAGTTCTAAGATCTTCTGCCACATAAAGTACATTGGTGCTGCTTATTCAACTGATTAGGCATAAGTCAGAGTCAATGGCCAGTGGTGCGAATAGCAATATTGTGTGTCTTTCTTTCACCAATGACAGTGGCTGCACGCCTGATGTCAGCCCACACTATTAACTCACAGAATTTGGAGCAAACACTTTTCTTTATATATATATATAATTTTATATATTAATTACAGTTTATTTACTTTGTGTCCCAGCTGTAGGTCCCTCCCTCATTCCCTTCCAATCCCACCCTCCCTCATCTCCTCCTTGCCCCTCTCTAAGTCCACTTATAGGGGAGGTCCTCCTCCCCCTCCATCTGACCCTAGCTTATCAGGTCTCACCAGGGCTGGCTGCAATGTCTTCCTCTGTGGCCTAGGTAGGCTGCTCCTCCCACGAGGGGCTGGGGAGGTCAAGAGCTAGTCATAGAGTTCATGCCAGAGATAGTCCCTGTTTTCCTTACTAGGGAACCAACCTGGAGACTGAGCTGCCATGGGCTATGTCTGAGCAGGGGTTCTAGGTTATATCCTTGGTTGGAGAATCAGTCTCAGACAAGCCTCTGTGCCCAGATATATTTGGCCCATGTGAAGCTCCTGTTTTTTCCAGGCTTATTAACTCTCTCTTCTTTCATATGATTCCCGCACTCTGCCCAAAGTTTGGTTATGAGTCTCAGCATCTGCTTTGATACACTGCTATGTAGAGTCTTTCAGAAGCCCTCTATGGTAGGCTTGTATCCTGCTTCTCATTTTCTCTTACTTGCCTAGGAGTGTTATAGCTGAATCTTGAGGAAGCACTATTCCTAATTGTCTGAGATAGCGCCAGATTGATATCCAGAATATATAAAGAACGAAAGAAGTTAAAAGGTAATAAATCAAGCAATCCAATTAAAAAATGGGGTACAGAGCTAAACAGAGAATTCCCTGTAGAGGAATATAGAATGACTGAGAAACACTTAAAGAGAAGCTCAACGTCCTTAGTCATCAGAGATGCAAATCAAAACGGCCCTGAGATTTCACCTCACACCCTTCAGAATGCCTAAGATGAATAACTCAAGTAACAACACATGCTGGAGAGGTTGTGGAGAAAGGGGAAACCTCCTCCATTGCTGGTGGGCATGTAAAGTTGTACAACCACTTTGGAAATCAATCTGGCACATTCTCAGACAAGTAGGAATACTGCTTCCTTAATATCCAGCTATACTACTCCTAGGCATATATCCAAAAGATGCTCAAGTACACAACAAGGACATTTGCTCAACAATGTTTGTAGCAGCTTTATTCGTAATATCCAGAACCTGGAAATAACCCAGATGTCCATCAACGGAGGAATGGATACAGAACTTGTGATACTTGTACACAATGGAATACTACTCAGCAATTAAAAACAAGGAAATCATGAAATTTGTGGGCAAATGGTGGATCTGAGTGTTCCCAGGATGTATCCCAGGAGCAGAAAGACATACACGGTATATACTCAGTTATAAGTGGGTACTAGACCTATAAGATAGGATAAACATACTAAAATCCGTACACCTAAAGAAGATAAACAAGAAAGAGGACCCAGGGTAGATGATCAATCTTCACTAAGAAAGACAAATGGGATGGACATTGGAAGTAGGAGAAAAGAAGAAACAGGACAGGAGCCTACCACAGAGGGCCTCTGAAAGACTTTCCCTAGCAGTGGATCAAAGCAGATGCTGAGACTCATATCCAAACCTTCGGCAGAATGCAGGGAATCATATGAAAGAAGGGGAGTTAGTATGATCTGGAGAGGACAGGAGCTCCACAAGGACCAAATATACCAGGGTACAGGGGTCTTTTGTTAGACTACATCTCCAACCAAGGACCATGTATGGATATAACCTAAAATCTCTGCTCGGATATAGCCCATGGTAGCTCAGTATCCAAGTGAGTTTCCCTAGTAAGGGGAACAGGGACCATTTCTGACATGAACTCAATGGCTGGCTCTTTGACCTCCCCCCCCCCCCCGAGGGAGGAGCAGTCCTGCTAGGCCACAGAGGAGGACTTTGAAGCCAGTCCTGAAGATACCTGATAAAACAGGGTCAGATGGAAGGGGAGTTGGACCTCTCTTATCAGTGGACTTGGAAAGGAGCAGGGAGGAGATAAGGGAGGGTGGGATTGGGAGGAAATGAGTGAGGGCACTACAGCTGGTATACAAAATAAATAACCTGTGATTAATATAAAAAAAGTAAAAATAAAAATCCATTTATCAATAAAAAATAGACTTTAGACATTTATGTTTTCTTCTTTGAGAATATTCTGCTTAGATCTGTACCCCATTTTTTAATTGGGCTTCTTGTTTTCTTGATGTCCAATTTTAAAAAATTCTTTATATTTTAATTATTAGGCCTTTGTCAGATATGTAATTGGTTAAAATCTTTTCCCAATTATGTAGCCTGGTGTTTTGTTTAAATGATGGTGTTCTTTGCCTTACAAAAACTTTTAACTTTCATGAGGTCCCATTTATTGTTGATTTTAGTTCCTGTGCTATTGGGGTTATATTCAGAAAGTCTTCTCTTGTGACAATTAATTCATTGCTATTCCACACTTTCTCTGGTGTTATGTTGAATTCCATGATATATTTGGAGTTAAGATTTTTAAATTTTTTAACTAATCACAGTTTATTCACTTTGTATCCCAGCTGCAGCCCTTCCCAATCCTCAACCCTCCCAATCCTATCCTTCATCTCTCTTCTCCTCCCATGCCCTTCCCCCAGTCCACTGATAGGGGAAGTCCTCCCTCCCCTTCTGTCTGACCCTAGTCTATCAGATCTCATTAGGACTGGCTGCAGAGTTTTGTGTGACATGTTAAGTGTGGATCTATTTGCATTCTTCAATGTAATGTTATCATGTTTGACCAGCACATTTGTTGAAGATGCTGTGTTTTTCCAGGATCTATTTCTGACTTCTTTACCAAAAGTCAGATGCCTATAGTTGGGCAGATTTATGTCTGGGTTTTCAATTTAACCCCATTGATTCATGTGTCTATTTTTATGCCACTACCATGCTATATTTATAACTGTAGTTCTGTATATTTATAACTGTATATTTATAACTGTAGTAAAATTTGAGCTTAGAAGTGGTGGTATCTTTTATTGTTCAGGATTGTTTTAGCTATTTTTTGTGTGTGTATGTGTGTGTGTATAAAAGTTTGGCCAAATTTACTATATTAACATTACAGATCCATGAGCTTGGTAGATCCTTTCATTTTCAAATATCTTTTAAAAATGACTTCAAGTTTTTTATCATAAAAGTCTTTCACTTGATTGTTTAGAGTTACCCCAAGATATTTTTATTTGGGGCAATTATATAGAAGCTGTTGTTTCTCTGAGTGTTTATCGGTCCATTTGTCATTTGCATATAGGGGTGCTGCTAGGTTTTGTGAGTTAATTTTATAACCAGCTAATTTGTTGAATGTGTTTCTAAACTGTAGGAGTTTCCTGATGGAATTTTCAGGATCATTTATGTATACAACAATATCAACTGGAAAGGAGGATATTTTGACTCCTTCCTTTTCCATTTTCCTTTCCCACTCAATTTTTTCCCACTCATTTTTTTTTCAGTTGACTTACTGCTCTAGCTAAGAATTCAAGTAATATATTGAACATGTTTTGAGAGAGTGGACAACCTTGTCTTGTTTTTTATTTTAGTGGAAAATTTTTATTTTCTCCCATTTAAGCTTATGTTGGCTATGGGTTTGCTGTAAACTGCTTTTATTATATTGAGGTATGTGTCTTATATCCATAGTCTCTCCAGGACTTTTATCCTGAAGGGGTGTTGGAATTTGTCAATATCTAATGGCTTGACCATGTGGTTTTGGTCTTTCAGTTCATTTATATGGTGGGTTAGATTTATTAATTTATGTATGTTTAAGTATTCCTTCATCTCTGAGATGAAGCCTATTTTCCCATGGTGGGTGATCTTGTTGATGTGTTTTTGGACTCTGCAAGACTATTATTCAGATTTTTTGTATGTATGTTCAAAAGAGAAATTGGCCAATTCTTTTTTTTTGTATGATGTTTATATGATTTATGTGTCATATAACCTGTGGCCTCATTGAAGAATTGGACAGTGTTCCTTTTGCTCCTATATTGTATAATTATTTGAGGCATATTGGCATTAATTCTTTTTGGAAAAATCTGGTAAAATTCTGTATTAAAACCCTGAGTTTTTCTTTGATTGGCAGAGTTTTAATTACTGCTTCTATTTCACTAGGGATTATAGGTCTGCTTAAATTGCATTTCTGATTTTGATTTCAGTTTGGGTAGTAGAATATATATCCAGAAAATTGCTCTCCTTCTTTTGATGTTCCATTTTGGTGGAGAATAGCTTTTTTATTTTAATTTTATTTTTTTTCAATTTTTATTTTTATTAATTACAATTTATTCTCTTTGTATCCCCTCCTGTAGCTTCCTCCCACCTCTCCTCTCAATCCCACCCTCCCTTCCCCTTCTCCACACATGCCTCTCCCCCAGTCCACTGATAGGGGAGGTCTTCAGCCCCTTCCTTCTGACCCTAGCCTATCAGGTCTCATCAGGACTGGCTGCATTGTCTTCCTCTGTGGCCTGGTAAGGCGGCTCCCCCGTCAGGGGGGGGGGGTGATCAAAGAAAAACCCAATCAGTTCATGTCAGAGACAGTCCCTGTTCCCATTACTATGGAACCCACTTGGACACTGAACTGCCATGGGCTACATCTGTGCAGGAATTTTAGGTTATCTCTATGAATGGTCCTTGGTTGGAGTATCAGTCTCAGAAAAGACCCCTATGCCCAGATTTTTTGGTTTTGTTGCTCTCCTTGTGGAGCTCTTGTCCTCTCCATGTTTTACTATTTCCCACTTCTTTCATAAGATTCCCTGCACTCTGCCCAAACATTGGCCATAAGTCTTAGCATCTGCTTTGATACCCTGCAGGGTAGAGCCTTTCAGAGGCCCTCTGTGGCAGGCTACTTTCCTGTTCCCTGTTTTCTCCCTCTTCTGATGTCCATCCTATTTGCCTTTCTGAATGAGAATTGAGCATCTTAGCCAGAGTCCTCCTTCCTGATTAGTTTTCTTAAGTGTACAGATTCTAGTATGTTTATCCTATATTATATGTCTAATATCCACTTATAAGTGAGTATATACCCCATGTGTCTTTCTGCTTCTGAGATACCTCACTCAGGATGATCTTTTCCAGTTCCCACCATTAGCCTGCAAATTTCATGATTTCCTTGTTTTTTATTACTGAGTAATAGTCCATTGTGTAGATGTACTACAATTTCTGTATCCATTCCTCAGTTGAGGAGCATCTGGACTGTTTCCAGGTTCTGGCTATTACAAATAAAGCTTCTACAAACATGGTTGAGCAAATGTCCTTGTTGTGTACCTGAGCATATTTTGGATATATGCATAGGAGTGGTATAGCTGGATTTTGAGGAAGCACTATTCCTAATTGTCTGAGAAAGCACCAGATTGTTTTCCAGAATTGTTGTACAAGTTTACATTCCCACCATCAGTAGAGCAAGGTTCCCCTTTCTCCACAACTCCTCCAGCATGTGTTGTCATTTGAATTATTCATCTTAGCCATGCTGATGGTTGTAAGGTGAAATCTCAGGGTTGTTTTGACCTGTATCTCTCTGATGACTAAGGACATTGAGCATCTCTTTAAGTGTTTCTCTGTCATTCTATATTCCTCTACAGAGAATTCTCTGTTTAGCTCTGTACCCCATTTTTAAATTGGATTACTTGATTTGCTGCTGTTAGGCTTCTTGAGTTCTTTATATATTCTGGATATCAGCCCTCTGTCAGATATAGGGTTGGTGAAGATCCTTTCCCAGTCTATAGGCAGTTTTATTCCTGAATACAGTTTCCTTTGCTTTACAGAAGCTTTTCAGTTTCATGAGATCCCATTTATTGACTGTTGCTATTAGAGCCTGTGCTGTTGGTGTTCTGTTCAGGAAGTTGTCTCCTTTGCCATGAGTTCAAGGATCTTCCCCACTTTTTCTTCTAAAAGATTTAGTGTGTCTGATTTTATATTGAGGTCTTTGATCTACTTGGACTTCAGCTTTGTGCAGGGTGATAAGTATGGATCTATTTTCATTTTTCTACATGTAGACATCCAGTTAGACTAGCACCATTTGTTGAAGATGTTATCTCTTTTTCCATTGTATGGTTTTGGCATGTTTGTCAAAGATCATGTGTCCATAAATGTGTGAATTGATTTCATGGTCTTCTATTTGATTCCATTGATCCACCAGTAGGTTTCTTTGCCAGTACCATGTAGTTTTTAGTATTGTTGCTCTGTAGTGCAGCTTGAGATCAGGGATGGAGATACCTCCAGAAGATCTTTCATTGTAAAGGATTGTTTAAGGAATTTGGGGTTTCTTGTTATTCCATATGAAGTTGAGATTTTTTTCTTTCAAAGTCTGTAGAGAATTTTGTGGGTAATTTGATGGGAATTGCATTGGATCTGTAGATTGCTTTTGATAAGATGGCAATTTTTACTATGTTAATCCGACCAAGCTATGAGCATGGGAGATCTCTCCATCTTCTGATATCTTCTTCTAATTTTTTCTTTGGAGACTGGAATTTTTTCTTTTTCTTTTCTTTTTTTCATTAATTACAGTTTATTCACTTTGTATCCCCTCATAAGCCCCTCTCTCCTCCCCTACCAGACCTCCCCTCCCTCCCCCTTCTTCTTGCTTGAACCTCCCAAGTCCACTGATAGGGGAGGTCCTCCTCTCCTTCCTTCTGATCTTAGACTATCAGATCCCATCAGGAATGCCTGCATTGTCATCTTCTGTGGCCTAGTAGGGATGTTCTCCCCTCAGGGGGAGGTGATCAAAGAACAGGCCTATCAGATTATGTCAGAGACAGTCCCTCTTCCCATTACTATGCAACCCACTTGGATACTATGCTGTCATGGACTACATCTGTGCAGGGTTTCTAGGTTATCTCTATGCATGTTCCTTGGTTGGAATATGAGTCCCTGGGGAGACCCCTGTGTTCAAATTTTCTGTTTCTGTTGCTCTCCTTGTGGGGTTCCTGTCCTCTCCGTATCTTACTACTTCCCACTTCTTACTTAAGATTCCATGCACTTTGCCCATCAATTGGCCTAAAGTCTCAGTGTCTGCTTTGATAGTCTGTAGGGCAGAGCCTTTCAAAGGCCCTCTGTGGCAGGTTCCTAGGTTATTTCCTGTTTTCTTCTTCTTCTGGTGTCTATCCTTTTTGCCTTTCGGGATGGGAATTTAGCATTTTAGTCAGGGTCCGCTCTCTTGACTAGTTTCTTTAGATGTTCAGGGTTTTAGTAGGTTTATCCTATGTTATATGTCTATATGAGTGAGTATATACCATGTGTGTCTTTCTGCTTCTGGGACAGCTCACTCAGGATGATCCTTTCCAAGTTCCACCATTTACCTGCAAATTTCATGATTTCCTTATTTTTCATTGCTGAGTAATACTCCATTGTGTAGATGTACCACAGTTTCTGCATCCATTCTTCAGTTGAGGGGCATCTGGGTTGTTTCCAACTTCTGGCTATTACAAATAAAGCTGCTACAAACATGGTTGAGCAAATGTCTTTATTGTGTACTTGAGCCCCTTTTGGATATATGCCTAGGAGTGGCATGGCCTGATCTTGAGGAAGTGCTATTCCTAGTTGTCTGAGAAAGTGCCAGATAGATTTCCAGAGTGGTTGTACCAGTTTACATTCCCACCAGCAGTGTAGGAGGGTTCCCCTTTCTCCACAACCTCTCCAGCATGTGTTGTCACTTGAGTTTTTCATCTTGGCCATTCTGATGGGTGTAAGGTGAAATCTCAGGGTTGTTTTGATTTGCATTTCCCGAATGGCTAATGACGTTGAGCATTTATAAGTATTTCTTTGCAATTGGATATTCCTCTACAGAGAATTCTCTGTTTGGCTCTGTTCCCCATTTTTTATGTGGATTACTTGGATTGCTGTTTTTTGGCTTCTTTAGTTCTTTATATATACTGGATATTAGCCCTCTGTCAGATAAACGGTTGGTGAAGATTCTTTCCCAGTCTGTAGGCAGTCATTTTGTTTTGATGATGGTGTCCTTTGCTTTACAAAAGCTTTTCAGTTTCATGAGGTCCCATTTATTGATTGTTGCTCTTAGAGCCTGTGCTGTTGGTGTTCTGTTCAGGAAGTTGTCTCCTGTGCCAATGAGTTCAAGGGTATTCCCCACTTTTTCTTCTAACCGATTTAGTGTGTCCAGTTTATGTTGAGGCCTTTGATCCACTTGGACTTCAGCTTTGTGCATAGTGATAAGTATGGATCTATTTTCATTTTTCTACATATAGACATCCAGTTAGACCAGCCCCATTTGTTGAAGATGCTATCTTTTTTCATTGTATGGTTTTGGCATCTTTGTCAAAGATCAGGTGTCCATAAGTGTGTGGGTTTATTTCTGGGTCCTCTGTTCGGGTCCATTGATCCACCATTCTGTTTCTATGCCAGTATCATGCAGTTTTTATAACTGTTACTCTATAATACAGCTTAAAATCAGGAATGGAGATACCTCCAGAAGATCTTTTATTGTAGAGAACTGTTTTAGCAATTCTGGGTTTCTTGTTATTCCCTATGAAGGTGAGAATTTTTCTTTCCAGGTCTATAAAGAATTGTGTTGGTAATTTGATGGGAATTGCATTGAATCTGTAGATTGCTTTTGGTAAGATGGCCATTTTTACAATCCTGCCAATCCCTGAGAATGGGAGATCTTTCCATCTTCCGATATCTTCTTCTATTTCTTTCTTCAGAGACTTGAAATTTTTTTCATACAAGTCTTTGACTTCCTTGGTTAGGGTTACTCCAAGGTACTTTATGTCATTTGTGGCTATTGTGAAGGGTGTTGTTTCACTAATTTCTTTCTCAGCCCTTTTGTCTTTTGTATACAGGAGTGCTACTGATTTTTTTGGAGTTAATTTTGTATCCGGCCACTTTGCTGAAGGTGTTTATCAGCTGTAGGAGTTCCCTGGTAGAGTTTTTGGGGTCACTCACATATACTATCATATCATCTGCAAATAGTGATAATTTGACTTCTTCCGTTCCAATTTGTATCCTCTTGATCTCCTTCAACTGTCTTATTGCACTAGCAAAGACTTCAAGTACTATGTTGAAGAGATATGGAGAGAGTGGGCAGCCTTGTCTTGTCCCTGATTTCAGTGGGATTGCTTTAAGTTTCTCTCCGTTCAGTTTGATGTTGGCTATAGGCTTGCTGTATATTGCCTTTACTATATTTAGATATGTGCCTTGTATCCCTGATCTCTCCAATACTTTAAACATGAATGGATGTTGGATTTTGTCAAATGCTTTTTCAGCATCTAGGGAGATTATCATGTGTTTTTTTTTTCCTTTCACTTTGTTAATATGGTGGATCATATTGATGGATTTCCATATATTGAACCACCCCTGCATGCCTGGGATGAAGCCTACTTGGTCATAATGGATGATATCTTTGATGTGTTCTTGGATTCGGTTTGCAAGTATTTTGTTGAGTATTTTTGCATCAATGTTCATAAGGGAGAATGGCCTAAAATTCTCTTTCTTTGTTGGGTCTTTGTGAGGTTTAGGTACCAAGGTGACTGTGGCTTCATAGAATGAGTTTAGTAGTGTTCCTTCTGTTTTTAATTTGTGGAATAGTTTGGAGAGAATGGGAGTTAGCTCTCCTTTGAAGGTTTGGTAGAATTCTGCGCTGAAACCATCTGGTCCTTGGCTTATTTTTTTTGGATGGGAGACTTTCGATGACTGCTTCTATTTCCTTGTGGGATATAGTGCTATTTAATTGATTTACCTGGTCCTGATTCAGTTTTGGTAAGTCAAATCGATCAAGAAAATTGTCCATTTCATTTAGAGTTTCCAATTTTGTGGCATATAGACTTTTTAAGTAAGTCCTAATGATTGATTGGATTTCCTCAGTGTCTGTAGTTATGTCCCCCTTTTCATTTCTGATTTTGTTGATTTGGATGGTGCCTCTCTGCCTTTTAGTTAGCTTGGTTAAGGGTTTGTCGATCTTGTTGATTTTCTCAAAGAACCAGCTCCTGGTTTCATTGATTCTTTGAATTGTTTTATTTGTTTCTAATTGATTGATTTCAGCCCTGAGTTTGATTATTTCCAGCCGTCTACTCCTTTTGGTGTGTCTGCTTCTTCTTTTTCTAGGGTTTTTAAATGAGCCATTAAGTTGCTTGAATGCGCTGTCTCGAATTTCTTCTTGAAGGTACTTAGTGCTATGAACTTTCCTCTTAGCACTGCTTTTATTGTGTCCCACAAGTTTGGGTATGTTGTGTCTTCATTTTCATTGAGTTCTAGGAAGACTTTAATTTCTTTCTTTATTTCTTCCCTGACCCAGCTGTCATTTAGTAACAAGTTGTTTAGTTTCCATGTGTGTGTAGGCTTTTTGCTATTTCTGTTTTTGTTGAAGTCCAGCTTTATTCCATGGTGATCAGACAGGATACAAGGGATTATTTCAGTCTTCTTGTATCTGTTGAGGCTTGCTTTGTGACCAACTATATGGTCTATTTTGGAGAACGTTCCATGAAGTGCTGAGAAGAAGGTAAATTCTTTTGTGTTTGGTTGTAAGGTTCTGTAAATGTCTGTTAGGTCCATTTGATTCATGACCTCTGTCAGAGACATTGTTCCTTTGTTTATTTTCTGTTTTGTTGACCTGTCATCCTGTCATTTGTTGAGAGTGGGGTGTTGAAGTCTCCCACTATTAATGTGTGGGGATCTATATGTGTTTCAAGTTTTATCAATGTTTCTTTTACAAATGTGGGTGCTCTTGTATTTGGGGCATAGATGTTCAGGATTGTGATGTCTTCCTGGTGGAATTTTGCCTTGATGAGTATGAAGTGTCCTTCCTCATCTCTTTTTATTAATTTTGGTTGAAAGTCTATTTTATCAGATTAGAATGGCTACTCCTGCTTGCTTCTTAGGTCCATTTGCTTGGAAAGCTGTCGTCCAACCCTTTATCCTCAGGTAATGTCTATCTTTGTGACTTAGGTATGTTTCTTGAATGCAACAGATTTCTGGATTTTGTTTACGTATCCATTCTGTTATTCCGTGTCTTTTTATTGGAGAGTTGAGTCCATTGATGTTGAGAGAGATTAATGACCAGTGGCTGTTAGATCCTTTGGTTTTGATGTTGGGTGCGGTCATAAGGTTGTGTGCTTGGTTGCTTTTTGTTTTACTGTAGTGAGGTTAATTATTTCCTGTGTTTTCTTGAAAGTAGCTAGTTTTCTTGGGTTGTATTTTCCCTTCCAGTATCTTCTGTAATGCTGGATTTGTGTGTAGGTATTGTTGAAATTTGTTTTTGTCATTGAATATCTTGTTTTCTCCATCTATAAGGATTGAGAGTTTTGCGGGGTATAGTAGCCTGGGTTGACATCTGTGTTCTCTTAGGGTCTGCATGATATCTGTCCAGGCCCTCCTTGCTTTCGTAGTCTCTGTTGAAAAGTCAGGTGTGATTCTAATGGGTTTTCCATTATATGTCACTTGGCCTTTTTCCCTTGCAGCTTTTAGTATTTTTTCTTTGTTCTGTATACTTACTGTTTTGGTTATTATGTTGCAGGAGGATTTTCTTTTCTGGTCTATTTTATTGGGTGTTCTGTTTGCCTCTTGTATTCTTATTGGCCTCTCCTTTAAGTTGGGAAAATTTTCTTCAATGATTTTGTTGAAAATATTTTCTGGGCCTTGGAGTAGGGAATCTTCCTGTTCCTCTATTCCTATTATTCTTAGATTTTGTCTTTTTATGTTGTCTTGAATTTCTTCGATGGTCTGTGTCAGGAATTTTTCAGATTTAACATTTTCTTTGACAGATACATCTATTTCTTCCATTGTATCTTCCACACCTGAGATTCTTTCTTCCATCTCTTGTAGTCTATTGGTTATGCTAATGTCTGTAGTTCCTGTTTTCTTCCCTAAGTTTTTTCTCTCTGCAATTTCCTTCATTTGTGTTTTCTTTAATTTTTCCAATTCTATCTTCATTTCTTGAACCAATTTGTTGATTTCCTTCACCTGTCTGACTGTGTTTTCCTGTTTTTCCATCACTTCTTTCAGCTGTTTGTTTGAACCAACCTCTGTTTCTTTTATTTCATTCAGTGCTTTAAGCATTTCCTTTCTAAAGGCCACATACTGTTTGGCTGCAACTTCCTCTATTTCTTTATGGATGGGATGGCAATATTCTGTTTGAGTTTATCTTCCTCTATGTCTTTATGTATCTCATTTGTTTCCTCTGTTATCATCTTCATGAGCATAGTTGTTAGGTCATCTTCTTGGATTTAAGTTATGCTGGGGTGTCCAGGGCTACTTGCCCCTGGGTAACTGGGTTCTGGAGATGCCATATTGCTCTCTTTTGTTGCTTGAGCTTTTACGCTGGCCTCTACCCATTGGGCTATCTCAGGTGTTTGGGGTTAGTTTCTGGTGGTTCCTGGGGATCCTGTGGTGGAGAGAATCCCCTTGGCAGAAAGCTGGTTTTTCTTGAAGGAAGTCTTCTCAGCTTTTTGGGCATAGTCCCTGGATGGCTGGCGTTTTTTTCAGGAGTTGCTGCTGCTCACCTCAGGGATAGAGACCTGAATGGTAACTGTGGTCTTTGTTAGTCGAGAGGGTTCTCCTCTCACCCAGGGAAGTCCTGAAGACAACTGCCTTGTTTCTGGGTTTCTTGCTGTAAATTTAATGATCAGCTGCTGTGACCCAGTTGGACATCTGGTGCGCAGCAACTGTTTGTTCCTGTGTCTGGAGCACAGCTCAGTGATGGCGGCTCGGCCCCGCAGGTCTGTGAGACTTTTTCCAGGGAAGGATTGGGTGATTTAAGTCAGTACAGCTTCCTTCCTTCTCTGTGGATTCTCCTGAGTCAGGGACTCCCAGTCTCTTTTTTGCCCTGGGGCGCACTGCTCAGTCTCCGCCAGCTAGCTGGCACACAGAAACTGCCTGTGTCTGAAGCACAGCTCAGTGATGGTGGCTCGGCCCCGCTGGTCAGCGAGACTTTTTCCAGGGAAAGACTGGGTGATTTAAGTCAGTACAGCTTCCTTCCTTCCCTGTGGGTTCTCTCAGGACAGGGACTCTCAGTCTCTGGTGTTTTTGTACCCACCGATCAGCCTGGAAAGGTGATCAGGACATGCAGGCATGTGGCTCTGGTCTGGGGACCTATTGCCTGCACGACCCGGGATCTCTTCCAGGTTCTGGCTGGGGGACCTGAGAGTGGTCAAGACCAATTCCCACGCTGTGAGAGTTTCCTCTCACCTGAAAAACATGCTTGCTGTTGTTTTAGGGCCCAGGGTTCAGTCTCTTGGTTGCTGTACAGGAAATGTTGTCTGGCTCCTCAGATGCTTTGTTCTCCTGATGCAGCCATCTTGTCTTCCCTCTGGAATTTTTTCATACAAGTCTTTGACTTGCTTGGTTAGTGTCACACCAATATACTTTATGTCTTTTGTGATTATCATGAAGGATGTTGTTTCCCTAATTAATTTATTTTTTCTTTTTATATTTAAAAAATTTTAAATTTATTATAATTTATTCACTTTGTATCCCATCTGTAACCCCCTCCCTCGTTCCTTCCCAATCTGGCCCTCCCTCCCTTCCATGCTCCTTCTGCAGTCCAATTTCTAGGGGAGGTCCTCCTCCTCTTCCATCTGACCCTAGCCCATCAGGTCTCATCAGGATTGGCTGCATTGTCTTCCTCTGGTAAAGTTGCTCTCCCATCAGGAGGAGGTGATCAAAGAGCCAGCCAGTGAAATCATGTCAAAGACAGTTCCTGTTCCCATTACTACGGAACCCTCCTGGAGACTGAGCTGCCATGGGCTACATCTGTCAGGGATTCTAGGTTATCTCCACTTATGGTCCTTGGTTGGAATATCAGTCTCAAAAAATACCCCTGGGCCCAGATTTTTAGGTTTTGTTGCTCTCCTGTGAAGCTCCTGTCCCTTCCAGATCTTTCCATCTCCCCCTTCTTTCATAAGATTTTCTTCACTCTGCCCAAAGTTTGGCTCCGAGACTCAGCATCTGCTTTAATACCCTACTTGGTAGAGTCTTTCTGAGGCCCTCTGTGGTAGGCTCCTGTTTTCTCCATCTTCGGAGGTTTATCCCATTTGCCTTTCTGAATCAGGATCAAGGAGAATAGGTTTTTAAAGAATGCTCTATGACTGCCTAGATTTCAAGAGTGTCTGTTGTTATATCTCCCTTTTAATCTCTAATTTTGTTAATTTAGATCTTCTCCCTCAGCTCTTTAGTTCATTTGGATAAGGGTTTGTCAATCTTACTGATTTTCTTAAAAAACAAATTGCTTCATCAATTCTTTGTATTTTTATTTGTTCCTATTTTATTGATTCCTGCCCTGCATTTTATTATTTCTTGCAATCTCCTGTTTTGGACCTTATTTCTTTCAGTTCTAAAGCTTGCATGTGTGCCATTTACAAATATGTAGGCACTAAGTACTATGGACTTGCCTCATAGAATTTCTTTCTTTATGTCCCATTAATTTGGGTATGCTGTTTTTTCATTTACATTCAATTCTAAAAAGGATTTTATTTCTTACTAAATTTCTGTCTTGATCTATTTTTCATTTAATAGAGTTATTCAGTTTCCATGAGTTTAAGCTTTCTGCTGCTTCTCTTGTTGATTTCCAGCTTTAACCTGTGATGGTCAGGTAGGATGCATGTTACAGCTTCAGTTTTCTTGCATCTGTTGAAAATGCTCTGTGTTTTTTGTTTGCTTAGTTTGTGGTATCCTTCCAGATCTCCTTTGGTTTATTTTGGTTTGAAATCTGTTGAATCAGATATTAAAAGGGCTACATGGGCTTGCTTACTGAGTCCATTTGCATGAAATTATCTTTTTTATACTTTTAACCTGAGAGTGATGTCTATACTTGATGTTAAAGTGTGTTTCTTGGACACAGCAGGATGGATCTTATTTTTATATCGTTTTCTTATAGAATTGAGACTATTCATGTTGATAGTTATTAATTAGAAGTTGTTTGTTGATTTCAATAATTTTGTTATTGTGGGATAGGTTTTTTTCATCTTCTTTTTACTTTCCTGATTTGAGGTTATTTGTTCCTTACATTTTTCTTGCATGATTGAACTTTTATTGTTGAAATTTTACTTCTTTTGCCTTTTGTAGAGTTGGTATGTAGACAGATAGTCATTAAATTTGCTTCTATTTTGGATATATTTTTCTCTACCCAATTGTGATTGAGAGTTTCGGTGAGTATGGTAGTTAAGGATGCCATCTGTGGTGTCATAGAGTTGACAGAATATCTGTTTGTCCAGGCCTTTCTGGCTTTAAAGTCTCTCTTGAAAAGTCAGGTGTTCTGAGGCCATGTTGATGTCTTTGGTACATGCTGCTGCCAAAGGCTGTGTTTGGGTCCGTGTTCTTACTGCAGCCAGGGTGCATGTTGATGTCTTTTTTTCCCCCATTAATTAGTTTATTTATTTACTTTACATCCCAGTAGGGAATTTTCTTCCCCTCTCTCCTCCTAGTCCTTCCCTCTCTCCTCCTCTTTCCTCCCCTCTGCCCTCCCCTTTTTTCTCAGAGAAAGGGAGGCTTCCCATTGGTATCAACCCACCTTGGCATAGCAGGTAGGACTTGGCCCATCTTCTTCTATTAAGGCTAGACAAGCCATTAAAGTTAAGGAAAATGGATCCAAAGGAAGGCAACAGAGTCAGAGGCAGCTTCTGCTCCTGCTGTTAGAGGTCTCACATGAGGACTAGCTTTACCTCAGTTACAGTGTGTGTGTGTGTGTGTGGGGTGACTAGAACCAGCCCATGGATGCTCTCTTGTTAGTTCAGTCTCTAGGATCCTCTCTGTGTTCAGGTTAGTTGATTTTGTAAGTTTTCTTTTGGTGTCCTTGAGCTCTCTGGCTCTTTTAATCCTTCCTCCCCCTCTCCCTTAAGTTTCCCTGAGTAGTTCTTCATGTTTGGCTGCGGATATCTGTATCTGTTTTCATCAGCTGCTGTGTGAAGCCAGTCAGGTGACTGTTATGCCAGCCTCCTGTCTTCAAGAAGAGCAGACTATTATTTATAGTGTTAGTGGCACACTTTCTTTCATGGCATGCAGCTCAAGTTGGGCTAGTCATTGATTGCTGGGTTGAAGGTTGTGTGTGGGGGTTGGTGTCCACCTCCCTCCATTGGAAGTCCTGCCTGGCTATAGGAGGTGTCCAATTCAGGCTCCATATCCTCTTTGCTTCTAGAAGTCTTAGCTGGGGTCACCACCATAGACTTCTGGGAGCCTCTCCTGTCCCACAGATTCCACCCTCCCCCCATTTCAGTTCTGTCTCCCAGAACTCCCCCCTTTCTCCACACCTTCTCTCCACCCTGTTCCTCTCCCCACTCCTTCTTTCACCGAGTTACCTCCCTCCATCTCCTTCAGATGTTTATTTTTAATTTTTAATTTTTATATTAATTACAGTTTATTCACTTTGTATCCCAGCTGTAGACCCCTCCCTCATTCTCTCCCAATCCCACCCTCCCTCCCTCATCATTTTATTTCCCCTTCTGAGTGTGTGGTTGTCGATGGCCTATTTTGCCAATGAAGGCCATAGGGATCTCTGTGGTCTTTTCTGCTGCCTGAAGCCATGTTGATGTCTGTGGGTCATGCTGTCATCCGGGGCCATGTTGTTGTGAGTGGCCTGCATTGTCAGCTGAGGCCATTCTGATATCCTGGCCTATGGATTGCAGCTAAGGCCTATCATGGTGTCTGTGCCAAGACAGTGGGCCATGTTGGTATCTGTGGTTTGTACTGCTAGTAGAAACCATGCTGAGCATGGCATGTGCAGATGCTGGAGACAGTATAGACATACCTGATCTGTGATGTCATAGGAACCATGAGGAAATGCATGATCTGTGCTTCCCTGCTAACTGTGAAGCAAAGGAACTTACTTTTGCAGTGGGTATTGGTGACTGCAGACTCACAGTTGAGAAAAAGGAATCTAGAAGGCTTCCGTGTCAACATCCACCCTCAAAATAGACAGAAAGCCATCAAAGAGAACTATTAAAAATTGTGGTAAGGATGCTGCCCTGTGGGTCTTTACAACTGATAGCTTCTGGTGGGAGTGTGGGTAAGGAAGGTCTCAGCTTTCTTTAAGGGGCTGACCACTGCAAGCTTGAGCATGCTCCAGTGAGTATATGGACGACAAGAACTGTACATTTCTTCTTCTTTTTTGGATCGAGGGAGGTTACAAGGGTATGGCGGCAGACCTGAGGGGACTGGAAAGTGAGTGTAATCAGGGTTCATGATGTGAATTTTCCAAATAATTAATACATATATTACATATAAAAAAAGAAAATTACATAAGACATGAAACCATAAACATAGTAAAGAAAGAAAAAAGAAAAGAAAAGAAAAAGTCAGGTGTTCTTGTAATAGGAATATCTTTATATGTTACTTGGTCTTTTTCTCTTGCAGCTTTTAATATTCTGTCATTATTCACTATGTTTATTGTTTTGATTTTTATTTACTGGGGAGATTTTCTTTTCTGGTCTAGTCCATTTGTGTTCTGTATGTTTCTTGACCTTAATATTCATCTTGTTCTTTAGGTTAGAAAATTTTTCTTCTATAAATTTTTAAAAGTATTTTCTGTGCTTTTGACCTCTGGGTTGCTTCTTCTTACTCTATTTCTATTATTCTTAGATTTGGTGTTTTCATGGTGTCCCAGATGTCCTGGTGTTTTCTTCCTTGATGATTTTACATTTAAATTTGTCCATAACTGAAGTATCTGTCGTGTCTATCTTTCCTTCAACAGCAAAGATTCTCTCTTTGATCGCTTATACTCTGTTGGTGAGATGTGCCTCAACCTGTGGTACTTGTTTGAGTTCCTAACTTTTTCATTTTCATTTTCACCTCACTTTGAGGTTTTTTTTTTAATTGATTCTATTTTGTCTTTCTTGTCTTGAATAGTTTTCACTTCTCTCTCTCTCTTTCTCGTATTCTTTAAGGCATTATTCATTTCCTTGCTGAGGACCTCTAGCATATTTCTAAAGCCTATTTTTTTTGTATTTTATTTTTTTCTTATCAGTTACATTTTATTAACTCTGTACCCCAGCCATGTCCCGATCCCTCATTCCCTCCCAGTCCCTCCCTCCCTCCCTCCCTCCTCTCCACCGTGCCCCTTGCCAAGTCCACTGATAGGGGGGACCTCCTCCCCATTCATCTGATCCTGTTTTATCAGGTATCTTCAGCCTAAAGCCTATTTTAAGATCCTTGTCAGAAGACCCAGAAATAAACCCACACACTTACGGACACCTGATTTTTGACAAAGATGCCAAAACCATACAATGGAAAAAAGATAGCATCTTTAACAAATGGTGCTGGTCCAACTGGATGTCTACATGTAGAAAAATGCAAATAGATCCATACTTATCACCCTGCACAAAACTGAAGTCCAAGTGGATCAAAGACCTCAACATAAAACCAGACACATTAAATCGGCTAGAAAAAAAAAGTGGGGAATACCCTAGAAGTCATTGGTACAGGAGAAAACTTCCTGAACAGAACACCAACAGCACAGGCTCTAAGAGCAACAATCAATAAATGGGACCTCATGAAATTGAAAAGCTTCTGTAAAGCAAAGGACACCGTCATCAAAACAAAGCGACTGCCTACAGATTGGGAAAGAATCATCACCAACCCTTTATCTGACAGAGGACTCATATCCAATATATATAAAGAACTAAACAAGCTGAAAAGCAACAAACCAAGTAATCCACTTAAAAAATGGGGAACAGAGCTAAAGAGAGAATTCTCTGGAGAGGAATAGCGAATGGCAGAGAAGCACTTAAAGAAATGCTCAACCTCATTAGCCATTAGGGAAATGCAAATCAAAACAACCCTGAGATTTCACCTTAAGCCCATCAGAATGGCCAAGATGAAAATCTCAAGGGACAACACATGCTGGAGAGGTTGTGGAGAAAGGGGAACCCTTCTCCACTGCTGGTGGGAATGTAAACTGGCACAACCACTCTGGAAATCAATCTGGCGCTTTCTCAGACAACTAGGAATAGCGCTTCCTCAAGATCCAGCCATACCACTCCTAGGCATATACCCAAAAGAGGAGCAAGTACACAACAAGGACATTTGTTCAACCATGTTTGTAGCAGCTTTATTTGTAATAGCCAGAAGCTGGAAACAACCCAGATGCCCCTCAACTGAAGAATGGATGCAGAAACTGTGGTATATCTATACAATGGAGTATTACTCAGCAATGAAAAATAAGGAAATCATGAAATTTGCAGGTAAATGGTGGGACCTGGAAAGGATCATCCTGAGTGAGTTGACCCAGAAGCAAAAAGACACTCACGGTATATACTCACTCATATAAACATACAATATAGAATAAACCCACTAAAATCTGTACATCTAAACAAACTAAGCAAAAGAGAGGAGCCTAACTAAAATGTTCAATCCCCATCCTGAAAGGCAAAGAGGATGTACATCAGAAGAAAACGAAAATAGGAAACAACCTCGGAACCCGCTACAGAGGGCCTCTGAAAGCCAGAAGAAAACAGGAAACAACCTTGAAACCTGCCACAGAGGGCCTCTGAAAGCTTCTGCAGTATAGACTGTCAAAGCAGATGCTGAGCCTGATGGCCAACTGATGGGCAGAGTGAATGGAATTTTATGTAAGAAGTGGGAAATAGTAAGAGCTGGAGGGAACGGGAACTCCACAAGCAGAGCAACAGAACAAGATAATTTGAACACAGGGAACTTCCCAGAGACTCATACTCCAACCAAGGACTATTTGTGGAGATGACCTGGAACCCCTGCACAGGTGTAGCCCATGGCAGTTCAGTGTCCAAGTGGGTTCCATAGTAATGGGAAGAGGGACTGCCTCTGACATAATCTGATTGGCCTGCTCGTTGATCACTTCCCCCTGAGGGGGGAGCAGCCTTACCAGGCCACAGTAGAGGACAATGCAGCCACTTTTGATGAGAACTGTTAGACTAAGATCAGAAAGAAGGAGAGGAGGACCTCCCCTATCAGTGGACTTGGGGAGTGGCATGCATGCAGAAAGGGGAGGGAGGGTGGGATCGGCAGGGGAGGAGGGAGGGGCTCATGGGGGGATACAAAATGAATAAAGTGTAATTAATAAAAAAAATAAAAGATTTAAAAAAAAAAAGATCCTTGTCTTTTGCTTCCGCTGTATTGCATTTCTCAATGCCTACTGTGACTGGGTTTCTGGACTCTAGCAGAGATACATTGCTCTGGATGTTATTGATTGTGGTTTTATGCTGATGTCTAGGCCTCTGGGTTTGTGATGGTTATAATTCTGGGTGCTGATATCTGGTTCTCTCTTTGTTAGGTGGGTTTCAGTTTTCTTCTCTGTATTTTAAGTCTGTGTTGTAGATGTGGGCTACCTGGTTTGGAGTGCTTCTGGTTGGTCCCATGTAGGACTTGTTTCTAGGTATTGGAAAGTGACATTCAGGAATAGGGACTGACTAGAATGGCTTAATTTGCCAGGAGGATCTGTGTAATCTACAGGGAATAGAGGAACAGAGGGTGGATAGGTCTCTAATTAGTCTGCTACAGGTCAGGGGACATAAGACTGAGGAATTGAAATTAGAGAATGAAAAGGAGAGTGAAAAATCTGCTACCTGATTCCCTGGCCTGCAGTGTCAGTGAGTTGCAGATAAAGACCGCTCATGTGTTTCAGATAAAGACCTCTCAAGGATCTGTTTAGTTCCTTGGGACAGCCTGGTGTTTCAGCAATCTACTAATAAAAGACCAGTCACTTAAAAACATAGTGGTTTCAAACAACCATCTCTTCCTTTGTTTATATAACTTCAGATTCTCAGACCTAATGCTTTTCAATAACTGTAAAGTCTTGTTATCAGCATTTCTCTTTTCTAGAACTCTTACTTGTTGTATATTCTACTTCCTATATTCTCTAATAACTCTTCTTTCATGTATGTTCTGAAACAATTATTTTTATATCTATTTTATATTGAGTTCTTGTTTTTTTTTTTAATTTATAGATGTTCTGAAAATGCCTTTGTTTGTTTGTTAGTTAGTTTGTTTGTTTTCAAAGACAGGTGTTCTCTGTGTGGCCCTAGCTGTCTTGGAACTCACTCTGTAGACCAAGCAGGCCTCAAACTCGGAGATCTACCTGCCTCTGCTTCTCAAGGGCTGGGATTAAAGATGTGCAGCATTACTGTCTGGCTTCTGGAAGCTTTTATATAGTCTCCTGCTTCTGTTTCTTGAATGCAATGTCTGATATATTATTCCCTTTTCTGAGGGTGTTAATTATAGTATATTGGTTATTTCTTGTCATTCTTTTTTATTTTAATTTTAGAATGCTTTACTTATTGCTCCTTATATTTCTGTTGAAAGCATCCTTAAAGTCTGATTTCTAGGACTCCTATTTTTTCTGAATGGAGGCTGGAGGTTAAATATTAGACTCAAAGTTTTTTGAGAGGTTGGCAGAGTATGCAACATCTGGCAGCATTCTCTCTACTCACCCATGCCAATCATTTTCTTTTGGTCTTTTGGTTAGCTATATCTGATGATATAAGTTTGTTTTCTAGATGCAACAACGGGGACATAAACTATCATATTATTCATATTCTCCATAAACCCAAGATAATCATACTTGCTTCTTGTTTTTCAGTATGTTTAGTGCCCAAGAATTGTGAATTTCTTTGATTCACATACTCCAGGATCCAAACTTCCTTCTTGTTATTGATAGATGCTGGATGTGATTATTGCCTTTTTTTTTTTTTAATCTCCTTGAAAATACCTAAGAAGATGTGGTTTGTTTGGTTCATGATTTCATCTATGTTAACTTAGCTCTGCTGCTTCTGGGCTTGTGCATGAAATTTAACCAGTCTCTGTTCAATTCTTCCCCTTTTTCCTGCTGTCTGAAATGCCTAGTTTAACTATTCCATGGGTTCCAAAACGAGCCATCTGCTTCTTGTCAATACCAATATCTGTTAGCAGATTTGACCTTCTGTTTTACAAATGCATTCACCATTGTTATGTGAGTTCAATCTATTTTCCATAGTTAGGAGCTATAGTTCTTTCTAGTAGAACTGAAGACTTGAGTAGTATTTTTCCTTTGTTTTTATAATTTGAAGATGGTTTTGAGAAGGGGCATAAGAACGTCACACTAAAGCCAGTTTTGCTAATTGTATTTTATCGACTATAAAATTAATCCCAGAGCATGCTTATGGATCTTCCTGATCTGACACTCTTCCACCTGCCTATCTTTCAGAGATTATGTGCTTTTATAGGCAATTTAATCACACATACTTTGAATTCAAGATTTATTGTTAGCATTTGTCTGAATGAGTTATGTTCATTCCTGGCTTCTCATTCTTCTGAGCCTTTATTAGTCCATCTGGCTAAGGATGCCCATGAAACTAACTCGGATGTAATGTCTTTTATGAACAGGACTACACAGTCAACTTTCTGCATACTCACAGAAGACAATCAATTTGCCAATGAACAACTTTGAAATCAATCATTTCCCTGTGTGTGTCTCCAAGTAGATGGAAATCCTTGTGGGTCATGAACTAATTATTTTTTTCAAAATAATTTTTTATTAAATTTTTATTTTTTATATTGATTGCAGCTTATTCACTTTGTGTCCCAGCTGTAGCTCCCTCCCTCACCTCCTCCCAATAGCACCCTCCTATTCTCCTCTCCAAGTCCACAGATAGGGAGGTCCTCCTCCCCTTCCATCTCCAAGTCTCATCAGAACTGGCTGCATTGTCCTCCTTTGTGGCCTAAGACCTGGAAAAGATAAGAGCTTCATAAGGTGAGCAATAGAACCAAAATATCTGGAAACATGGGTCGTTTCTGAAGCTGTTACTCCAACCAAGGACCATTCATGGATATAACCTAGAACCCCTGTTCAGATGTAGTCCATGGCAACTCAGTATCCAAGTGGGCAAGGGGAACAGGGACTGTCTCTGACAAGAACTCAGTGGCTAGCTCTTTGAACTAATTATTTTTATGTTTCCTGTACCGTAACATATTTTTAATGATTTTTAGTGCATGAGGTGAAAATATTGACTGCTTATCTTGATTATCTCTTCTTGAATTTGTTGTTGTTGTAGAGATAGATATGCAAGCCAAGCTGACCTTAAGCTAACAGATCTGCCTGCCTCTGCCCCTGGAGTTCAGGAACTAAAGCAGGAAGATGACTTTTCGCTGTATATGCAGATTAATGCTTATGAATCAAGTTGATGATTTTCAGGATTTTTTTTTTAGTAGAATTATTAAGTCTAAGAATTAGGTCAACAGTAAAAATAGCACATGTACTGTCATAGGCAAATCTGTGCTACCCATAGGACTCCAAGCAGTTTGTATAATCTCTGTCCTATACCATCCAACATAAATGGGATTGTAGCCAATTTTCAAGTATTATCATGACAATTTAATTTGTGACTATAATTTTATTAAGGCCACTTAATTCTGTTATATTATAACGTAGATTTAAAAATAATGTACAGTCATTCACTATTAGATTCTTATCCTCTAATGATGTATAAACATTGGTTTTCTTTGACTAGGCACATATTACATTACTAACTCTCCATTGCCTATCACATTATTCTGTGGTGGGTGTCTAGTACCTATCACAGGGCCTAACACATGCTAGAGGTTCAGTGCACATCTATTGAACAGGCAGCTTCCTTGTAACCCCGAGTGCACACTTTCAGTGTTCCGAGGTATCAGAATAAAGTGGGTGAGGAAAGGCTGGGGGTGATTTTCAAACATCTTTAAGGTAGTACAAGTTAAAAGGAAATGGTAGAGACTTAGCTTCAGGACCCTTGAAAGCTTATCAAATTCAAATTCAGGGAGGAAGATTTTTTTAATTCTTTATTAATTACACTTTATTCACTTTGTATTCCCCCTGTGGTTCCCTCCCTCCTCCTGTCCCAATCCCTCCCTTTCTCCACCCTCTACATGCATGCCCCTCCCCAAGTCCACTGATAAGGGAGGTCTTCTTTTCCTTCCTTCTGATCCTAGTCAATTAGGTCTCATCAGGAGTGGCTGCCTTGTCTTCTTCTGTGGCCTAGTAATGCTGCTTCCCCCTCAGGGGGAGGTGTTCAAAGAGCAGGCCAATCAGTTCATATCAGAGACAGTCCCTGTTCCTATTACAATAGAACCCACTTGGATACTGAACTACCATGGGCTACACCTGTGCAGGGGTCTTAGGTTATCTCCATGTATGGTCCTTGGTTGGAGTATCAGTCTCAGGAAAGACCCCTGTGCTCAAACTTTTTTGGTTCTGTTGCTCTCCTTGTGGGGTTCCTGTCCTCTCCAGATCTTACTGTTTCCCACTTCTTTCCTAAGATTCCCTGCACTCTGCTCAAAGGTTGCCCATAAGTCTCAGCATCTGCATTGATAGTCTGCAGGGCAGAGCCTTTCAGAGGCACTCTGTGTCAGGATCCTGACTTGTTCTCAATTTTCTCCTTCTGATGTCCATCCTCTTTGCCTTTCTGGATAGGGATTGAGCATTTTAGCAAGAGTCCCAGGGAGGAAGATTTATCTACCAACGTCAAATATCTCACTTGGAGATATGACACAAGGCATAGATTTCCTACGCTGAACAATTCCTTCACTTAAGAAGTTGTCTCTTTAAATTCCAAATAAACTCATTGGGAGGGTGACAGATTTGCACATTAGAAGTTATTGCCTCATTAGCACAGATGGTGTGCTCTAACCTAAGCAAGCTGCATCTCACTGGTTTGTAGGACTCTCATTTTCCTCAGGGAAGACGAAAACTTCCATACAGAGGGAGGGAGGCTTAGTGGAGGTTCCCCGAGATGCCTCTATGATCATGGATGTAGAGGGGCAATGGAGAAGACTAAGGTAAGTGAGTAAGGAGCAGGAGAGATTTTTCCACAGAGTGCTACAACGTTCTCTGAAAACTATTAAAAATATACTAACTATTTTTTTTTCTCTCAATAAAATTGCAAATGATTCAGGGTTGAGTGTGATTTGGAAAATGAGAAATTGTGAAGGGTCATACGTTTCTGATGATACATACCCACCATTTTTCAGAAATTATTCTCTTCCAAAAATATGTATTTCTACACAATAAACCTAATGCCTCAAGCTAATTGTTATGGAATAATATTAAGTATGATTTTTCTGTTTGCATGTGGCTCATGGAGTAGATGCCATGATTAATTTATCTTTGTCTCTCCAACTCTTTGGTCCATTGCATATTAAGTTACAAGCCCTGAAAAATATTTACAGATGAGTGAAAAGAGGTCTAAGTATGGTGAGTCTTCAGAATAATGAATATCTCATTTTGTGAATCTGAAAAATTCATTGTGTTTGTGACTGCCAAGGCATTCTAAATCACTTCTGAATCTACTCTTCATGTGGAAACAAACAGAAGAGGCTACACAACCATTTGGCACAAATGATAGCCAATGGGGACTATACAATAGTAATCTGTTCACCAGAAAATAGATTAATTCCAACAAGCAACACAAACTCTTCTATATTTAGGGGTGACTTGCTTTTAATCTTTCTTTCTTCCTTCTTTCTTCTTTCTTTCTTTCTTTCTTTCTTTCTTTCTTTCTTTCTTTCTTTC
>NW_026591086.1:24749644-24827591 GCF_907164565.1 Psammomys obesus
CTTTCTTTCTTTCTTTCTTTCTTTCTTTCTTTCTTTCTTTCTTTTTTACTTTAATCTTTATGAAACTCTTCTTCCATTTTTTTCTTTTCTTATATATTTGGAAACAGTAATTATATAAGCAAAAGCACAACAAGGTAAGAAGTTCCCAGAAAATATATTGAGACAAAAATTCTCCACCATTGAATTAGTTCGTGTTGGCCATCAGTGAGCATGGGGTTTTCCTTTAAGTGTGGTTTGTATACTCAGCAAGACTCCATTGGAGAAAATTAAGTTTTTATTTTCTTTCTTTCTGAGGGACTGTCATTTAGAGATAGTTTCTTAGTTAAGGATGAGAGCTCATGTCTACTCCTTCTCACTTGTTCTACCTGGCTTAGACCTGTACAGGCTCTATGCATGCTGCCACCATCTCTCTGTGTTGATAGGTGTATGATACCTGTTGTGTCTGGAATGTATTGTTTCCCTGATGTCTTCCATCCCACTGTCTCTTTACAATCTTTCTGCCTCCTCTTTCACAAACTTTCCTGATCTCTGAAGGGTTAGCATATTTTATTTAAGGCTCATGCAGTGTTCTAGTCTAAATAATTTTTCTATTGTTGACCTTCCTTCCTATAGTACCAGCAACTTTGTGCATGTTTATGTTTATGCATAGATGTGTGTGTGTGTGTGTGTGTGTGTGTGTGTAGGCCAGAGCTCCTTGTTATGTATCTACTTTTTGTGTTCCATAACTAATGTTTGAGGCAGACCTCTCAATGAACTATGAGCTCACCTATTCTGCTCAGGTGGTTGTCTAGCTAGCTTCTGTCTCTCCTCCATCAGCCCTGCCATGACAGGCATCTGCTGCTGCTACTCATAGCTTCTACATGGCAGCTAGGGATTGAACTCAGATTCTCATGTTTGTGTGGCATGAATTTTACAGACTGAATCATCTCCCCAGCTCTTATTAACAACTTTTCATACATTAAATAATAGCAGCCCCGCATTATATGGGTGATTCTCTGAACATGATCACACAGACTGCCACTATATAGGAGTACAGCATAGTTTCCTAATGCTATTCCTGAATTACTATGTTTTTGTAAATCATATCTGAGTGACCAACAGCTCAGGCTGCAGCTGTTACACTCAGTGTCTTTCAGAGCTGTGCGAGAATACAGATGCTGGGTGATTGCCTAGCAACAGGCAGCCTTTCCCTATATTATTTTTTCAATATTTTATTAGATATTATTTAATTTGAAGAAGCAGGTATATTGTATCTAGGGAGACAAAAAAAAAAAAAAAACACATGCCCTTGCAAACCTGAAAATAAATGGGATTGAGGAAATAAAACAAAAGAAGGATCATTAAGAAATCAGAAGGCTGTTGAGAAAATTGAGTGCAAGATGCTGTCATAAAGATTTGAAATGCTACAACAGAAGGTTTTTTTTTTAATTTTTATAACTCTCTTCATTCTGAAAGGTCATGGCAATAAGAGAGATGAAGGGCTATCCTTATGGTCCCTAATAATTTAAGACACTGTAAACAAATAAATCCTGTGGATAAGAAATGTTTATTAGCCTCAGGAGACTTAACAATAGTTCAGTGAGTGCACTGACACTCTAGGTGGCAAAGTTAGATGACAAAGATTAGTGCGGAGGAGACACTATCAACCAACCATTCTTACGTAGCATGTTGTGTCTTGAGAACAAGAAATAATCTTTCAACTTTAGATGCTTGACCAATGTAAAAAAAAAAAATCCTCATTCTGCGAGGTTATTTATTTATTATTTACCGTAATTATAAACAGGAGTTTAAAGATCTGTAAAGGAGCTGACAGTCTTGGAACAAGGAAGTGTCTCACTGGTCATCTTACTTCTCCCATAGCGTTTGATATATTCTACACTTTCTAACTGTACATGAGACGTCGTCCTTGAATGAATAAAAAATTATGTTCTTTTGATTTTTAACAAAAATTATGTGTGTCAAATTGTGCTTTTTGGAGATTTGTATTGTCAATGTACTCCTTAGGTTGGATCCTGAAATGCTACTCCAAAGTGCTTATGTTGAAGGCTTGGTTGGGCTCAAATGCAACAGTGTTCAGAGGTGAGGTCTTTGGAGGATAATTGCATCATAAAGGCTCTGGCCTCTTGACTGAGGTAGTGGGCTTGTGGGGGGGGGTTGTTTTACAAGTGATCAGTTGGTTCTTCCCAGCCACAGGAAGCTGAGTGGTCTCTGCTACACTTCCCCTCACCATCATGCTCTGCCTCTCCCTTGACAGAGCTGAGATGGCATGAACCAAAATCTTTGAACCTGTAAGTCTTTATCTATCTATCTATCTATCTATCTATCTATCTATCTATCTATCTATCTATCTATCTATTTATTTTTATATTAATTCAGTTTATTCACTTCATATCCTAGCTGTAGCCCCCTCTCTTATTCCATCCCAATTCCATCCTCCTTCCCTCATCTCCTCCCTAAGCCCTCTCCAAGTCCACTGATAGGGGAGGTCCTCCTCCCCTTCCATCAGTGGAACTGACTGACACAGCATCTTAGGGAATCTTTAAGGAGTATTGGAGAAGCCCTTGGTATGAAGACGGTCAATAAAGAAGCACTGATCTGTGCATTGGTGGCACATGCCTGTAATCCCAGCATGTGGGGAAGAACAGGCAGAGTCCAGAGTCCAGAGTCTGTCCAGAATCCAGAGTCCAGAGTCCAGAGTTGGCCAGAGGGCAGAGGCCAGAGGCCAGAAGGCAGAGGGCAGAGGGCAGAAGGCAGAAGGCAGAGGAAGAGGCAGGCAGAGAGGTAATGGCCAGTGGATCTCTGTGAGTTTGAGGCCAGCCTGGTCTATAAAGCGAGACTAGGTCAACCAAGGTTACTCTGAGAAAACCTGTCTCGGAAAAAAAATAATGCATTACCTCCTCCTGCCTCAGGTGAGAGAACAAATCGTATAAGGTTGGAGGAGAACTGAGAGAGAGAGAATAAGGGCTAGAGCGGCTAGCGAACAATATATTAGCAAGCCCGCTGGAACTAGGAATTATGATAGGCTTAAGGCTCTACAGACCACCTGAAGATACAGACCACTTACAAGACCCTCCTGAACTTCCATTTTATGGGTATTAAAGGTGGACCACAGCAAGTAGAAACATCCAAACCGGGCACACTTTCAAATAGGAGACAAATCTCTGTATGATTTTTTCTAGTGGAAAGTGAAAGAGACTTATTTGAATAAATTAATAGGAAATGATATCAAGAAAATTGTGTGGATTATGGAATTTTTCTTTCAAAAACACTTTTAATAATTGCTTTAGAATTTTACACAATATATTTTGGTAATATTCACCCTCTATGCCAGCTCCTTCCATACCCATTCATCCTCCCAGACTCTGCCAACTTTCTGTCTACTTTCATTTAAAGGAAATTGTGTTCAACTTGTGTTACCATATACTCTTCTTTAATTTTTTTTTAAGAGGCAGACATGCAGCCAGTCCTGATGAGACCTGTTAGGCTAGGGTCAGATGGAAAGGGAGGAGGACAACCCTTATCAGTGGACTGGGGTAGGGGCATGAGAGGAGAAGAGGGAGGAAGGGTGGGATTGGGAGGGGACAAGAGAGGGGGCTACAGCTGGGCTACAAAATGAATAAATTGTAATTAATAAAAAAAGAATTTCATTGAGTGCTGCATTTATATCACTTTCATCTTTCCCTCTTTCTTTTCCAATACCTCTCATACCCCTCTCAATTTCATGATCTCATATAAATATATATTTATAATAAAATATGTTAATACCTATAAACATATTTATAATATAATATATAAATATATATTAAAATCTACTGTGTTCATTCATTATTCATCTTTATTTCTTTGTTTCTTTCTTTGTTTCGATTTTTTAAGACAGAGTTTCTCTGTGTACCCTTGGCTGTCCTGGACTCACTTTGTAGAGCAGGCTGGCCTCAAACTCACAGAGATCTTCCTCTCTCTGCCTCTCAGAGTGTTGGGATTACAGGCGTATGCCACCACTTGGCCACTCTGGTAGGATTTTCTGAAGGGGGCCGAGGCAGGAGGATCACGAGTTTGAGCCCTGCCTCATATGCATTTCTAATTTGTATGTGTGTGCTTAGGGATGCCTGAGGCCTAGCTGGGACAGTGTCACCTATCAATGAGCTCGTTTCTGGAGAAAATCGATTCTTCCTTTTTCAGTAGCTATTGATTGCCTGCAGTTCTTCATCTAGGAGTGGAGCCTTGTGAAATTCTTTTGTCCATTTGGCCTGTCAACTAGTATTGTCATTATGCAGATTTGTTTGGTCAAGCATATTGTTGAGGTTCATAGTGCAGCATCCTTATAATGTCTAACGGTGTATACTTTTTATTAGGTTTTCTGATCCTATTTTCTAATTCCACCCATGAACACACATACATATGCATGCACACACAAACACACATACATACACAAAAGAATACTTTCACAGAACTTCTTATAACATATTGTTATGATTATACCAACTTGTTCTCTGTTATTGTTGGTTATTTACTCTGTGTGTAATTTATAAATAGTCTTAGCTATAGATTTCTAGGAAAAGGTTTGCTTCACAGTGGGGTCAGTTCTGTTCATGGTTTCATCCACTAGGAGTCGTGGAGGAATCTTATGAAGATAAGTGGGGAGTACTGTAATATTTCATCTTGAAAAAGACAATATTTGCTACTTTAACAGGAACTTAAATCCCAAGGATTACTACAAGGCAGCCCCATTCAGATAAATATTTCTTTTAAATGAGTTGCACATAGCCAACCCTTCTAAAGTTCAAGCCAAATTTATGCACATCTGACATATATAAACAGACACAATAGCTGCCATCAGATGACAATATTAAACATCTCTCAGAGATTTCTGCACATAAATATTCCCTAGGCAGATAAATGGCTTTGACAAAATTACTTTTCCAGTAAAAAAAAAAAAAAACAAAAAAACCTACAGAGTGTATTTTACCTCATTGTGTTCAGAGTGTGCAAATGTGAAGGAAATCATAAATACCATCTGCCCCAATTCTCCAGGTAGATGCTGCAATATATTAGCAGTGCTACATGACATGAAAACTTTTTATAATGGTCACTTTTTGGCCTCCCATAACCTGTCACAGAAACAAAGGCGTGACATCCATCATCTATGCTTTATCAAAAAATCTGATGATTCTTAAGAATCATTAAAGATCAAACTCCGTTGACTACAAGTGTGGAATCTTGGTCCCCAACATGGTGGTGAAAACTTTAAACATGAAGGACTAAATGAAAGACAGTTGTATTCTGTGGAATCCAGCTTTACAGATGTATTAATGCTGTTGTGAGGGAAAGGGTCAGGTCTCCTGTTCTGGGAATACTGTTTTTTGAGAGTGAGTAGCTGTGGTTGTTATGCAGTGAAGCTCCCTTTGGCATGTAAATGACTCCTTTTTTTATATCTCTAAATATTACAATTCAGCCATTCTCTAAGATGCCAGTGGGCACTTTGATCACCAGAATCATGAGCTAAATACTCATTTTTTTTTCTGTAGAAGTTTATTTCCTCTCTTGGGTGCCTATAGTTCTTTGTCTAGGGTTGAGGGTCCATGAGATTTTCCATTACATGTTATCATGTCTGTTGGTGTCCTCCCTATTCAGACAGAAGATCAACACAAAAACAATAACAAAGCAAAACACAGAAAACAAGAGATCATGTGCTACCCAGGTACAACTGATCCACCTACAACACAAACTGTGCACCCAAAATTCAGGGAATATTGCAAAAGAAGTGGCAAGAAGATTGTAAGAGCCAGAGCAACAAGATGTCTGCTGTGGGACTGTGGCATCAATGTTTTTTTGGATCCTGGTGCATTTTAACCTGTCATCTGTACATGCCCATGATAAAGGGCATCATTGTTCCTCCAGTTAAGACTAGAGAGCAGCTTCACTAAGAAATGTGGAACACATACACAATAAAATTACATTCAGTTGTGAAGAAAAATCAAACCAAAGCTATAACAAAAAAATCTAATGAATTTCTAGTCAAATGGATGGTAATTGTATATATACTGAATGAGATAACCTGGACCCAGAAAAACAAACACTACATGTTTTCTCTTATTTTTTGATTCTGGCTTTAACTATATAGATATGAGTATAACCTGATGTAACCACAGAGGCAGAGAAATAGACAGGATGATTGTGGGTAGAGAGATGGAGTATTCTGATCAAAGGAAATAAACAGTGAGGTTTTATTTGGACATAAACCTACAAGATGAACATTTTGATTTTTGTGATAAACAGTTCAAGAGCCTAGATATAAGTTTTTTTTAATTATCGATAGGACTTTCTTACTTCTTTTTTTTTCCAAAAGTATTTTTACATCTAGTATGAAACATTGGTGTAAACCATGCATAGACAATCTAGCTTTTATCCATGCTTTCTAATTTTATTACCAAACACGGGTGTTGAAGTTCACTTTTGGTTTTGATGGCACATAAGGTTCTTGACTATGTCATACTTGGACTCATAGTATGCTGTCCGGTACTGACATCAGTTTAGTCACATCTATATTTCATGTGCTGAGTGTTCCTCTAAGTTTTAGTGGGCATCTCCTTTCAGAAAACATCCATTTTGTTACAATTGTTAAGGTTGCTTTGGATGGCTTCGATTCTCCTTAGTAAGCTCTAACTGTAATGGAAATGTGGCGGCAGATTCTTCATCAATAGACACTGCCTCTCCACTCTAGTAGTATAATTTGTAGTCCAAACCTATTCTAAAATTTGTGCAAACATAGTTAAGTTGGATAAACTGGCTAGTAATCATTCATTTCAGTGGTCCTTCCACTAACCCTCCTAAAGGTTCATGATTTTCGTAACAGCCTATTGCTGTCAGAACATGTTTCTAACTATGTCTTAAATGTGTGATTTAACTCTTTTTAAAATCTTTGTTAAACACTTAGCAGGTATTGTAGATATGCCTTTTACAATTTGAAAAATCTGAACTTACCTGGTATTTCATTTAGGTCTACATAATTACATAGAGAGATGCCTTATTGTAACTGCAAGTAGTAGCAAGTTCAGTGCTAGATGCTTATTTCCACATTGTCATCTTTCTACTTAAAGAAAGTACCTGCCTACTTCACGCTCGTGTATCAGAGTTCCAGGGTCACTGCTCTCACGTGTCAGGTCTTCATTCCGTACAGTCAGGGCTGCTTCAACACCTGCATCTCTATGTTGTGACAACCGTTCTGTAACAGAAAGAGTTACTAAGTGACTGATGATTGCTATCGTAGGTGAGACAAAGAAAGATAAGGGGAGATTGAAGTACACTATTTAAAATAGCATGGACTCAGGAGCTCTCTCTGATATGAACTCGGTTGCCTGCTCTTTGATCATTTCCCCCTGGCAATGCGGCCTTGAGTACCTGTCTCTGTAGAAAGGAACACTATGGATTAGGGGCTCCAGTACATTACAAATAATTATGGTCTGCATCAATTATAGTTCAGAAATAATCAAATGCCAGGTGGATTTACAGAGACTTAAAAGACTGAGTGCTCCTTTAGCCGAGGGCAAAAACAATGAGGTTGTGTTTAGAAGTAAAAATGCATGCTCTACCTTTTTGTTTTTATATTATAGTATAAGTCTAAACATTTACTTGAAACTATGTAAACCAATCTTGGTATTATTAGCCATGAAGTAACATACATATTTACTATATGTTAATATATAGATTCTACATATAGAATGAAGACAAAGATAACTATAAAGATAAAGATAACACAGGGTCTTTTCAGAGACTGACATTCAACCAAGGACCATGTATGGATATAATCTAGAACCTCTGCTCAGATGTAGCCTGTGGTAGCTCAGTAACCAATTGGTTTCCCAAAGTGAGGGGAACAAGGACTATTTCTAACAGGAACTCAATGACTGGCTCTTTGACCTCCCCACCCCCAAGGGAGGAGCAGTCCTGTTAGGCCACAGAGGAGAGCTTTGCAGCCAGTCCTGAAGATACCTGATAAAACAGGATCATATGAATGGGGAGGAGGGCCCCCCCTATCAGTGGACTTGGCAAGGGGCACGGTGGAGATGAGGGAGGGAGGGTGGGATTGGGAGGGAATGAGGGAGTGGGACATGGCTGGGATACAGAGTTAATAAAAATGTAACTGATAAGAAAAAATAAAATTAAATAAAAAAGATAAAGATAACTATATCTAGTGACCTATATCTGTGAAATACCAGGCAGTAAGACTTGTGTAGGTGATGCTGTACTCAAGGATAAATGTGACGTCACAGTTTCTTGCCCGTTACCACCTGTAGATCTTTCCAATTTACCACAGTTGCTGTTTTACCATCTTATGTTTGTACTGTTTAGTTTTGTTGCTTTTATAAAGTAATATTCATAAAACCATTTTAAATTATATAAAATTGTAGGTAAGGTCCTTTATTTTCTAACTTCTAGGAATGTCTACTATAGCATCATCAAAGACAAAGAACTAGGGTTTTGCTCTAACCACTATCATTATTAGCTGAAACCCTCTTTCCAAGTATAAATTTTTTACCTGAGAAATAAAAATTGTGATAATCTGTTAAACAAAAATTTTTCTTTGACAATTAAGTTAAATAATGTTGATCATATCTGGTACATAACTAGGTTCTTTGACTATTATGTTTTTCCTTATCTGAGACACTTAAATTCCATTTATACTATGAAATTTGTTGTCATTTTATCCAGAAATATTTTTACATAAAGGAAACTGAAAAAATCACAAAATATCATTTATTCCTAACTTCTGCATTATAGTTTGGACCACAGGTTGGACTTCATTTTTACAAACATTTATCATTTGAATTGATGTGAGTTCTGCTAGTTTTCATGTGAACTTGACATAAGCTACAGTCATTTGGGAGAAGGAAACCTCGATTGAGAAATTGTCCTCATAAGAGGAAGACATAGGCAGCAAGCCTGACGCAGGGGGGACGAGCACATTTTGGCTTGTGCACTCCTGAGTGCGGGTCCTGGGTCCTGTAAAAAGAGCAGGTTAAGCAAGCCATGGGGAGAAAGCCAGTAAGCAGTACCCTTCCATGGCCTCTGTGTCAGCAACTGCCTCCAGGTTCCTGCTCTGCTTGGGTTCCTGCCCTGACTTCTTAGTGACAGTCTGTTATCTGGAACTATAAGCAAAATAAACTCTTTACCTCTTCAAGTTACTTTTAGTCATGGCACTTCTTCATAGCATTAGAACCTGTAACTAAGCCAGAGGGTACAGTATGACATTTTAAACCACACTGTGTATAATGATCAAATCAGAGGAATTGGTATTACCTGACACCTCAGGTATTTACTGTTTTCTTGTATTAGAAATATTTTATATTTTAGTTTTTGTTTATTTCAAGACAGGGGTTTTCTGTGTAGCCTTGGCTGTCCTCGACTCAGTTTGTAGACCAGGCTGGTCTTGAACTCATACGTATCCACCTGCCTCTTCATCCCTGGGTGCTGGAATTACAGGTGTGTGTCAGGACCCTGGCTGTGTTACAAATATTTTAAATCATGTCTTTATTTTAATACTTAAATAATTTTAAATTCGTCCTGTTAGTTATTGTGATGTATTAAAATAGTTGTTAGCAATTAGTTATGTTACCATGCTGAAGAAGTCAGTCCCCTAGCTAATTTCACTGCTGCATTCATTAATCATGAGTTCACCCATTTTTCCACCACAAACATCTTAGGCTCTGGTGACCACTATCTCATTCTCTATTTCACGTAACTGAATGTGTGCAATGTTTACCCTTTGTGCCTGACTTTTATCTCTTGCCATGTGTCCTTCATGTTCCATCCACATTGCTTTGAATGATAGGATGCAGGCCAAGTAATACGCTATGGAACATATTAAACATATTTTCTTAAACTATTCATTTGCCAGTTGGCATCTTAGTAAATTTAGCACCTTGATTATTGTGAATAGTGTCACATTAAACATAAGAAAATCACTCCTATCTATCTATCTATCTATCTATCTATCTATCTATCTATCTATCTATCTATCTATCTACCTACCTATCTCTATTTTAATTATCATCCTTGTTGTAGCCCCTTCCCTCCTCTCCTACCAGTTCCATCTTCTCTCCCTCTCCCCTCTTCTTTTCCTCAGAAAAAGACAGCTCCCTTTCCCTTCTAGCCCAGCTCATCAAGTTGCATCAGGACTAAACTTACCCTCTTTCCCTGTGGTCTGGCAAGGCAGCCCGGCCAGGGGGAAGTGATCAGAAAGTTGGCAAGTGAGTTGTGTCCAATGAAGTACCACTAGAGTGGGAGACTTCCCTTACTAGAGGACCTACACAAAGCCTAAGCTACCCATCTGCTACATATTTGTAGGGAGTCTAGGTCCAGCTTGTGTGTGGTCCTTGGTTAGTGCTTCAGTCCCAGCAAACCCTTCTGGACCTTGGTTAGTTGGCTCTGTTGGTCTTCTTGTGGAGTGCTTGTGACCTCCAAGTCCTTTTCTTTTTCCTCCCACTTTTCCACAAAATGCCCTACACATCACCCAGTGTTTGGCTGTGGGTTTCAGCCTCTGTTTTGAGGTGCTGCCAGATACTGCCTCTCAGAGGACAACTCTGTCAGGCTTCTGTCTGCAAGCTTAGCAGAGCGTCATTCATAATGTCAGCGGTTGGCACTCTTTGATAGGGTGGGTCTTTGGTTGGGCCAGGCATTAGTTGAGCATCTCCTCAATCTCTGCTCTATCTGCTCTGTCTTGATCCCTGCATATCTGGTAGGCAGGGTAAGTTTTGGGTGGAAGTTTTTGTGAGTGGATTGATGCTCCTCTCCCTCTGCAAGGAGACCAGTCTAGTTATTGTGTGTCCTCTTCAGTCTCTATGACCTCTGCTACTAGGAGTCTCTGCTTTAGTGCCCCTCATATCTACCCATGAGCCTACCCTGACTTAGGTCTCCACCTTGTCACAGAGATACTCCACTGTCTCTTTTTTTCCTACAGTCCTCCTGTCCTCTTTCCCTTGCCCTACTCAGGTCTGTTCTCTACTCTTGTAACTCCCTACACCCTCTCTCCTACCTTGTTCTCTCTCTTCTGCCACTACCTTTCTCTTCTATCTCCCTTTCCGAGTGAGATTTATGCATCCTCCCTTCGATCCTCTATGTTATTTATTTTCTTGAGTCTGTGCCTCATAGTATGCTTATCTTGTAGTATATGGCTAAAATCCACTTATTAGTGAGTGCATACCATGTGTGTTTTTCTGGGTTACCTAATTCAAGATGATTTTTCTAGTTCCAACCAATTGCCTGCAAATTTAATGATTTCTTTGTTTTGATCTTTGACAAAACAAGCCAGAACCATATAATGGAATAAAGACATCATCATCAACAAAAGGTGCTAGTCTAACTGGATGTCTACATGTAGAAAATGCTAATAGATCCATATTTATCTTCATGCACAAAACTCAAATTCAAGTTAATCAAAGAACTCAATAGAACACCAGATACACTAAATCTATTAGAAGAGAAAATGGGGAAGAGCCTCAAACTCATTGGCACAGGAAACAACTTCCTGAACAGAAGAGCAACAACTCAGGCTCTATGATCAACAATTAATAAACGGGACCTCTTGAAAATGAGTAGCTTCTATAAGGCAAAGGACACAAAAAGACATCCTACAGATTGGGAAAATTGCTAATACATAATGTGACAAATGGCTAATATGTAATGAACTCAAGAAATCAAACACCAATAAACAAAATAACCCAATTAAAAAACGGGCACAGAACTAAACAAAGAGTTCTCAACAGAGACTATCTCCTTAACATACTCATTTCATTTCATGGGCAAGAGAATTAGTGACAATCTATTTCATAACATCTCTGTGGCAATTAATGTTATAGTGTCTGTTTACTCAGCAGTGGAATTGCTGGGTTATAGAGTAGATTCCTACTCTTTTTTGAAGACAACTGTAGTCAATGAGGTCTCTAGTAGTCTATATTCCATGTCCATATGGACATGGAAAATTTGCTGAATCCTTACAAATCTCCTGTCTTTTTGGTAGTAGCCATTCAAATTGGATGTGTTAGCATTTAATTATGGTCAAGATTTGCATCTCTTTGAGGATTAGTACAATTGCATTTTCCCCAAGCCTCTGGCCATTTGTACATTCATTATTTATTTTTTGAGAGATCTCCATTTAAATAAATTTTAACTGGAAGATTATTTTTCATTATTAGGTCATTTTAATTCCTTATGTATTCTGTTAGTTAGCCTCATATAAAATGACTTGCTTACAAATATTTTCTCTTATTATGGAAATTGTCTCCTCACTCTTGATAGTTTCCTTTGGAGTATGAAAGTTTTATTTTAATTCTTTCATATATGAAGTCACAACCACAGTTTCCCCTCCCTCCACTCATGCCTGTTCCCTCCTTACCTCACTTCTCCCACAGATGCACTTCTCCATTTCCTTCAGAGAGAAGCAAGCCTCTCAAGGATAGCAACCCAACTCAACATGGGTTACAAAAAGACTAGGCACAAACACTCATCAAGAACGTAACCCAGTAGAAGGAAAAGGGTTTCAAGAGTGGAAGACAGCCCCCACTCCCACTGTTGGGAGTCCTCTTAGAATACCCAGCTAAACAACCATAAGGTATGTGCACAGGATCCAGAACAGTCCCATGCAGGCTCCATGATCCCCACTTTAATCTCTGTGAACCTCTTTGAGACCTGCTTACTTGATTATATTGGTGGTATGAGATGAAATCAGGTAATATGAATCCACTTGCTTTCTATAGAAACTTGTTTCCTTAAATAAAATTGAACAGCTTTTTAAACCGCAATATTGTAGATTAATTCCATTTTGATTCCAGCCTTCCTCCATCCATTCTATTAGTAAACATCTCATTATCATTCACTTTCTGTGTCATAAGGCACATGCTTTGAGGAATTTATTTCTTTTAAGCAGAGATAAATAGAGGAACAAACCAGTTAAGTTGAGCTTAGTTCTGAAAGTTCAGCAGAGGTTCAGGTATCCTATCTGAGATTGAAAAAATAAGGAATAATGTGACATTCCTACTCTCTTGTGGAAGATACTTGCCAAATAACTGGCATAAGGGCTAATCATCTAGTAACTAAATGCTTTCAATACTCGGCCATATAATGAGGGTTCTATTGTCAAAAATCCCATGTTTATGTGGGCAGAGAAGGAGATTAGAAGAGACAGGGGAAGAAGATGGAGGAGAAAAACTAAGGGACCAAAGCATAAAGCCATATTCTTGTTGTGGAGAAATTAGAGTGCTGTTGGAATACTGAAGTTTGAAAAATGATATTGTGTATATGATTTCTGAGCTCACCATTTGGAATGAGCTAGCCAATTGGAGAACTCTTACCTTGAAAAGAAATAAATTCTAAGAAATGCTTAAACTGGTAAAAAAAAAAATGATATTGGTATGATTTGATGTGTGTTTTAAAATAATGTGTAAGAGAGTAAAGTATAATTTATATGCTTGCAACTACAATAAAATTAATGTACAGTCATTGGAAGTTTTGGAAAGCATGTTCAATAAAACACATATAATAGTTGAAACTCCCCCTCAGCCACAATAGCGAAGTGATATTTTTAAAATATCAAGAATTAAAGTTCTTCCTTGAAAATGTCAAAAGGTTGTTACCCATATAATTAGACAGTGTATATTTTCTTTAGGACTGTTAAATGTGTTGAGTACCTGCTGAAGAAAACAGGCATAGAATTTAACTATTATGTCAAATATTATAAAATTCTTTTGTAAACAAAGCTGTTTTTTTTTTTTAAGTTTTTCACTGCCTATGTTGCTTACTCACTTGAAAGCATAATGGCTGTTTATGACTTCAGATTTTGTCTTTCTGAAAAGGACTATGATGCCATAAAGAAAATATGATTTCAGGGGAAAAAATGAGAAACATACGATCTCTTAAAAGTGCAAATTACATTTTTATGTAAATATCCTTATTTGTAAAAACATTCAAAGAAAAAATGTACAAATTTTCTCATCAAAAGTTGCAATATAAGCAAAATCTCTTAACCATGTATTTTTAGATTCTTCACCGGGTGTCTAAAGTCTCATAAATGTAAACTTCAATTTGAAAACTATGAAGAAAATTCTTAGAAGACTTGAAATGCCAGTTTTTGTTTATGAAAATCATTTTGGAGGTTTATCGTAAAAATTAAAGTTGTATTTAGAGTTTCACAAAACTAAGAAATTAACATAAATAAAACAGGTCTCTTTTGGACGGGAAATACAAATCGTACACATATAATGAATTTTTCCCTGTCTTCTGAAACTACTGGAATCTAAAAATTTAAAAGTTATTTAAAATGTTTCCTTAAATCCTTCTTCTTCCTCTTTTTTTATAGTTTCTGAATTTTTTTTTCAAATCCTCCCTTCACAAACCATGAGGTCTTTGAAGCATTTTTTGATGCTTCAATGGAATGGATTTTTACCTTGGTGTATATGAGGAAGATAATCTGACTCATTCTCTTCCTTTAAAGGAAATTACTTTCAGTGCCTTCTGCAAGTGAAGGCCAATTGGAGCCTGAACATTTTAGAGAATGTAGTAGAAAAGTAATAAATAAAGACAGGTATGATCAGGTTTCATATTTTGAGATCCCTTAAATTTTACACCAGAGGCAAAGCATCTTTGCTCTTACTTGAAGTGCCAGTGAACTCTTGTCTACTGTTGATTTTGTTTAAGAAAACCTGCTCATTTTGCTTTTATGCAATAGAGCTATCTACCTGTCAGATTTTAACCAAAGTAAGTACAAATTCAAACATGTTTTAAATTTGTAAGAAACTAAATAATACATGGCATCTGAAAATCATCCTTTCAAGTCTAGAACCACAGGATGTCACAATGCTTTATCAAACAAGTAAACCTTGAGAGTGAGAGGTCAAGGTGTGTCAAGAAACAAATATTCAAGTTCTGCTTTGCTAATTATTAAAAGACAAATGTGGTTCTGTTTAACTTTCCTTCCATAAAGTTTATTCATCTTTAAATCTCAAATTATAAGATCCAAGTTCATTACTATTTCTTAGAATAAAAATGTCATTTATGTAAAATTGTTGTCAACTCTAAAACCTATATAAACATGAGTTTTAGTTATTATTTTATTATTGCTACTATAGTCTTTTTTCTTTAAGCATGTATCACTGACTTTTTGTAGAGTTTAGCTATTCAGCCCTAGTTATTCAGATACTCTGTAAGTATTCTGATAGAATTACTGACTTTAAAACTATCCAGGCTGAGAAAAATATGTAATCACGAACATCACTGTCTAAAGAGCTGAGATATGTGTATCTTAATTTTATATTGCCTTTAATAAAATCTGAATTGATTATTGCTTCCTGTGTTAGAAATTAACCCAAATTGTAGCAATAGATCTCAAAACTCAGTAGACATTATCTTCTGCTTATAAGTATGGCGTGAACTTTAGCTGCATAAACAGCTTTTACAGCTCTTTTATGAAGTTGCCTTTAAACAAAGCTAATGGTGGAAGGTGCTTTTATATCGCTCCAACTGTCTATCAGTGATCTGTTTTCACATTTACTTACCTAGTTGCTGGAAGGTCTCCAACCCATGGACCTTTCCACAAACAATTTGTCTTCTCATAGGGCAAATGATAAAAGAATGAAGACTGAAATAAACTGAAGTTGAATGTCACTGTTGTTTTAGAACCTAGCCTTTGCAGTAATATCCATTATGTCTACATATGTTAATAATAACAAGAGTCTTCAATTTAATCCAGATATAAGATATCAATATCAAATAGCAGAAATCAATGGAGAGCCTTTTAGCAGCTGCCTACCACTGGATGCCTTTTGGACTTCAGGACATGCACAAATTCTTTCACTCTCTCCAGTCATGCATTTTCATTCGATTATAGCATCAGCTTAAAGTCTAGGAGCTTCCAATCTAAACCTGGAGTAAATGAAGCACTAAGACTTAAGCCTCAAATGATTTTGCTTACTGATCTTATAGATAAGAAACTTGTATCCGTTACTCACATCCTTGACATGTAATGGTGGACCATACACAAAGGAGCTACTATAAATCTAAAGCTACTATAAACCTAGACTTTTTTTTTCAATTTTATTTTTTTCTTATCAGTTACATTTTATTAACTCTGTATCCCAGCCTTGTCCTGATCCCTCATTCCCTCCCAGTCCCTCCCTCCCTCCTCTCCACCGTGCCCCTTGCCAAGTCCACTAATAGGGGGAACCTCCTCCCCATTCATCCGATCCTGTTTTATCAGGTATCTTCAGGACTGGCTGCAAATCTCTCCTCTGTGGCCTATCAGGACTGCTCCTCCCTTGGGGGGTGGGGAGGCCAAAGAGCCAGTCATTGAGTTCCTGTTAGAAATAGTCCTTGTTCCCCTCACTATGGGAAACCAATTGGTTACTGAGCTACCACAGGCTACATCTGAGCAGAGGTTCTAGGTTATATCCATACATGGTCCTTGGTTGCATGTCAGTCTCAGAAAAGACCCTGTGCCCAGATATATTTGGTCCTTGTGGAGCTCCTATCCTTTCCTCATCAGTCTAACTCCCCTTCTTTCTTATGATTCCCTGTACTCTGCCAAAGGTTTGGTCATGAGTCTTTGCTTTGAAAACACTGCTAGTTAGAGTCTTTCAAATGCGCTCAGTAGACTCCTGTCATATGTTCAATGCGCATCCCATCTGTCTTTCTAAATGAGGATTGATAATCTTACCCCATGACCACTCTCTTGATTATCTTTTTTCAAATGGAGAAACAAAAAACCCAGAATCTCCAAAACAATCCTGTACAACAACAGATCATCTGGAGGTATCTCCATCCCCGATCTCAAGTTGTACTACAGAGCAATAGTAATAAAAACTGCATGGTATTGGCATAAAAACAGAAAGGAGGATCAATGGAACCGCATAGAAGACCCAGAAATAAACCCACACACCTATGAATACTCGATTTTTGACAAAGAAGCCAAAACCATTCAATGGAAAAAAGACAGCATCTTCAACAAATGGTGCTGGTCCAACTGGATGTCCACATGCAGAAAAATGAAAATAGATCTATATTTATCACCCTGCACAAAACTAAAGTCCTAGTGGATCAAAGACCTCAACATAAAACCAGATACTCTAAATCTGTTAGAAGAAAAAGTGGGAAACCTAGACTTTTAAATCTAAAATGGATACATTGAAATTCTGAAATTCAGCTGGGCAAATACTGGATGTCAGTCTGATAGATCTTCAAAGATGGAAAACTTTCAATTGCTCAAAACCATACTCTCTGGACTCCTGCTTCTATGAGCCTCATCTTAGTTTCTTTTCACATAAAATGTGGTACATGTATGTAGGTGAGCATGTTCCCAAACTGCTTCTTTCTAGCACAGTCTTGGACTCCAATGATGTATCCTTACTATGATTCACTATTCTCATTAAGCCAGGTTGGTACTGTTGCTGAATATATGCTTTGAAAAATTATTACTTGTGGTGGTTTGAATGAGAATGGCCCCCATAAGCTCATATATGAGTACTCAGTCCTTGGTGGTTGGAGTTGTTTGGCAAAGATTAGTAGGTACAGCCTTATTGGAGAGGTCTATTATTGGAGGTAGGCTTTGAGGTTTCAAAAGCCCATGCCATCCCTAGTTATGCTCCCTTTACCTCATGGTTGTCTCAAGATGTGAGCTCTCAACTATGCTCCAGCATTATGACTGCCTGCTTGCTACCATACTCTCTGCCATGATGGTTATATACTCCTGCCTTTTCTTAACTTCAATCCTCCAATACACTTTCTTCTATAAGTTGCCTTGGTCATACTATCTTACCACAGCTACAGAAAAATAACTAAGACATTATTAAAATGTAATTTTATCATTTACCCCAGTTCCTTTCCTTCCTCTAATTTCCATACCCTACCACTACCTTTCAAATTCACAGACTCTTTATTTTATGTATAAATATAATAGAAATATATATTGTATACATATACACATAACTAGGTAAATACAACATGTTGAGTTCATTCAGTGTTGTTTATAAGTATTCAATTTCCTGTGTACTGTGATACCCCAGAAAGGAAATAATGCCTTGGGGAAGGTCATCTCAACATCACTTGGTCATTTGCAGTTCTTTTCCTAGGCTTAGGACCCTTTCAAATCTTGTTTAGACAGTCATATTATTGAGATCATGGGTGAAGCTTTCCTTTTATTTTTAGGTGACAAAATCTCACTGAAGCTTTTTTCCTAGTATCCTGGCTCTTATAATTTGTCTGTCCCCTCTTCTGTGATTTTTCTTGAGCCTTAGGTGTGGGAGAACGGTATTATAGACATATCATTGGGGCTGAGAACTCCATGGTCATTATCAGCACTTTGATCAGTTGTGGTTTTCTGTAATGGTGTCTCTTGCAAAGAGAAGCTCCTTTTATGGTGGGATGACAGCTGCAATTATATGTGAGACCAAGGGTGGGTATTTAAATTGCAATTAGGAATTATGCTGGTTTGGTAAAATAGTGTTAGTAGGTTATTCTCCAATATCTATAATCTTACTAACCACAGCTAGTTTTTATTTTAATCTTTTAAAAAAGTTATTATTTATTTATTTTTAATATAATCTTTAAATTTATTACAATTTATTCACTTTGTATCCCAAGTGTAGCCCCCACCCTCATCACCTCCCAATCCTATTCTCCCTCCCCCACTCCCTCACCTACAATGTCTCATCAGAATGGCTAAGATCAAGAACTAAAGTGACAACTCATGCTGGAGAGGTTGTGGAGAAAGGGGAACCCTTCTCCATTGCTGGTGGGAATGTAAACTTGTACAACCATTTTGGAAGTCAATTTGGTGCTTTCTGAGACAATTAGCAATAGTGCTACTATTAGGAATAGCTCAAGATACAGCTATACCACTCCTAGGCATATATTCAAAATATACTCAAGTATACAACAAAGACATTTGCTCAACTATATTTGTAGCAGCATCATTCATAATAGCCAGAAGCTGGAAACCACCCAGAAGTCCCTCAATGGAGGAGTGGAAACAGAAATTATGGTTCATTTACACAATGGAATACTACTTAGCAATTAATAACAAGGAAATCATGAAATTTGTAGGCAAATGGTGGGAACTCGAAAAGATCATCCTGAGTGAGGTATCCCAGAAGCAGAAAGAAACAGACGGTATATACTCACTTATAAGTGGATATTATACATTTTATATAGTTGGGTCCTTTTGCAGTACTAGGCATCTTCTCCCTCTTGTTGAGTTGGCCTTAAGCCCCATTAGACAGCTGTTGCTTATTTAGTTATGAATGCCCGTATAACTATAGATATACTTTGCTAATCTGGTTCATAGGATTCAAGGCTGGATAGAACTCTTTGTTACTTCTCTCCCTTGTTTGTTTGTACAACTCTTCCAGGACTATGAAAGTTAGTCCTCAGGAAGGAAGCCTTCAGAGTGAGATCCATTTTGGATCTTCTAAATCCTGCGTACAAAGTTCATGATTTGCTCAGCAACAGGGACTTGGAGGTATATGTAAAAATTTTCATCTCTTATGCATACCTTTCTAGAACTTATTTCACTAAAAACAATCCACAAGTCTCCTCCAGATAGCCTGTTCTCTTCCTTGATCCTCCAATGGGCACCAGCTGGTCAATACCTTTAAATTACATATAAACTTTATTATTTGATATCAAAGAGCTGTGTGGCAGACAATCCACTTCCATTTGTTTATACAAAGTTTGGAGTGGCCAAATTCAGCTCCATTGTTTTCAAATTCCCATGTAAGGATTGGTACTGCACAGACTGCAAAGGACTCTGTAACAAAAATATTAGCCTAGTAAGTACTCTTGGGACCAGGGAGAAGGATGTGAGGATAGCGATGGAAAGGGCTTCAAAGTGATTTAAAATTTTTTATTATTGTATTGATAGACACAGCATTTTAATGTTTTTATTAAGACTCAAGACAATATGCAGGAATGTTTATAGCATGTACTCCTGTGTCTTAATGATACATATGAAGTACTAGAAAATTTAGTTATTGAAATGCATAAGAGTGGTCTCTAGATGTTTGGAAGTTTTAGTACTATTGTTCTATAGCTGAAGATAGAGAGAATGTCAGAAAATAAAGTTACACAAGCACAGAAGTTTGAATTGTACATACAAGTTAAGTGATTGAACTGAGTTCAATTACTAGGTTCTGCCTCTTGGCAGTTTTTTGGTAATCTATTTAATATTTTTTTTATGAAAAGAAAAATGTTCATTGAGAACAAACAGCATTAACATTCCATTCATCATATTCAAAGAAGTATTTTTCTTGTTCTCTTCATTTTCATATTTTGCTTGTGCTTTGTGAAATCAAAGGGGAAACACAAAGAAAGGAATTTGAAGTCCAGAATCAAATTTAATATATTGAAATATTTTGAGAAAATAGCCTTGGCATGGGCTGTTGCTCTAAGCTGTTGGAGAAGTTCTCCAAATTTGATAAGGAAGGGGAAGAGAAAGGTTTAATGTCTGTACTTAAATATGGAACTGGCTTAGATGATGATATTAAAAATATTGAAGAGACAGTTAAAATTATTGTCCTAAAACATGCTTGCTCATTTCAATGTTTTGATTAGAAATCTTCATTCCCTTGGGGGCTTTTTGTTTTCTTGGTGTGGAAGACACACATTTTGTATATGACTCAAGGTATCTTCTTCACCCTTCCTTCCTGCCATTCCCACCTTATTCTACTACCATTAGGTCTCATAAGCCACAGAGTTATGGCTTTTCAGGGACATGTTATATGCTATCTCTGCTGCTCATCACTTTGACTCAAAGATCCTTGACTTTCTAACTTCTGGTTGCCCTTCAGGAACAGGGAGATAAAACCAGACAGTAAACCTTCTTGTTTCCCTCAGGCTTGTTGGTAGGTTGGTACTGTCTGTGGTATAGTCTTGATAAAATAATATATAATAATAGTAATCATAATAAAAAGATTTCATTACACTGTCATTATACCCTAGACATAGAAGTGAAAACATATGAAGTGGCACTCAGGAGGGTTTTCCTTTCTTTCTTGGACCCACGGTTTGTTGCTCCTCATGAGTCTTAACTAAATCCAGTTGCTTGCCATCAGTTGACTCTACCTTCATGTTGGTTGTCTTCTTCATATCATGTTGACTTTTCTTTTAAGTCATTTACTTCCCAAGCTTGACTTTATAGTCCCTGGTGGGTAGGGGAAATGTCTTTACATTTTTATATTTATGAGTTTTCAGTGTCTTATTTCAGGAGTGTGATCCATACACATTTGTTGGCTAATCAAAAGGCTGCACATGGCAAATAATTAGAATTATGTTGAAAATATCCTAATTATAAAGATATAGAGAATGGATAGTTAGGTTAGTGAAATGGTTAAGTATATGGCCTCTGCTATTGAACTGTCCAGGATATTTCTCCTACTTATTAACTGTAAGATCTTAGATGAATCTTGAAAGCTTTCTTGCCTCAGCTGTATTATTTATTAAAGATGCAAGTAGTATTATAATACAAGTTTCACTGGGTTGTTGGAAGTTAAGTGAAGGGCTATGTTAAGTGTCTCAGATAATCCAGAGAACCAGTAAGACATGCAATACACTTAATCCATGATTATCATCGCCTTGGTTAACAAGCCACAGTATGCAATTAAGACTCATGAGGAGCTACAAAAGTTGGGCCTAAGACAGAGAAAGTGGATCCTCCTATGTGCCACCTCAGATATTCTCAGTTCTGTCACTAAGGTATGAAGATAGAGTATTGAAATTTTGTGTTCATTATCAGAAGATTTGAGAGAGGAAGCTCACTGACTCCCAAGCACTTCTTTAGCTTCATTGCAGCACAGAAATGGCCCCATAATTTTCTGCTGAGTGAGCAGAAATAGTAACCTGGTGAAGTCGCTTGATACATTTATGGCTTGACTCTTAACTTGACAGTAAGTTATTGTGAAGCTTAATGTTATGAAGAATCTGAAGATTCTGGCAATACAACCACCACATCCCTTAACAGCAATTAATTGTGACTTAAAATTCACTCACCTTTACCTTCAAAATGTTGAGAAATCCAAAAAGAGTATGTACTGTGACACAGGAACAGTATTTAATATTTGAGTTTCATCTTCATAAATAAAGTTTATGAAGCCACAAAAAAAATCCCTCACCTTGAAGTTCAGGGTAAATGTGCCCTTTATCCAAGAATGTGAAGATGGGTGGCATGAGGTAGGAATGCAATCTTCAGAGTTGAAGTCTGTGGGAGTAGGGACAAGGAAAGAGGAAGGTCCCAGTGTATTCAATAATGATGGTGATGTGGGCTTTGGGGAAATTCTCCGTGCTCCCACAAATGCACTTTGTAAAACTGACTGTTGTATCATTGTACCTATAACCCCACAGTCTCAAAATTCATTACATGACTCCACAGAAAGTAAAATATGAGGGAAAAGATTAGTGGGTTTAGAAAGATAAGGCAGTGAATTAACTGCTCACTGTTTAGGAGTGTCATATATAACCACCCAGGACACACATTTTTTGATGAATGTTATCTTCAGGGTGTTTTCAGATCCAATACAAGTTTTCCAATTAGTTTCTTTCAGATAATGTCACTTTCCCTCATGAATACATTGTGGTTTATTTCATTTTCATGTGTAGGTTTGTGGCAGATTTAGACAAAGGTGAGTGAACCCAGGTTTACTCTTAGGATACATATTTCACAATGGTGCAGTGGCTCTCAGACAGGGAACTTCCACTAGCCAGCCCTCAAGGTGAATAAGAAACACCTTGCCTCTTTGGAACACTAACTCACTCAGGACACTACTTCTCATCTGCAGTATACTAATTGCCAATTTGGGAGCTCAAGGCCCAAAGGTATCTATAGAAGAATTGTAACCTTACAATTCAGGGAAGTTTACTTTCCTGGAGGGAACATAGTTTGAAGGAAACTTGAACAGTCAAATATATAGGTTATGGATAGAGGAGCATAGGAAAGACAGACATAATACATACAGGTAAAGCCCACAGCCACTCCCTGCAAAGATTTGGGGTAATCTTCAAACTGTCCACTTTCCCGTTTGTTCAGAAAAGAAATGAAAGGCCGATTATGGATGGAAGCTAGTAGTTTATGATAGGTACTGTCTTCAAGGGTCAGTAATTTCATTATTAATGTTAACAAACAGGTGATGTGATAGTCTCCTTGTTAATTTAAAGATTTGTGCAGCCCGTTTATAAAATGTATCAATCTATTTTAATATGTCTTCCTGGAGTGGTTGTATATGTACTTTATTTTATGCAGTCTTCTAAGCTTATAAAGAACTCTTCCTTGAGAATTGTATGTTACAAGGTCAAGTATTTGTCCTAATGTACCAATGCTGTTCCTTAAATTTAGTATACATTTGTTTTTCAGAAATCACTGTAGTTTGGCAGTTAGGAATTGGTTTCTCAAACCTAGTGATCAGAGTTTTGAATAAAATTCTGCTTGTGAGTTGGAAAGCCAATGCAGCTTTTCCAGGACTCACTGTCTTTCTCTGTAATAGTCACTTACCTAGTGGGGATTGGTGGTGAGACTTAAATAAGATATGGTTGTAAAGCACTCACTATGGTGTGTGACACCCAGTAAATCCTGGACACATGTTAGGGATCACCATTACTAGTACTGTTCTGCAGAAATAGTCAAGGTTGGAGTGCATTTCATGATACAAAACTTTCCTTAAAATTGGTGACATAACATTCTCAAGGAAGAGTTTTTTTATAAACTTAGACTACTGCATAAAATAATATTTTTATTATTAGTTATTCTATGATAACCATGAAAATAGGTGTTACTGCATATTTTTAAAACAGAACAAAACAAAACTGACTTTCTTTGCAAAGGTCTGTTCATTTTGATTCCTCTTTTATTTAAATCAACTTTTGACCCAATATGATTGGGTAATTTTTTTCCTAGATTTTTCATTTATTTGTCTTTTTTTCGAGATAATTCTAGAAGAAAAGGGAAGAATGGGGGGAGGGTCATGCAAGGCAGAGACTATGGAGGAGAGAGGGACTGCAATCAGGATGTAAAGTGAATAAATAAATAAAATTTAAAAAAAATAACAATTCTAAATCCCCAAGTGTTAAGATGGGATTGTAACACTGGTCTGGTCTCTACATGGCATAGTTTAAGCTCTTCTGTTAGTTCGTTCTTTTTTCTCTTGAGCAAATGTTTGGCCTCTCTGGGCCATTTGCTTCTTTGTAAACAGAGAACAAATTCATCATACTGAAAAGAAAATAATTGGGTGCAATTGGCTTGGCAAAACTATTAAGACCATTTAATATAAAGCAAGTTTCACATCTTAATGCTATGCTGTTCCTTGGAGTAAGCATAAAGCAAGGCCCCTAAGCTCTATCCAAAGTCACAGATGTCCTAGATATACTAAATGAAAGCTAACCAAGTTAGGCTCTCACCAGAGTTTTCTCCATGAGGTTCTGCAAGGAAAAGGATCGCATGGTCAAGTTAGTCCAGGAACAGTGGTTCAGTAATACTCCTCTACCCCTTCGCAGATAATGATGTTCATTAAATAGTGAGAGGGATTTCGGTAGAAAACAGTTGTAACTATGTATGACTTTAATGTATGTTATCCGGGGATCCAGAAGCCCTTTACTGCTATATGGGCAGGATTACCTTGGGCCTAGATGAAGCTGGAGACATTCACTGTGGTGTAGTTCATGCATTGTCTGCACCTGAGCTTAGATGCCCACTTACAGATGCATAGAGAGAGTGCAGTTATGTGCCTGCTGTATTAAGAGACTGATTTTCTACAGAGGAGCCATTCATAATTAGGACAGAGTACAGGAAAGAAGCATGAATGGAAGGAAGATATCTTTGTGGACTATATTTTAGGTATTGATGAGATATCTGGGTGAGTTTGTGAACTGTGGGAACTGACACACATCTATGAACTTCCCCAGAGTACATTAGTAGCTCATTATCTTTAACTGATACATTTAGCCAACAAACATGGGTATCAAAGGTCAGAAGAGATGATGGAAACTGGCAACTGATGTCATTTTGCAGGAAGAGGATGTAGGGATAAAAAGAGTATAGGGCTACCCTAGACATGCTATCATGACCAAAACTTAAAACATTAAGCAAAGGGAGAGAATTAGTACTTGACAAGCTCTTTACTAAATGGTTTCACTTTACCTTTCCCACATTACTGTTAGTGATTTTTAATACATTCTATCTTAATAAGCAGCAGAAACTCAGGTAGGTTTTCACACACCTGGATCAAGTAGCCAGGAGCAACAGATTTGGAACTTCAATACAGACTTGTTGACTGGTGTTTTTAGGCCTTTTCCCCAGTACACACTGTTGGCATTCTCTCATGCACACAAGCCTATTAGGCTCTTGTTCTCCAAGAACTTTACAGCCACGACACAGGCACTGTAAATATGAGTGCTGGAGACTGGTGAGTTATAAATCCAATAGGTATAGGGCAGAGGTTAGTACTAGTTTTTCATGGCTGTTTTACAGCCAGTAAATACAGCAAAGGTCTTACTATCACCCGAAAGTAATGAGCCTGATACTCAGAGCCAGTATAAAAGTTACAAGTAAGTATTTTATTATTACAAATATATACATATATATCAATTTTAAACTTATGTACAGATATATGAACTCATATAAAATATATAAAAACATCAATTCAAAATTTACCCTGATAACACAGTTTTCTGAAAAATGTTGAACTTTAACATTTAAATATGAAAAGAAAAAATATATCAAATAAATAATAAAAACAGTATTCAACTTAAGAACCATACCATTGCTGAATTTAATCAATATCACTTACATATGTATTTTCAGTGCTTAAAATTTTCCTTTACTTTTTTGTTATTACTTTCTAAGCTATTTTTCTAGCTACAATTAAATGAAAATGTTCACATTTGTGAAAATTCTTAAAATGCACATGCTGAATAAACTATATGCATGCAATGTAAGGTATCAGATGAATACTAATTGTTTTGGTGTTTTAAAATATTCTAGCGAAAGTGCATGCTAGTCTAATAGTGTAAAATCATTTAAAAAAGAAATATGACTGGATAAGTTGTTGCATAATGTTATTGACTTAGAATTTCGACTGCTGTGATGAAATACCATGGAAAAGGTTTATTTGGCCTACACTTCGACATTGCTCTTCATCACAAAAGGAAGTCCGGACAGGAACTCAAGCAAGACAGGGACCTGGAGGTAGGAGCTGATACAGAATCCATGGAGGAGTGTTGCTTTTTGTCTTGCTCCTGATGGCTTGCTCAGCTTTCTTATAGAATCCAGGACCATCAAATTAGGGACAAAACTACTCACAATGGGCTAAGCTCTTCCACACCAATAATTAATTTAAAAAATGCCTTATAGGGCTGCTTACAAACCAATCTTATGGAGGCATTTTCTTAATTGAATTCTGTTCTCAAATGACTGTTACTTACATAAAGTTGCCATAAAATTATCAAGGACAAATATATATTAGTAACAAGTAGATAATTTTGGAAAAAAGAAAATTGTTTACTTTTTGTCAATTAAGAAATGCTCAACCTCCTTAGTCATCAGAGAAATGCAAATCAAAATGACCCTGAGATTCCAATTTACATCCATCAGAATAGCTAAGATGAAAAACTCAAGGGACAACACATGCTGGAGAGGATGTGGAGAAAGGGAAACCCTCCTCCACTGCTGGTAGGAATGTAAACCTGTACGACCACTCTGGAAATCAATGTGGCACTTTCTTAGAAAATTAAGAATAGTGCTACCCCAAGATCCAACTCTATTACTCCTGGGCATATAACTGAAAGATGATCAACCATCCAACAAGGACATTTGCTCAAATATGTTCATAGCAGCCTTATTCATAGTAGCTGGAATCTGGAAACAACCTAGATGTCTCTCAACTGAAGAATGGATACAGAAATTGTGGTACATTTACATAATAAAATGTTACTCAGCAATTATTATTTTTTTTGAATTTTATTTTTTTCTTATCAGTTACATTTTATTAACTCTGTATCCCAACCGTGTCCCGATCCCTCATTCCCTCCCAGTCCCTCCCTCCCTCCCTCATCTCCACCGTGCCCCTTGCCAAGTCCACTGATAGGAGGGACCTCCTCCCCATTCATCTGATCCTGTTTTATCAGGTATCTTCAGGACTGGCTGCAAAGCTCTCCTCTGTGGCCTAACAGGACTGCTCCTCCCTTGGGGGGTGGGGAGGCCAAAGAGCCAGTCATTGGTTACTCAGCAATTATAAACAAGGAAATCATGAAATTTGTGAGCAAATGGTGGGAACTAGAAAAGATCATCCTAAGTGAGGTAACCCAGAAGCAGAAAGACACACATAGTTTATACTCACTTATAAGTGAATTTTACCCATGCAATATAGGAAAAACATATTAAAATCTATAATCCTAAAGAAGTTAAACAACAGGGAAGACCCTAGGGAAGAGGCTTAATCCTCATTCAGAATGGTAAGCAGTATAAACATTAAAAGTAGGAGAAGACAGGGAACAGGATAGGAGTCAACCAAGGGGTCCTCTGAATGACCCATCAGGGTATCGAAAGAGATGCTGAGACTCATAGTTAACCTTTGGGCAGAGTGCAGGGAATCTTATGGAAGAAGGGAGAGGTAGAAAGACCTCAAGAGGACAGGAGCTCCACAAAGAGACCAACAGAGCCAAAAAAACTGGGCTCAGGGGTCCTGCAGAGACTGATGAATCAACCAAGGACTGTGCATGAAGAGGACCTAGACCCCTGCTCAGATATAGCCCATGGGCAGCTCAGTCTCCATTTGGATCCCTGACATGAACTCAGTGCCCAGCTGTTTGATCACCTCCTCCCTAGTGAGGTGGCCTAAAGAGGTCAGAAGAAGAGGATCCAGGCAGTCCTGATGAGACCTGATAGGCTGGGGTCAGATAGTAAGGGAGGAGGACCTTCCCTATCAATGGACTAGGGGAGGAACAAAGCGGGGAAGAGAGAGGGAGGGTGGGACCAGGAGGAGAGAAGGGAGGGGACTACAGCCAGGACACTAAGTGAATAAACTGTAATTAATAATAATAATAAAGAAAAATTTAAAAAACACTGGACCAGGAAATCTCAGTCCTTCACATTATTCTGAGCATCTTCTTACAGTCTGCTTTTCATTGCTATGATACTTTATTATCCCAATTTCAACTTTATTAATTTCTTGAAAATATTGCAAACAAAGTACCAAATTCTGGGTAGAATAAAACAACAGAAACTCACAGTTTCATGGATCTGGAAGCTTGAAGTGTGAAATGAAGGCACTGGTTAAACCACGTCCTCTGGTGTTCTTGCGCTTTCTGGCTACATTTTGTATTGCTTGCAAGGCTTGTAGGTACATCATCTTACAACATGACCTTCTTCTCTCCATCTTGGTTCATATCATTTTCCTCTCATGTATATGCATCTTCATGTTAAAAATATTCTCATTCCTTAAAGGCTGTGCTGGGTTAGGGGCCACCCTCATGACTTCATTTTAACTTGTTCACTTTTTCTTTCTTTCTTTCTTTCTTTCTTTCTTTCTTTCTTTCTTTCTTTCTTTCTTTCTTTCTTTCTTTCTTTCTTTCTTTTTGATTTAATGTTTATTTTTTATTTAATTTTATTTATATATTTAATTATTACAATGTATTCACTTTATATCCCCACTGCAGCCCCCTCCCTTGTCTCTTCCCAGTCCTACCCACCCTCCCTCTTCTCCCCCTATGCCCTTTTCCTAGTCTCCTGATAGGGGAGGACCTCCTCTTCTACCTGACCCGAGGTTATCAGGTCTCATTAAGGCTGGCTGTATCATCTTCCTCTGTGGCCTGGCAAGGTTGCACCCCACCGGAGGAGAACATCAAAGAGCTGGCCACTGAGTTCATGTCACAGACAACCCCTGTACCCCTTACTAGGGAACTCACTTCTATAGACACTGTTTTAAAAGTAGACCACATATTGAGGTACTTGGAGTTACAGCTTGATTTCGTCTCCCTGAGGAGACAAAATTCAATTTGTAACAGTAACCTGTGGAGTCTGTAGAGGTATTGACATTTTTATCTTCTGCATCAACAATTTCCTGAAAACTGAGGAAAGGGCAGCTTACTCCTGGCTTTCTTTTTAAGCTTCTCTCTTACTCCTACAAGACACTGAACTCCCTCCATATTTCCACATGAATTGTTACCTCATTGTTGGGTTAATGAAGTAACAATTGAGTGCACATTTGAATCTTGCAGGGAATCTGCCTAATAACATTTGCTGTTATCTGGGCATGTGTTAAAAGCAATTAATGGTTCTTTCCATTATGTGAATAAAGCTAAGAAGTCTATTATATGTAATCTTGAATTTATGATGTATAGGTCTCATAAACTTTCAAAAAATTCTTTGTTTTTAAATAACTATGTCCCATTATTTTCTTTCTTATAGTCCATCATCTTATAAAATACTTCATTCTGCCCTTTAGAATATAAGAAGCCAACATGAACAACGAAATAAAGAAAATTGTTGTACATATGAAAGGAATTGTATTACTTACATGAAAAATGTTAAGTTGTAGCTAGAAGAGATCACCACCATTTATTTGTATGCCTACTGGGTATGCATATGGGCTTCCTCAAGACAAAGAGAAGGAAAAAGTTAGAAAATCAAGCTCTGAAGAGTGTGGGAGATTCCTGAGGCCCTGGCGGGCTGTGCTGCAAAGCCCACCATGAGGTGGGAAGAGCAAAGGAAGCTTCATGCTCCTTTATGGTAAACTGGGACTATGGAGAGGAGGGTTGCGTCTTTTGAAAATAATTATGTTTTAGTTTGTCATGGTCTAGAAAAGAAAAACACTGAAAACATTAGAAAAAACCATTTATTACATATGAGTGACATTCCTAGACTAACACTATCTTATTTGTCTTGTTTTCAACATTCTTTTCCTCTTTTTTATTAGCTCATTAGTAGTTTCATGCAGTGAGTTTTAACCACATTGTTTTCCCAACTCCTCTCAGATCTACTACCGTTTCTTTTCTTAATCAACAAGACATATTTATGCTGCCCATACATTCATGGATGTGTGACTTTTCAAATGAGGATGGTTCTACCTGTGGCAACAATAAAACAAAACAAACAAAACCCTTCTCTCTCTCTCTCTCTCTCCCAGAATCTGTTTCTTCTATCTCCTAGGCAAGGGTGGTACTTCCTGTCCACTTCCACTCTCCCTATTGGGGTTCGATCTGGCTTGAGGCCGAGCAGGGTTTGTTCATGCTGTCATAACCACTGTAAGATCAAATGTGCAGCTGTGTTCTTGTGTCCAAGGATGCTGTTTCCTTATATTCATTCACTGCCTGTTGTGTTAACAGTCTTTTCAACTTACTCTGCAGTGATCCTGAGCCTTGGGATGAAGAGGAACAATACAGATAGTCTGTTTAGGACTAAGAATTCTGCAGTCTCTTCTCCACATCTTGGCCACCTGATCTTTATGTTAATCACCATCTAATACAATAGAAGCTTCTTTGATGGGGTTTGGGATATGCATTAAACTGTTGGTACAACAAAAAGTCATTCAAAGTCTGTTTGATACTATTTTCTTTTAACATCATAATGATAAGTAAGTTCTCCACTATGGTCCACAATCTCCTTAGTTATAGGTTCTTGGAATAGAAATATTTAATTTAATTTTATCTTTAAAGGATTTTAATTATTTTTGGGAACTTTATACACTAGTGCTGTATTTACATTGTTCTACTCCTCCCTTGCCACCCTCCAATTTCCCTTGTGTCTATTCCACTCCTTAAAATTAATTGCCTTTTTAAAATAAATACATAAATACAACCTGAAGGATCCTGATCAGTGTTGCTCATACGTATGTGTGTTTATGGCTGACCTTTAGAGATTGTTTCCTCTGTTAATTAAGAATGTGCATATAGGACTCTACTTGTGACCGTGTGTGTGCGTACGCGTGCACACGCTCAGGTGTGCATGTGTATGTGTGTGTGAGAGAGAATGCTTCAGTCTTCTAAAAGCATCATTGTACATGTGCAATACTACCTTAACTTTACTTTCCCAAATTTCCCACACATTTGACATGATGTTAGTACATTGTTCCAAATGTTATTATTTTGAAGGTTTTGCCTGAAGCAATAAATAACATGGTCCTTAAAAATGAGTTAGGATTAGGAGAAGGAAGCTCTGAAAATGCAGGGTCCATGCAAGAAAAGAGCCAATTCAGGACAAGAGTTGAAGCTGATTTTTATTTGATTGATGAGCCACAATATTGGCTGAGATTACTTAACATTTTTTTTTCACAACTCTAAGCCATGGGGATATCCTGTTTTTGTTTAACAATAACATTACTGAATTCAAGTTATAGTTATTCAAATATCTTTGGATAAACTTTATTGGTTTGTTTGGTTATCTGTACTTTATAATATATAGTTTTATATATATATATATAATAGATCAGTATTAAAGAAAAGATACCTCTATTGCAAAAGACAGCATGGGAAAGAATTTTGTTGACACTCTAGAAAAAAATAAAAGAAAAACAAAAAGATTGGAAGAAAGTTCCCAGAAGAAGCTTGCTAATAAAACGTTGGACAAGCTTTTAAGGGCTCTGTTCCCCAGACTGATATGGTCATCCATTGGATGCATTAGTCTTCAAAGTCATTTTATTTTTAAGTTTAAATCAAGATCTAAGAGAAATGCTGTTTTTAATTCTAGAATCAAATGCTACCTTTCATTTTGTTAATCTTTCTTGAAGTATAAAGACAGGGGACAAAAGAGAAAATCATTTCATCTTAAATTTAGTCTCTTGTACACTTTTATACCTTTTAACTCATCAGCCTTTTATGACTATTGCCTATGAAGTAGATAATATAGAAATAATACAAAATAAGTGATGTAATTTGTAAATATGGGGATTTATCTGGCATATATACACACACCTAATATTATGTTCCGGGAAACATACTGCAATGGTTGTAAGATATTCAGTCACTAAGCTGTTAATCTTGGGTTAAGAATGAGAGGCATGCTTTGTGAGAGCAGTGGTCATTCTACTGTGTTTGCTTCTGGATCTACAGTACCTGAGATACTACCTCTTGCATTCTGAGCAATTAGTAAATATATTTTGAATGAGTCAAAAGGAATCAGAATTTGGCCAACAAAGATACAGGTATTCTGAGATGGAAAATTGAATTAACTTTTAAAATGAAGATAAGGTCATCCTTGCAAATTTTAAAATTATGATAATCCTTGAAGAATAGGTAGGGTTTTGATTAAATAAAGGGAAATAAAATGCACATGAGAGTATACCATAGCAGATGTGTATAAACTGAGAGTTGTTTCTAAGTGATCTTAAAAAGAGAAAAAAACTATCAATATTGCAAGTATAGATATGTTGTGAATAGAGAGGGTAATGTCATAATGGAATAGGAAAATACTAAGCGATGGAATGATAATAACCTAAAAATGGACAGTTTTGTGTGTATGTGGGAGGACAGAGAGAGCTTTGGAAGTTATGCAGGATGGATGTGTTTAATACTTATTGGGCTTTTAGTGCCGATGAATTAGAATGAAATAATAAATACAGTTTAATAGAGAGCAGTTTATTCTCTAGAAAATTACACAGAGAGGGAGAGATGAAGAGATGACTGCAAGGCTCCGTGCTGATGGAGATAGGATGCTTCAGTCATCCTCTTGTCAGAGCCTTTTCTCATTCTTCTCTGCCTGGGTAATTTTTCCAGTCTTCTTTACCTGGATCCCACTTATGATTCCTACTCTCAACTCATGCGTCTCCTCCTGTTTTTCTCATCCTGGTTTGGTGTCTCCTTTCAGGTAATTAAGTAATATCCTTTACCAGACAGTATGTTCATACTTTTTGTGCTGTGCTGTGATTTTTTTATTCACAATCATTTCTTTTGCATTAGATTTCTTGGGTTGAAAATCTGAAAACCTCTAGTTCTAAGCACAATGCTTACAGCCTCGGCTTTTTTTTTTTCTCTTTCCTCTCCCTTTTACTTTTCTCTCCGTGTGTATGTGTGTGCATGTGCTGGTGAAGGCTAGATTTCAACTTCATATGATTTCCCTCATGCAAAATCTACATTTTTTTGACAGGGTCCCTTATTCTTCTGATGCTCATTGAGGCCAGGCTGTCTGGCAAGCAAAAAGAATATGCCCATCTCTGGCTACCCAATGCTGGGATGACAAGCATGCCATTATGCCCAGATTTCTCCTGTGTTTCCTGGGAATCAAACTCAGGTCCTCATGGTTTTGCAGCAAGCACTTCATTGACTGGCCTATCTCCACAGCCCTCTATTTGCAACAATGAGTAGGTTACAACTTGGGTGTGTACTATTTAAGACAGCAGTTATAGAAAATGCTATAGTGATTTAATAAGGTTTTTCTGCATCTTTTTTTTTAATGTGAAGTCTGTAACATCATCTAAGCATTCAATAAAATACTAGGTTTACTTCGGCAGAGTGCAGGGAATCATATGAAAGAAGGAGGAGTTAGTATGATGTGGAAAGGATAGGTGCTCCACAAGGACCAAATTATCTGGGCACAGGGGTCTTTTCTGAGACTGACACTCCACCAAAGACCATGTAAGGATATAACCTATAACCTCTGCTCGGGTGTAGCTCAGTAACCAATTGGTTTCCCATAGTAAGGGGAAGAGGGACTATCTCTGACAGGAACTCAATGGCAGGCTTTTTGACCTCCGCATTCCCCAAGGGAGGAGCAGTCCTGCTAGACCACAAAGGAGGACTTTGCAGCCAGTCCTGAAAATACCTGATAAAACAGGGCCAGATGAAAGGGGAGGAGGTCCTCCCCAATCAGTGGACTTGGAAAGGGGCAAGGAGGAGATGAGGAAGGGAGGGTGGATTGGGAGGGAATGAGGGAGCGGGATACAGCTGGGATACAGAGTTAATAAAATGTAACTAATAATAAAAATAAAATATTGATAAAAAACTAAAAAAATACTAGATTTATAGTATATACATATAGGATTTTTTTTATATTGTCCTTGTTGGGGTTCCTTTGTGAAATCTCAGAATTGATAAGTGATGAAGGCAGGAGATAGCACCACATGTCCAGATTTTCAGGGGACATTTGAATAATTTAGGCCTGAGGTGTCTGGCTCTTCAGGAGTGACCTCGGTGTACAGAATGCTTACATCTGTGCTGTGATGGTACTTAGATGCAGCATCATAGCAACTAGGGAACTCAAACCACTTCATGTTTAAGTACCTGAATATGCAGAATTTTCATACCCTTTACTTTATATTTTCACACAGCAAGTATTTAATTTGGATGCGCCTTAGCTCAAAACGAGGATAACAGTTTTCATACTCTAGTAATTAAGCTGCTGCCTATGAAATCTCTATGTTAATTGTATTTGTTTTATTAAACTAATTTGAGAGCCTTAATTTCCGAAGCAAATTACTCAAATGTTAGGTATCATGAGTGACAAAACCTAGGTTTGTAGAGACTTTTAAAACATGGTAATAGTGATCTTAGTAAAAAGTATCTGAGAGACTGGAAAGATGGCTAAGCCATTAAGAAAAGTCCTTGTTCTTGCCGAGTTTAATTCCTAGCATTCTCACAATGTCCTGTTATTCCAGGGCCAGGGTATCTGGCAGGGAGACACACACACACATACACGCATACACAAAGAAATAGACACACACACAGAAACACAAAATACACACACATACATATATACATACAGACATACACATGCATACACTCAGAACCACAGACACAGACACACACAGAAAGAAATACACACAAATACACATACACACAGACATACATACACACACAGGCACACACACACAGAAGCACACATACATATTAACATACACTCATAGACACACTCACATACTGTGTGCAGAGTGCTGTAGACATTTGACATTTTCTTGTATATAACTTACAGTAAGTGCAAAAATGACATTTTCTTCTTTCTTCGTTAATACTTCCTACATTTTAAGTCAATTACCTGAAGACTCTATTACACAAGTAATCTTTTCTTATCCTACTACAAGACTGAAAGTCCTGCAGATGAGTCCTTGATGTCGTTACTGCTGCAATGTGAACCTGCTTTTGTCATGATGTCCAACCTTGATTACTTTAGATAGGTTATGGTCTCATAGGTAATGTTGATTCATTTGGAAGTACTGATATTTTTTCTAGGTTCTAAAACATCATTGATAACACAGACAGATTTTTAGAGGTTATCCTCCAGGGACAGCAATAAGTGCATGGAGGAACTCAACAAAGGAGGGTGATGCTGAAATCTTAAATAGGGTGTCCACAAAACACACTATTGAAAAAGTACAAAGTGGTAAAAGGACAAACCTTCTGAGGCTGAAGGCAACAGATTCCAGTTGTAAGCCTCCGTAGTGAAGTGACTCTTCATCTTCAGGAGGAAGCATGCCTGCATGCTCCAGGAATAACATGACCGTCCATCAGAGAAACCAAAAAGAAACAATTTTGAAAATTGTGGGAGAGTGGGTCATGTGAGAGCTTTTATCCACTGTGAAGAATCCGGCTTTAATTTGAAGAGAAATTGGAAGCTATTAGATAGTTTTGAGCAGAGTAATGACATAATCTCACTTGTATTTTACCAAGATTGTTGCAGACTCTTTGTTGAGAAAAATCTGTAGAGGTAAGGAAAAAAAATAAGGATAATAGAGAGGAGAATAATTCAGCAGCACAGGCAAGAATACAGGTGCTTGGACGAGACGCTGAGCTACACAGGTGGAGAGAAGTGGGGGATTCTAGATAAACTTAAAAGGGCTGGCAATTGTCATTGATGGACTCAATGAAATACAGCATATAGGATGAAAAGACAAAGATCACTACTCTCAAGATTTCCCCCTCCAAACAACTAGAAAATGAGAGATCTACTGATGAAGTGAGAACATTAAAAGAGAGGTGGAATCTGAGAAAGAACCAAGCTCTTATTTCAGATATAGGAGTTCTGAGATGTCTGTTTGACTAATTCAGACAGAGTTAGTTAAAAGACGTTTGGAAAACTTATGTTTGCACTATGACTACCTACCTTATTGTTGGCATTTGAAACAAAGGGATTGTATGTGAACATTTAAGGAGTGGCTCTATTAGTAAAGGAAGGTAGAGACTCAACGACTGATATTTAAGTTCTTAGGAGACTACAAATCAAAGAAAAGAACTAAAAAAGAAAAATGAAGATGAGAAGCAAAGAGTAGGAAATGTCATGAAACTTAATAGGAGCCCTAAGCGCACTATTGGAGATTGAATGGGGACTTCATCATGTTGCCATGATAAAGGCAGAAGAACTGGGATTGATTTAGGATAAAAGAAAGAAGCTTAATTGGAGACAGTACATCTCTGAGTAGAAGTAATCTTGGAAGCCTTCATATCTTTTCAAGAATGCTTCCACTGACCAAAATTAATTTGAAAAAAAATGTGTTTCTAATACAAAAGAATATTTGACATAGAAGTGAGATATCACTTAGGAAATCATGTTTTTTTTTTTTTTCAGGAAAATGGATGAAACCAGAGGTAATGAAGTGAATTAAGCCACTGTTTGAAGGGCAAATTATGTCCATTTTCTATTTGTGATTCCTAAATTTCACATAGACTTGTTAAATAATGTGTACACACACACACACACACACACACACACACACACACACACACACACACCAGAGAAGAAGTAAAATCCAAGGGGACAAAGGTATGAATGAGAGGGGAGAGTGAGAAAAAGGAAAGGAGCTCTGAGCTATAAAAGAGACTATGCATAATGTACAATATGTACTTGCATGAGAATTCTTAAGTATAACGTAAAATTTTCCTAAAACCAAGTAATTCTGAAGTTTCTTATTCCAATTTATGCAGCATTCATAATTACTGTGGAAGAATTTAGGACCTTGGCAGTTTTTGAAACATTATTATCTTCATGCAGATGAGTAAAAGGGGCTCCTTGAAAAATCCTAAATCTCAGTCATATTTTCACTTACACCCATGTTACATAAACTGTGGCCATTAACACCTTGGAATGTACACAGAATCTCTAAGATAACACTTACCAGATAAAAGGCAAACATAACATCATGGAAATATAATAGTACAGTGACAACTGTCCTTCAATGATGCTCCAATCTCCATTTTTCAAGTGCAATGATTACATGAAAGAATTCAAAACATGGGCAACAATGAACTCTATGACAAAAAGATGTTAAATATATACAAATACATTGATTTATTCTATACTATTATATGCAACCAACATTTAGCAATTTTCTATAAGATTTTCTAGCTTTCATATATATTAAATTAATATAGTTTTAGTATAGCTTTAAATTAAAAACATACTCATAACATTTGTATGCATCCTGTAGTGGTTATTTTCTCTTACCCATGATACTTTAAAATAGAATGTATCACTTATGCTTTGGTTTATTATATTTATGTTCTGGATTATAGTGTGCATTTTAGGAACTAAATTGGGATTTGCTAAAAATAGCATCTTAATACTTTTTGCAGTTCCTCAAACATTTGTCAGATGTCTTATACTTATTTTTTTTTGTCAGATCCATATATAACATTGCTTTTGACTGACACATAAGATTTTTGTACCTGATTTTATCGCTATGTTCATGCATTTTTAAGGTCTGTGAATAATTGCATGGTCTTGTGTCTTCTTTTAATATTACTCATTTTTTTATGAATTATCTGAAGACTGGTGTTTGCATATAATTTTAAAATAAACTTTGCAATTTTATTTGGTGTTTTACCTCAGAGCTGAGATTTGGAGGCATATTCTAGCAAATTTTTTTAGGAGACTTTTCAAAACTATGAGAAGACAGGTAGAAATTTCTCCCAATATTGGGAGAAATACAGAAAACTTCAAAAGGGCAAGTTGGTGGAATAGGCAACAGTAAGACTGAGTTTCTTGACACATTTTTAGAATTAAATGTAAAAAAAAAAGGCTTGTGTTTTGCATAAGAGAGAAACTTGTATTAGATTTACCTTTCTGTTTGTAAATGTCAATGACTCTAAAAAAGAAAATGAGCCAACTGCTTACCAGTTCTATAAAATAAATGAAAAACAGTAACATAAAGCTATTTCAAAGATTGTCGTTATGGCCTACCTGGTAGACTTGTTGAGCCATGAAAGAAAATATTCAAGTTTAGGGCTTCTGAATTGTATAATTTTTGCAAGGCAGGTTACTGGAAAGAAAAAATATGTACACGAAGGGAGAGCAGAAACCTGTAAGGCCATATTGCAAGTTCTTGGTCAAATTGTAGGGTCTAGATGGGCAAGTTAGGGGATATTTATTGTGCTTTTGCATGAAAAAAATTCTGAAGTAAAATCAAATTAAAACAAGAAAGAGTTATTTTAGCTCATGATCTCAGCACAAAGACAAGTGGTTTGAGGCAAGGTGGAATATTCTGGTGGTGGTAACTTTTGGTAGACAAGGCACTTCTCTCATGGAAACCAGAGAGTAGAGAACAGAGAAGGGAAGACCGAGAGAAAGGGTGTGTGTCAAAATAAATGACTTTTTAAAATTAATCCAGACCTCTGAATAGCCCATTAAGCTATGAACCCAAAAATGGATTATTGAATTGCGGTTAAAGCTCCCATGATACAGACACCTCTAAATGACTATGGCTTTGAATACTGCTGCCCTGGGAACTAAGATTTCAGTGCATGAGTCTCACAGGAACCGACTTTCATACCCAAGTGCTAAAGATGAAAATCTCTGAGTATTAAAGCAGCTGATGGTCTCAGGTATTTATAACACAATTGGCATGATACCTATAATGACAATAAGTGATAAGTGTGCTCTGATTTACCTAAAAAAATCAATTGAAGTAAAATTCAATTAAAGAGACACGCACAGACAGTTTAAAAGGTATATCCTTGACAAAACATACTGTAGAGGATGTGGAGAAAAGGGAACCTTCTTCCATTGCTGTTGGGAATGTAAACTTGTACAATCATTTTAGAAATCAACTGGTACTTTCTCAGACAGTTACGAAGAGTGCTATCTCAAGATCCAGCTATACCACTCCTAGGCATATATCTGAAAGATGCTCAACCATACAAAAAGTACAATTGATCAGCTATCTTCATAGCAGCTTTATTTTTAATAGCCAGAATCTGGAAACAACCTAGATGTCCCTCACCTGAAGATTGGATACAGAAGTTGTGGTACACTTACACAATGGAATACTGATCAGCAATTATAAACAAGGAAAACATTAAATTTGCTGACAAATGGATGGAACTAGAAAAGATCATCTTGAGTGAGGTAACCCAGAAGCAGAAAGACACATATAGTATATACTCACTTATAAGTGGATATTAGCTATATAATATAAGAAAAACATACTAAAATCTATAGTCCTAAAGAAGTTAGACAACAAGGAGGACCCTGGGGAAGAGGCTTAATCCTCATTTAGAAGGGAAAGTAGTATAGACATTGGAAGTGGGAGAAGACAGGGAACGAGAAGAAGCCTACCACAGAGGGCCTCAGAATCTACTCAGCAGGGTATCAATGCAGATGCTTAGACTCATAGTGAACCTTTGGGCAGAGTACAGGGAATGTTATGAGAAAGGGGAGATAGAATGACCTGGAGGGGACAGGAGCTCCACAAGAAGACCAACAGAGCCAAAAAACTGGGCTCAGGGGGTTCTGCAGAGACTGATCAATGAACCAAGGACCGTCAATGGAGAGGACCTAGACCCCCTGCACAGATGTACCTCTTGGGCAGCTCAGTCTCCATGTGGGTTTCCAGTAAGGGGAGGAGGGGCTGTCTCTGGCAGCTCCTTGATAACCTCCCCCAGGTGGGGGACAGCCTTGCCAAGCCACAGAGGAAGAGGATGCAGCCAGTTAATGACACCTGATAGGCTGGAGGCAGATAGTAGGGGAGGGGGTCCACTCCTAGCAGTGGACTAGGAGAAGGACATAGTGGAAGAAGAGGGAGGGAGGGTGGGACTGGGAGGAGATGAGATAAGGAACTACAGCTGGGATACAAAGTGAATAAATTGTGATAAATAATAAATCAATAAAAACAGAAAAATATCCTGGTGATAAAAAAGCACAGAGAATGTAAAAATCTTCAGAGTTGTGTCATTAAAGATTTAAGTGAATGTACACCTACTTGGACTAAAACCCAATAGAAAAAGAAAGGCTGTTCAGGGGAAAAATGGTTTCTGTGGGGAGAATGAGCTTAAACTGAATGGTTTTGTTGAACAGGATTAAGAGCGGTTTTGACTATAGAGATGACAAACTTGGTGACAAAACATGCCAACTTCAAGTTCTACAAATAGAAATTACTTTTTAAAAGTATAAAACATTTCCAGACTAAAAATTTCCACAAAACGTAAAACCAAGAGAAACACTGACAGCATATTTATGAAAAGCAAAGCAAAGCTTTAAGCAGAACAGAAATAATTCAGTAAGATAGCTCAGTCTACAGAGAACCATAAAAAATACAACCAGTAATTACGTGAAAAAATAAGTGTTTTGTATTATTTAAAAATAACTAAATATTAACAGTTAATAGACCAATCATAGTATATAATAGGGGTTCTACATATATTGTTGGGTTTAATAGTCATGGTCATTAATTCTTTCTTGACCATGCATAAAAGCATTCTGGAGGAATATTCAACCTTGGTTGTATGTTTTTGTGGTTGTGTTTACCTTAATTAGAAACAGTGTGTCCTCAGGGATGACACTGTGAAAGCCACATTTAAGGTTCTAGAAGAGAAGATCTATGGATGAGAGAAGAGTAATGATTATTCACTGCTCATACGTGGGAACAAAGTTTATCATTTTAAAAATACTGTTCTTCTACTGTTTTGTTTTGGTAAAATTGTTTTTGTGGTTCTTGGGATCAATCCCAAAATCTTGAACATGCTACTACAAATCCACAAACTCACCTCTAACTAATTTTCTTCCAGAAAATGGAAAATTAAAATATAAAAATCTTCCACACAGTAGTCTTGTGTGGGCGTGTATACTTATGATCATGCATTTCACTACATGTATTTTTTTTTTCAATGAAAAGAAGCCCTGCTCACTGCTGGGGAAGACTGAATGTCTCATCTACATTTGGACATGTGTGGATTACTGATTAGATTCAATGAGGACCACCTTCACATAAGTTTTTGCTAGGTTCGGAAATAGTGGTGGTTTACCTACCTACCATTTGTTAGCATGGTACTTTCTCCCATGGTAGCTGGCATGGCTAATGCTGAAATGCTGGCACCCACACTGTTTAGAATAATTCTTCTCCATCCTGAGTGGCTGATAAAGAGGTGCTGAGGGCCACATCCCTAAAAGGCTGATGTTAATGTGCTGGATACCACATTCTTTTGAATGCTACTTTTGTTAGCCCAAGTCGTATCTTAACAGGTATCTTCTAAGCCATGTACCAGCAGTGACTTAATGGGTATGGTTTATACATAAGAGGCATCAGCCTTAATAGATGATGAGGATGTGGTGGAGCCTCTCATCAGCAGCCAATGGCACAGTTGGATCAGAGTCCATCTTAACCCTCTAGTCTTATTATTTTTTTTTCCATTTAAAGGCAGCAGGCAACATTCTGGGCCATGACTTCTTTTTTCTTCTTAGAGAGAGAAGGAAGAGAGAGGAGAGAGAGACTTATAGTTTATATCTCAGAAGAAAAAGCTTTCTCAGCTTGGGTATGTCCAAAATATAGTTCTGCTCTGCTCTGATTTGCCAGCATAGAAATCATACTCCCCTGGATACTTTGAGAGCCATGGAGAAAGTCATCACACTTTTACTGAATTGCCAAACAGCTGTCTTTAGGAAAAAAAATGAACTCTCAATCTTCCCAGTACCCCACTAGGTTCGTGTGTGCGTGTGCATGTGTGTGTGTGTGAAGTGTATATGACATGTGTATGATCTCTCTAACGCCTGCACTTTACTTTTTGCTGAAATCTTGATGGACCTTCAGTCTCTGTATCCTATATCCTGTCATCTATAGTCCCATTCTGGAGCTGTGTCACTATGTACATTCTGTGTCCCTAGCAGCACTAACCAGTAAGTTACACTTGCCAAAGACAAAGGCCACAATGTAAAAACCTTTGCTTCATCTTCAAGTAAAGAATAAGAAACTTTCTTATGACCTGAAAAGAAAGTTTTATTTTGGAGATAAAGGCAGGAAAAGGTTTTGAATTACATAAATATTTTACTTGAATATGAAAGACATTACACCTATTCATTCCATATCATTAATTCTAACTCATTGACAGTCACAAGAATTCTGATGTTTCTAACAATCTGGAAAACCATGGAGTTTTAACTTTATCCAGACAAAATGACCAGACAATTATCAAGTACAATCAAAACCTCAACAGTCAGCATTTTAGTCTCTTTGATACTTTTTCATTAAAGGCGCTGTGGGTCAGTGAGAGGAACGGGATTTGAGGCCAGAGTCTTTGACCTCACTATTTAGCATCAGTATGTCAAAGTATGGGCCACTGATCTAGGGATTATATTAATTCATAAGCCTGTTGTGTAAATGTTAAGTCAGAATGTATTAATATAAGGCAGATAGGCGAATGGAAAGCCTTTCTGGAGCTTTCTGCATGTTTCAATGGATGCTGTAGATACTGAGTATCTCAGTCAATTGTCTGCCTGTTTGTCTGTCTGTCTGTTTCTCTTTTCAAGTTGAGGTTTTCATCATGCCTTTCTACTTAATGTATTACTTTATTCTTTTTTTCAGTCTTGTACTCAAATATTCTGTGCCCCATTCAGGGTCTAGACAGATACTTTCTCAAACAAATATATTTTTAAACAGGTATCTGAAATATAAAAATTTACAGCTGCACACATGCCATACCAATAATAAATATTTGTTTTCCATGTTTCCATTTACTGTCTATAGATTAACACCTGTGCTTTATGTGGTGTTTATGAGCAGCTCCTTCCACTGTCCAACTTACCAACAAACTGTTTCATGCCATTCTGGTTTCCTTTATGTATTCTGATATGGCAATTTATAAGAAGATTTAATTCATTTCTTGGTAACTTATTAAGTCTTTTTCTTTAGAATCAGCACTGAGTTAGTTACTCGACTTAAAATGCTTTCATCTATGCCCATTGAAATGCTATGCACCCACATCTACTGTTCACTGAGCATATTGCGTGAAGATTTTGGTGATTTCTCTTCTCCTCAGCTGAACTCTAGCTATTTAGAAAGCCTGTGTTTTTATATGAGTTGCTATATGCTGTGTGATATGCAGCCCATGGTGACTGTTTTCATATGTATGTTTACATATTCACAGGAAGCATTTGAGGAATGAGCAGATAAATGCATGTATGACCAGAGAGAATGTGCACATAAGTTCTTCTCTTTTAAGTCATTGGCTTCTAGTAAGTAAACTATTGCTTTTGAAAACATATTTTCTATCTTAGGAGTGATGAGAAATTTATTGTGTGAGATCTCTGATTAGAGAGAATTGTTGGAAATGCACTGCTTCAAAAAAAGAATATAGTTGCTGAGAATTCCGAGACTCTGTGATGATTATCATTTTCAGTTACAATATCTTTTCCTTTCCTCCAAGAAATTTTTGCTCAAAATTTTTCATCTATTCATATCTGAATATCAGTTAAGTTGTAATCAGAGCCTCACCTTCACGAGGGCAGTGTGATTTTTGGAGGCTGCCATAAAAAAACAAGTTGCCTAGGGAAAGAGTTCTTGTTATGCACCCTACCTCATTAGCATAGGCTGCAAGCCCAGTGGTAGATGGCCAGCAAAAGATGGGCTCAATGGCTTCTTTGCAAGTTTCTTGTCTAATAATGTGGTGGCAGGACTTTTTATTTAATTTTATCTTATTTTTAACTCTTAATTATATATATATTTTAATATATAAATATATTTACATATTTTACATATATATTTAAATATATATTAGCTATTTTAATATATATATATAAATTTATATATATAAATATATATTTATATATATTTATATGTATCTATATTTATATATTTATATATATTTATATATAAATATATTTATTTATATATTAAAATAGCTAATATATTTAAATATATATTTAAAATATGTAAATATATATTTACATATTATATATATAATATTATATGTAATATATTATATATATATATATATATATATATTTTTTTTTTTAGGTGTTTCTCACTTTTCACCCTGCATGTCCTTGTGTATAGATGATGTATGGCTTCTGGTTTAGTGTTTTTATGGGATTTCTGAGTGTGTAAACAAGTGGGTTTCTGTGTCTATATCTCTTTCATGTGATTTCTCTTAGACTCTTTTCCTTCCATTTGTTCATTTTGTCTTATTCAGATGTCTTAGTTTTTGTTTTATGCTATATCTATTATGAAGCCTCAGATGCCTATTTGTTTTCTTTTTTTAATTAATTTTTATATATTTATTTTTTATACTATTAATTACACTTTATTCATTTTGTATCCCCCCCATAAGTCCCTCCCTCCTCCCCTCCTGATCCCACCCTCCATTCTCCTTCTTCACGAATGCCCCTCCCCAAGTCCACTGATATGGGAGGTCCTCCTCTCCTTTCTTCTGATCTTAGTCTATCAGATCACATCAGGAGTGGCTGCATTGTCATCTTCTGTGGGCTGGTAAGGCTGCTCCCCCCTCAGGGGGAGGTGATCAAAGAGCAGGCCAATCAGATTGTATCAGAGGCAGTCCCTCTTCCCATTACTATGTAACCCACTTGGACACTGAACTATCATGTGCTACATCTGTGCATGGGTTCTAGGTTATCTCCATGAATAGCCCTGGTTGGAGTATGAGTCTCTGGGAAGTTCCCTGTGTTCAAATTTTCTGGTTCTGTTGCTTTTTAATTAATTTTTATTTTTTATATTAATCACAGGTTATTTACTTTGTATCCCAGCCGTAGCCCCCTCCCTCATTCTCTCCCTAGCAAGACTGTTCCTCCCTCAGGGTAGGTAGGGAGGTAAAGTAGCTAGTCATTGAGTTCATGTCAGAAATAGTTCCTGTTTCCCTTACTAGGAAAACCCACTTGGATACTGAGCTATCATGGGCTATATCCGAGCAGGGGTTCTAGGTTATATCCATAAGTGGTCCTTGATTGGAGAAACTGTCTCTAAGAGGACCCCAGTGCCCTGATATATTTTGTCCTTGTGGAACTCCTGTCCTCTCCTGGTCATATTAACTCCCCCTTTTATCATATGATTCCCAGCTATTTGTTTTCTAATGAGAGAAAAAAAAATGAGTCCAGCTGGAAGGGGAGATGGGGAGGAGTAAAGAGTGGGGAAACTGTAATAATGATGTAGAACATGACAAAATATTTTCAATAAAAAGGAAAACATTAAAAAGTATGCATGCATTGATTAACAAATTGTTTTTATAACATTAATATATGTGTAAATGATTTGCACAACATTTTAATTTAGTTGGATATAAGAATTGTTTAAATGACCAATATTATTATTTTTTAGCATTTTATTTTATTTTACTTTTAATATAATCTTTTTTTATTTATTACAATTTATTCACTTTGTAGCTCAGCTGCAGCCCCCACCCAGGTCCCCTCCCAATCCTGCCCTTCTTCCCTCCCTCATCTCCTCTCATTTCCTTTTCCCAGTCCACTTACAGGGGAGCACATCTTCCCCTTCCATTGAACCTAGCCTATTAGGCCTCATCAAGACTGTCTTTCATAGTCTTCCTCTGTCACCTGGTAGGGTTGCTACCCCCAGGGGCATGTGATCAAAGAACCAGCAACTGAGTTCATGTCAGAGATAGCCCCTGTTCCCCTTACTAAGAAGCCCATTTGGAGACTGACCTGCCACAGGCTACATCTGTGCAGGGGTTCTAGGTTGTCTCCATGAATGGTCCTTGGTTGCAGTATCACTCTCAGAAAAGACCCCTGAGCCCAGAGGTTTTGGTTTTGTTGCTCTCCTGTAGAGCTCCAGACCCTTATAGGTCTTTCTTTTTTTTATTATTTTTTAAATTAATTTTATTTATGTATTTATTTATTACAATTTATTCACTTTTTTGATTTTTTATTTTATTTTTCTTTATTAATTACACTTTACTCACTTTGTATCCCCCCCGTGGTTCCCTCCCTCCTCCCATCCCAATCCCTCCCTTCCTCCACCCTCTGCATGCATGCCCCTCCCCAAGTCCACTGATAGGGGAGGACTTCTTTTCCTTCCTTCTGATCCTAGTCAATTAGGTCTCATCAGGAGTGGCTGCATTGTCTTCTTCTGTGGCCTGGTAATGCTGCTTCCCTCTCAGGGGGAAGTAATTAAAGAGCAGCCCAATCAGTTCATGTCAGAGACAGTCCCTGTTCCTATTACAATGGAACCCACTTGGATACTGAACTGCCATGGGCTACATCTGTCCAGGGGTCTTAGGTTATCTCCATGCATAGTCCTTGGTTGGAGTATCAGTCTCAGGAAAGACCCCTGTACTCAGATTTTTTGGTTCTGTTGCTCTCCTTATGGAGTTCCTATCCTCTACAGATTTTACTGTTTCTCACTTTTTTCATAAGATTCCCTGCACTCTGCCCAAAGGTTGCCCATAAGTCTCAGTATCTACATTGATAGTCTGCAGGGCAGAGGTCTTTCTGTCTCTCCCTACTTTCACAAGATTCCTTGCACTTTGCCCAAAGTTTGGCTATGAGTCTCAGCATCTGCTTTAATACAGTGTTGGGTAGATCCTTTCAGAGGACCTCTCTGGTAGGCTCCTGTCTTATTCCTTGTTTTCACCTTCTTCCAATGTCTATCCTGTTTGCCTTTGTGAATGAATTTGAGCATATTTCCCAAGGTCCTCTTTCTTGCTTAGTTTCTTTAGGTTACAGATTTTATTATGTTTATCTTCTCTTTTTTGTCTAATAACCACTTATAAGTAAGTATATACCTTGTGTCTCATTCTGCTTCTGGGATACCTCACTCAGGATGATCTTTTCTAGTTCCCACCATTTGCCTCCAAATTTCATGATTTCCTCATTTTTGATTGCTGAGTAGTATTCCATTGTGTAAATATACCACAGTTTCTGTATTCATTCCTCAATTGAGGGACATCTGGGTTGTTTCCAAATTTTGGCTATTACGAATAAAGCTGCTACAAACATTGTAGAGTAAATATCCTTGTTGTATACTTGAGCATACTTTGGATATATGCCTAAGAGTGGTGTAGCTGGATCTTGAGGTAGCACTATTCCTAATTGTCTGAGAAAGCACCAGATTGATTTCCAAAGTGGTTGTACAACTTAACATTCCCACCAGCAATGGAGGAGGGTTCCCCTGTCTCCACATTCTCTGTAACATGTGTTGCCATTTGAGTTTTTGATCTTAGCCATTCTGATGGGTGTGAGGTGAAATCTCAAGGTAATTTTGATTTGTGTTTCCCTGATGACTAAGGATGTTGAGCATTTCTTTAAGGGTTTCTCTGTCATTCTATATTCCTCTACAGAGAAATCTCTGTTTAGCTCTGTACCCCATTTTTTAATTGGATTACTTGATTTGTTGCTGTTTAACTTCTCGAGTTCTTTACATATTCTGGATATTAGCCTACTGTCAGATATAGTGTTGTTGAGGATCCTTTCCCAATCTGTATGCTGTTGTTGTATTCTGAGGACAGTGTCTTTTGCTTTACTGTAACTTTTCAGTTTCATGAGGTCCCATTTATTGATTGTTGATCTTAGAGCCTCTGCTATTGGTATTCTGTTCAGGAAGTTGTCTCCTGTGCCAATGAGTTCAAGGCTCTTCCTCATTTTTTATTCTAACAAGTTTAGTGTGCCTGGTTTTATATTGAGGTCTTTGATCCACTTGGACTTAATACATTAATAAGTGTGTAATTGAGTTGTACAACATTTTAATTTAGTTGGATGTAAGGACTGTTTAAATGACCAATATTATTTTTTAAAGTATTATTTACCTAGAATAAATGGAGGAAAGGTTGGCTTAATATGTTGTAAAATTGTGCTTTTATTATCAACAGTTCTTAGTTTTTAATCATTTTATAGTTATTTGGCAAGCAACTGGTGTTTTACACAATGCTGAATGTTTTATTTGCTTATGCTTTCTGATTCACTATTTTTGGTACTTGACATCACATCATATATCACATATATATGCAAATTCTAATATGTGTAGTACAAAAAGTTTCTTGAAGTTTAGACTATGGACTTCAGAATTCATCACTGTGCTTAAGACAGCAGTAACCTAAGTCTTAAAGATGATCCATCACTCCAGGAGCTAATTTAAAGTTTCTACTCACGTTATTCTATCTTAAATACTTTAAAATATAAAAGAAAAACTCATACCAGCTTGAGTTTGGACAGAGTAACTCGGGGATGATTACTGTGTACACAGAGAACTGAGCTCTCGTCATTCGTCATTCTCAGTACTCCTTCCGGTTGTATGTAGGCTGATATTCAGATTTCTCTTTAACACAGACCTTCATCCAGTTACCATCAAATGTTCTCGAGTGGAAAACAGTGGGACACCATGTAGGTTGTTCAAGAAGAAACTAACTATATGAACTTTAGGGATGATCTTGTGTCCCTGTGAGCAAAGGGCTGTGTGACTATGAGGACCCTGCTTAAAGTCACCTGCACTCCTGGGAGCGGCATGTCTGTTTCAACTCTACAAGAATTCTTTCGATAGTGACCTCTGGGTGTTTGTGACGTAAGACTGACAGGTGTAACATCTAAAACTTACTTAAATCACTATTTCCCTGTAGAAATACTACTTATGGATTTAATAAAAATAAGTTGATAAAGGAATTTCCTCTGTTATGGAGACCATGTAAATATAGATCTCAAGGATATACTTTGTTTTTTTGAATATGTAATTCTAGAAAAATGTCATTTGCTACATATTTAAGTATTTCCATTAAAATGATTAATTAACTACACTAATATTTAAAAGTGGCACTTGGGAGTCACATTTTTTCACAAAGAGCTGTCTACAGTGGGAAACTGGTAAAATCATATATACTTTTAAATTAAGAATAAGAATATGGCAACAGATGAAACCAGTTATTGATGTTTTCTATTTACAGCCTCCAGTCAGTCTTTTAAAATGCTTAAATAAGGATGTAGGGAGAGTCCTCTCCAGTAATAGAAATATTAGTGTTTTAGTGCATGTATCAGATAAGAGTTTAATAGTTACTATTTTTAGTATCAATTTTGGATGCTGGAAGCTGTTTTTGTTATTGATATTTTGTTAAACATTTTGCCTCTTTGGTTAATGCAGTCTGAACCCAATTAGAGCTTTCTAGTTCTGTCCCATTGAATTTTGAGTTGCTTGCTTTAAAAAGAAATAGGTTTTATAGCTGATTTTAGACAAGGGTTATCCTTGAATTCTAAACCTGTAGTTGTCATTGTTTTCACTAATGGCAGCATTAGCAAAGAGGTTATTTTTAACGGAATTAATGTAGCCTTTATATAAGTTAGTAATGCAGAGTCCTCATTGTCCTCCTTTCTGCTAGTCTGTGAAGGTCTTTCAGGAAATGAACTCAGTAGCCCACTAACAGATTTAGAATTTTGTTCTTGTTGCCATCATTGGATATGTTAGTACAGATCCTCTGAGAAGTTGGTGCCCGGGTGGGATTTGATAGGGATGCTGTTTTCATAGGGGAAACACTTGTGCAGAAGATGGAAAGGAAGCTTATAAAGCCTGCGGAGTGCATAGACTGTGATGCAGACCTGGCTTTCCCGAATGAGAGACGGTCAGCTGGTGCCATCACCTCGCACTGCTGCACTTTTCTAAAGCAGTTCAGCAAGGCTGAGCAGAGCACACCAATCAAGACTCCTTGTAACAGGAGCTCTGAATCAGTAGAATCAGCCAGCTTCTATCTTAGATGCTGGCTTCTCTGTCATTTGCTAGGAACATCACTGGAAGGGAATGCAAAGGTTGATGATGGTTTCAGACACAACAAACAGGATTATAGGTCAATTACACACTAGGTAGTGGGACCTCCAGAGGGTGCGCTGGCATGTGGCATGACTGCTGTGCTTCCGAAGGGATAAAAGCACCAACTCTCTTCCCTAAGAAGATTAAATTCTGTGCATTTCTAACTCATGCTAATGAACGGGGAACAATTAAAATGCATTAACTATTGCATAGCAAGTACTTAAGTATGATTAATCCTTTTCAAATCTCAAAATAAGTATAAATACGCCTACAAAAATGATGAACACTTGAAGCTAAGGTGTGTTAATAATGATGTCCAGAGCATGAAATTAGCAATGGATTGGTTTTTAAACAGATATTTTTAAATTTCTAGCTTTGTTAAAAAATTATATTACCCTGATACCATCTGAAGGGATAATGAGGTATAGTTAGGTTAAATCACAGGTCAGAAATAATAGACATTATCTATATATCAAAACACTTGTGAAAAACCAAGTGGTATTGGTGCTGAATCCTGTCCTCTGTGGAAACTTCTGCCTCTGACCTCATTTTTTTGTAATACATTTCTAAGAATAGTGTTTCAGAAAATATGGGCCTCTTTTTTTTTTTTTTTAACAGAGAAGTTAATTTCTGCTAGCTATTGTGACAAGGCTAGCTAATGTGCACATATTTTTGTCAAAAAGTTCTTTATGTCTGAATGACTTTGTGCAGGGGCAGGGACAGACACAACCATAATTTGATCTTTGTTTAAAACTCAGTGTTCTAACTATGTAAATATAATAAAGCAGTTGAAACTATTTTTATCTTTTTAAGTGGACTAGATATTTCTAATTTTATTAGAATTAAACTATAATTATGATTGATTTATGTTCCTTAAGAAGAAGGCAAAGGGCACAGAAACAGTTTAAAACAAAACTAATTACCTCATTTGCATTCAAATAATGTCTAGGATTTAGTTAATTATTCATAAACTATTTTTTTATCATTCAAATATAACAAGTAGTTATTTTTGATAAGTTTTAAAGGTTTTAGTCATATTACTTTGATATATTTTAGCGTTATTCTTTTATGTTACTTAAATAATAAAAGATCTTGGAACAGTTAGATTTAAAGGGTTCCATTCATTAGCCAGTGGATTTCTGTTTACACTAAGATTGTTTTGCTTCTTCCAAAGTGATTCAGAATCAACCCCCTGAAAATACATACAATGGACAATACTGGAAAATAAATACTATTCAGCTTAAGAAAATTCTGTGACAATATAGTTGAAACTGGAAAGCACTGTGCTAAATGAAACAAGACAAAAAGATAAAAGACTCTATATTCAGATTCAAATGAAACTGAAAATACATCAGCTAAGATGCAGAACTTAGAGCTCACAGTTTTAGCTCGTGTCGTCAGCGAGCCCATGGGATCCTGTCTCCACAAGGGGCTTTCAGATGCCTGCCCCCATGTCCGGTTTTTCTTGACTTGGGTGCCAGGGTTCCAAACTCAGGTAGGTTCTCACTTGCACAGCAAACATTTTATATCCAGATACATTTTATGTCTTAGTTACTGAGTAAATGTACTATTGTTGTGATGAAACACTATGACCCCCCAAAAAAAATTGGGGAAGAATGGGTTTATTCTTCCCTATCACCGTTCATCATCTAAGGAAGTCAGGACACTAACTCAAACAGGGAAGGAACCTAGTGGTGGGAATTGATGCAGAAGCCACAGAGGGGTGCTGGTTAGTGTCTTGCTTCCTATGACCTCCTCAGCCTGTTCTCCTACAGAATCGAGGACCACCAGCCCAGAGATAACCTCACATACAGTGGGCCATGCCCTCTCCCATCAATCACTAATTAAGAAAATGCCTTACAGCTGGATGCTTTAGAGATATCTCAATTGAGATGCCCTCTTCTCTGATGACTCTAGTTTGTGTCAAGTTGACAAGAAACCATCCACTACAACCTTCCCTGTCCCTGGAGCTTCTTTTTATCGCTTTTTTTTTGTCTGATTTGGAATGTTCATCCCTTTGATAGAGGCTTAATTCTTTGCTTCATCTGTATTATCTGTTGATAATATTCAGATCATATGTGTGATTTTATGTACTATCTGAAAGTTTTTGCTGTACTTCATTAGATAGAACTGGGTCAACTGACTTAACCTTGTAACTGACACATTTGTCTTATGAACCATGTGGAGTCATGGATGAAGTTATACTTGACCATGCCCTGATTGTGTGGACAGCTCTCTCATCTTCTCACTGACCTGTTGTAAATGACTGACAGAACTGATCCTTTCTGTTCTTGTTAAATTTCTTACCATGTCAAATACTTTTTGATTTATTCATACTTGCTTTATCTTCTCTGCTTATGCAAAGAGAAGCGTTACTCAAAAATTTGAATGTGGATGATTAATGGAAGAAATGTTAATGCATCAAACATGCACATATGTGATTTTCTTCTATTTATTACAATAATTTTCATCCTAAGTTAGCCATCTTTTCTACAACTGCATGCCTGTGCAATTTATATTAACCTTTCTTGTCTAAGCACATCCATCTACTAATGTCATTTTGTTTACATATTTTGTCCTAGAATATATTTAGATGTATAAATGCTCATCACTGATTTTGCTGGAAGAATCAGTTTTAAATTGATTCACTTTCCTTTTAGACATGAAACAAGCATATTTGCTGGCATTACTAGGATATTACACACCCATCCTCAGATCAGTCATGGTCTACAGAATTCTGATTTAGTAAAGAGTGTTATTAGCTGTCATCTCTGCAAAATAAAGACTTTTATATGTATAGGGGTTTAAGAGAAAAAATTGGATACGTGATAGTTGAGCCACTTTTTGATGACATAGTTTGTCTATGGATGTTGATCTTTCTCCCATTTGTTAACATGTGCTATCTTTTTAGTTTTCATTCTATTTTCCTACTATGTTGCCTCTTACTTTCTTGTATGTGACACTTATTTCATTATGTTCTTCTGCTTCATTATAGAAGAGGAAATGTAGATTTATCATCAGTTCATGACACACCCTTCACAAGTTAATATCACAGATATGAAAAAAAAACAGATGAAAATCTGCTACAGTGGAGTTGTAATGATTAGGAAGGATCAGAAACCTTTTATATCCCCAAATTCTGTCATGTTGTTGGATAACTGAGTTGATAGTACTCTATACTCTAAAACCAGTAGTATAGGAATTGTAAATATACAAAAAGCATAAAAATCCCTGCACTATAAGGGAAGGCATTCTCTGTCCTGGGGTATGAAAATCTCTAGCAATTCTACACTAACTTCTCTTTTCCTTCTGACTATTTTCTTCTAGTGAACAGGACAGATGGAAACAGAAGTGTCTTGTGACCCAAAGACTAAATGGTTTTATAAGTAATTTTTCATCAGTAGACCTAAAGTTTCATCAGTTCCTCTAAGATACAATTCTAGTGTAAGAAGTCTCCAACTTTTAGATACTTGATTTTGTTAAAATCACATGTTTGCATATCAGATATAAAAAAGATATTCTGTGTACTCAGTCTAGACATTTGTTTTTATAACTGTAAAAAAAACATTTTGAAGTATATTTAGGACCACTGACTACTCAGCAGAGTAGTCATCGAAGCACACTGCTGTCTGTCCAGCATTTACCTTGTTTAGATGAGAAAAAGGAAAAAAAATGATAATGACAAGCTCTGAGAAGAGGGGTGCCTTCCATGGGCTGTACTGATAATGGGGCATTACAAGAATAGGTGTTTCCCTTGTACTGTCATTAAAAGGAGACAGGAAGTAATTAGCAGTGTTAGAGCAGTGAGTCTCCAGCCTTCCTACAACATTAGACTGAGATTAAGTAAAAAAAAAAGAGAAATAATGTAAAACCATGGACAAAAATGTCAAGCATGTACTGACAAAGACTTTGAATGAAATAAATATTTAAATACTGGATTTAGAAACTCTTTTAAATATTTGGGACTGAAATCTCTATTTTATGTGAAAATTGATGAATGGACCTCTATGCATTATTTCAGAGATGAGTTTAATATATTCCTGCAAGCATGTTGTTGTTCCAGGTCTGAAAAGAATTTATAAACTGATTGTCCCAAGGACATAAAGTTAGCACATTTGAACATTCTCAGGTCGATGAGAAGAAAATAAAGGAAAGCATGTTCAGTATGTTTCCTGCCAAGTGCTACACACTGGAAAGTCAAGCAGATGACTGAGTCAAGATTGTAATCGTTTATCCTTTCTCTCACAAATAGTGTGACTTGTCTTTGGTGTTGATAATAATTATATTTTGACTCAGAAGGTGGAGGACCTCAACGTTCCTATTAGCCTATATTTGTCAGAAAGGCTCCAAACAAGGTTTAGTGACTGTCATCAAGCTTTTGGTTGGTGTTAAAAAATATGGACAGTGACATAGATCACCAAATATTTCCTACATTTAGACAAACATATCTTTAAGCTAGCTCCTAACATTGTCATCTGAGCCATATTTCTCTAAAGCATGAGTTTTCTGTTAGTTGACATAGTTTGAGGTAAACAGCCAGTGACAACAGGAAGCAAATTTAGGAAGAGAAGATTCTTCTCTACAGGGGAAACCCTCAGGAAAAAATATATTCTTTTAACTTTGTTTTTTAATTCAAATTGTATAAATACAGATCAGTCATCCTCAAAAATGGCACTAGTGTTTGAACATAAGACTCTATAAAATTTATAGATTTAAAAAAAATGACATAAACCTGAGTAAGGTTTGTTATAAACAAATTCATAGAAGGGGGTTAATGGAATAGAATTAGGCTGGTATTTGTATTTTTATTCTTTTAATATTAATCACAGATTATTTACTTTGTATCCCAGCTGTAGTCCCCTCCCTCATTCCCTTCCAATCCTTTCCTACCTCCTTCACCTACTCCTTGCCCCTCTCTACGTCCACTACTAGGGGAGGTCCTCTTCCCTTTCCATCTGAACCAAGTTTATCAAGTCTCAATAGGACTGGCTGCAATGTCCTCCTCTGTGGCCTAGCAAGGCTGCTCCTCCCTCAGGGCAGGTGAGGTAGGTCAAAGAGCCAGACACTGAGATCATGTCAGTGATAGTCCCTGTTCCCTTTGCTAGGGTACCCACTTCGATGCTGAGCTGCCATAGGCTACGTCTGAGCAGGGGTTATATCCATGAATGGTCCTTGGTTGGAGAATCAGTATCAGAAAAAAACCCTGTGCCCAGATATATTTGGTCCTTGTGGAGCTCCTGTCCTCTCCAGGTCTTACTAACTCCCCCTTCTTTCATATGATTCCCTGCACTCTGCTGAAGGTTTGGTTATGAGTCTCAGCATCTGCTTTGATACATTGCTAGGTAGAGTCTTTCAGAGACCCTCTGTGGTAGGCTCCTATCCTTTTTCTTCTTTTCTCTTACTTCCAATGTCCATCCCATTTGTCTTTCTAGGTGAGGATTGATCATCTATTCTGGGTCCTCCTTCTTGTTTATCTTCTTTAGGTGTACAGATTGTAGTACGTCTATTCCATCTTATAGGTCTAGTATCCACTTATAAGTGAGTATATACCATGTGTGTCATTCTCGTTCTGGGATATCTCACTCAGGATGATCTTTTCTAGATCCGACCATTTGCTGAGAATTTCATGATTTACTTGTTTTTAATTGCTGAGTAGTATTCCACTGTGTAAATGTACCAAAGTTTCTGTATCTATTCCTCTGTTGATGGACATCTGGGTTGTTTCCAGGTTCTGGCTTTTACAAAGATAGCTGCTACAAACATGGTTGAACAAATGTATTTGTTGTGTATTTGAGCATATTTTGGATATATGCCTAGGAGTGGTATAGCTGGATCTTGAGGATCCTAATTGTCTGAGAAAGCACCAGATTTATTTCCAAAGTGGTTATACAAGTTTACATTCCCACCAGCAATGGAGGAGGGTTCTCCTTTCTCCACAACCTCTCCATCATATGTTGTCACTTGAATGTTATAGAAGAAAAATTCTCAACTTCATATGGAAACAGAAAAAACCCAGAATTTCCAAAACTATCCTGTACAACGACAGATCGTCTGGAGGTATCTCCATCCCCAATCTCAAACTGTACTACAAGCAATAGTAATAAAAATGGCATGGTATTGGCATAGAAGCAGAATGGTGGATCAATGGTATCAAATAGAAGACCTAGAAATAAACCCACACACCTATGGATACTTGATTGTTGACAAGGAAGCTAAAACCATTCAATGGAAAAAAGACAACATCTTCAACAAATGGTGCTGGTGTAACTGGATGTCTACATGCAGATAAATGAAAATAGATCCATATTTATCACCCTACACAAAAGTAAAATCCAAGTGGATCAAAGACCTCAATATAAAAACAGACACACTAAATTGGTTAGAAGAAAAATTGGGGAAGAGCCTAGAACTCATTGGCACAGGAGACAACTTCCTGAACAGAATACCAACAGCACAAGCTCTAAGAGCAACAATCAATAAATGACTTCATGAAACTGAAAAGTTTCTGTAAAACAAAGGACACTGTTAAGAGAACAAAATGACATCCTACAGACTGGGAAAAGATCTTCACCAACCCTCTATCTGAGAGAGGGCTAAAATTCAAAATATATAAAGAACTAAAGAAGTTAAAAAGCAATAAATCAAGTAATCCAATTAAAAAATGGAGTACAGAGCTAAACAGATAATTCTCTGTAGAGGAATACAGAATAGCAGAGAAACTCTTAAAAAAATGTTCAAGGCCCTTAGCCATCAGAGAGATGCAAACCAAAAGAACTCTGAGATTTCACTTTACACCCATAAGAATGGCTAAGATCAAAAACCTCAGGAGGCTGGTATTTGTTATCAAGTTCACTTTGCCTCCTCATATCATTCCCCTGTTTTTGGTAATGTCTTTCTCTGAGTGATTCTTTATAAACATTAACAAGTCCTTCTAATATGCAACCTGTAAACCTAGTGGTAGAGAGTGATTATGTCCTGTTCAGAACTAATGGAGGAAGAAATCATTTGGCATAGCAGGGATATGAAACAGAATTTAAGCCATTTGATTACTAAAGCTCTAGTAAGAAACCACTCAAGTTTTAGGATGTTTTTATTAATTGTTTATGAAAGAAAAGATTTTTTAAATTTATTTTTTTATTTTTTAAGATTTGAATTGTATTATTTCCTCCTTCCTTTCTTCCTTCTAAACCCTCCCTTGTTCTTCTTCAAATTAATGGCCTCCTTTTTCATTAATTTTTCAAATATAAAATGTATTTAAATGTGTATTACGTTTATAAATGTATGTAAATAGATGGATAAATACAGCAGTTATAACCTGCTTAGTCTATATAATATTTCTTCCACCAATCCTCAATAATACACAGAATCTAAATGGTACTAAGGAATGCTGGGAGTAAGATAAATAGTCTTCCACAGGGAAGAGCACATTGATTGGTTATCCAATACCATATACTCAATTCTGAAACTTAAAAATGATTTCTAACCTTGGTGTATTGGTAATTTATGAGCTTAATCAATTTATGGAATTTCAAAACTGGCTTATAGCTTCTAGCACCACATTTTACAGATAACAAATGAAGTAACAAAATAAGACTCAGACAGGTAAAATGGCTTATTCAACAACACAGTGGCATCCAGTTTATAGGACTCTCAATTTGATCCCTAGCAGAATATCATGCCACCAAGGCTAGTGTTACAACTAAGTACAGAAGGAAGAATAGCATTTTATGCTTTATATCTTAGATTCATTGAGAATGACTCCAGCAAAAGAGATCAGCCATGAAGAGCAAGGGCTTTGGAGATGAACAGAATTTAGTTCCACGCTATGTGAGCCAAAGCTTTAGTCTTTGATTGCTATCATCCTTTTTGCAACCTGGGGAAATAGTCTCATCCAGAAAATTTGGAATAACTTTGCCAGAAAATTTGTGCAATTATTTAACAAATCTATATTAGAAAACTCCATTTTGCATGACATTGTGCCAACAATTGCAAGCTGATTATTCTAATTTCAAATGTCACTCAATCTGTGTATAGATTTATCACATTTTTGCACTATTTTATTCTTATTTTTAAATCCATACTTCTCTGGTTGACGGAAAAGGCACCAAAAAGAGACATAAGATATTTTAGAATAAGCAAGTGTATCAGACATTAGTAGAAAATACGTCAACTTTTATTGTAGGTTTTAATTTTACATAAAATATCTAAATATTTTTATATGTGATTGTGTAAAACTTGGCATGCCTAAGGTAAAAGATCATACTTTATCAGTAATCACATTATGTTTATCAGGCAGAGTCTCATTTGGCAAGTAATTTATTTGAAAATTAATTCATGAAATGTTAGAGGTGATGTCGTGTTTTTTAAATTTTTTATTTAACTTTTATTAATTACACTTTATTCATTTTGTATCCTCCCATAAGCCCCTCCCTCCTCCCCTCCCGGTCCCACCCTCCCCTCCTTTCTGCATGCATGCCCCTCCCCAAGTCCACTGATAGGGGAGGTCCTCCTCTCCTTCTTTCTGATCTTAGTCTATCAATTCTCATCAGAAGTGGCTGCATTGTCAGGGTTCTAGGTTATCTCCATGAATAATCCTTGGTTGGAGTATGAGTCTGGGAAGTTCCCTGTGTTCAAATTTTCTTGTTCTGTTGCTCTCTTCGTGGAATTCCTGTCCTCTCCAGCTTTTACTATTTCCCACTTCTGGATCATCATCCTTTTAAGTATCAGGTTTCAATAGATTTGCAAAAATTTTTGCAAAGCAAACCAAGTAATCCACTTAAAAAATGGGGAACAGAGCTAAAGAGAGAATTCTCTGTAGAGGAATATCGAATAGCAGAGAAGCACTTAAAGAAATGCTCAACCTCATTAGCCATTAGGGAAATGCAAATCAAAACAACCCTGAGATTTCACCTTACACCCATGAGAATGGCCAAGATCAAAAACTCAAGTGACAACACATGCTGGAGAGGATGTGGAGAAAGGGGAACCCTCCTCCCCTGCTGGTGGGAATGTAAACTTGTACAACCACTCTGGAAATCAATCTGGCGCTTTCTCAGACAACTAGGAATAGCGCTTCCTCAAGATCCAGCCAAACCACTCCTAGGCATATATCCAAAAGTGGCTCAAGTACACAAAAAGGACATTTGCTCAACCATGTTTGTAGCAGCTTTATTTGTAATAGGCAGAAGCTGGAAACAACCCAGATGCCCCTCAACTGAAGAATGGATGCAGAAACTGTGGTACATCTATACAATGGAATATTACTCAGCAAGGAAAAATAAGGAAATCATGAAATTTGCAGGTAAATGGTGGGGCCTGGAAAGGATCATCCTGAGTGAGTTGTCCCAGAAGCAAAAAGACACACATGGTATATACTCACTCATATAGACATACAACATAGGACAAACCCACTAAAATCTGTGCATCTAAAGAAACTAAGCAAGAGAGAGGACCCTCACTAAAATGTTCAATTCCTACCTGAAAGGCAAAGAGGATGGACATGAGAAGAAGAAGAAAACAGGAAACAACCTAGGAACCTGCTACAGAGGGCCTCTGAAAGCCAGAAGAAGAAAACAGGAAACAAACTAGGAATCTACCAATGAGGGCCTCTGAAAGCCTCTGCCCTGCAGACTATCAAAGCAGATGCTGAGCCTGATGGCCAACTGTTGGGCAGAGTGAATGGAATTTTATGTAAGAAGTGGGAAATAGTAAGAGCTGGAGAGGACAGGAACTCCACAAGGAGAGCAACAGAACCAGAAAATTTGAACACAGGGAACTTCCCAGAAACTCATACTCCAACGAAGGACTATTCATGGAGATAACCTAGAACTCCTTCACAGATGTGGCCCATGGCAGGTCAGTGTCCAAGTGGGTTACATAGCAATGGGAAGAGGGACTGCCTCTGACATAATCTGATTGGCCTGCTCTTTGATCACCTCCCCCTGAGTGGGGAGCAGCCTTACCAGGCCACAGAAGAGGACAATGCAGCCACTTTTGATGAGAACTGATAGACTAAGATCAGAAAGGAGAGGAGAACCTCCCCTATCAGTGGACTTGGGGAAGGACATGCATGCAGAAAGGGGAGGGAGGGTGGGATCGGGAGGGGAGGAGGGAGGGGCTTTTGGAGGGATACAAAATGAATAAAGTGTAATTAATAAAAAATAAAAAAAGTTAAAAAAAAGATTGCAACAATTACTTTGGGGTTTCAGTTCAACATACAAAGCTATTAAAGATTACAAGTGAAAACTCACTTGCTTATTTTAGAACAGCTTACCTCATTACTATGTTATTACTAAAGTCACCTGGTACATGTTCAAATATTTTGAAACCTCTGCAGCACACCTGTTAGTATATAATTGTCCTCGATTCTAATAGCAAAATCATCAGAATTTCTTTTTAAATATGTTCACATTGTTGCCACTATCTTCATGCTATTTATAATGGCCTACTTAAAGTATAGATATTCATAATTTGCATATTTTAACATCATAAAATAGGGGAAAGTTGTGTTTGATGCATCCATTCATCTGCTCTAAGTGTTGGCTGCATTACAGGCTATGCAAAGCCCTTTTCTTCAGTGAGGCGGTAGCATACTTTAAGGCAATATAGTTTTACTTGGATCACAGTAGATGATTAACATGTTGGGATGATGTTGCTGTGGCTTTCATTCTGTAATCAACATGGTACTTCCACATATTTCCTACTGACTGCGGTTTTCTTGTATGTGCTACCTCTGTGTTGAATCACTGTAGTGTTAAGTAGAGCTTGGGAAGTAGCTGCATAGGTGGCAGAAGTGAGACAGGGACACATGACATGTCTTCTATGCTTTGATTTGAATAAAAATGGCCCCCATAGGCTCATAGGGAGTGGTACTCATAAGAAGTGTGGCCTTGTTGGAGTAGATGTGGCCTTGTTAGAGTGTGTCAGTGGGAGCAGGCTTTGAGGTTACAAATGCTCAAGCCAAGCCTAGTATCCCACTGTCTTCCTGCTGCCTACTCATTCAGAAGTAGAACTCTCGGCATCCTCTCCAGCACCGTATCTACCTTTGTTTCACCATGCTTCCTACCATGAAGATAATGGACTAAACCTCCGAACTGTAAATCAGCCCCATTTAAATGTTTTCTTATATAAGAGTTGCTGTAGACATTGTCTGTCTCCAGGTAATAAAAACCCTAAGATATACGGCAAATAAGGATAAAAAATAGGCATAGCTCTGCATCACCTGGACCTCTTTGTTTATCCATAGTACCCTGACAGCACTATTATTTCCTCAGAAATAATGTATGAGAAGAATAAGTTGTCAGAATTTTATCTTTCAAAAATTCCACCTTTTAGCTTGAGTAAATCGTAAGAAGCTGTTGAATTGTCCTGTTTAACTTTTAGAGCAATTACATATGCAATGAACCTCATGAGTTTGGAAAAAGCAATCGTTTCCCTTCTTCCCCAAGGTTTTAGATTTTTTATCTTAATAAATGAACAAGCACCTTAACAAATGTACTGTCACCTCAACTAATATACTGTTATGTGAGCTGTTTACCAAGTAGACTTGACTTCTAATTATACACCTGGCCATTAACTAGGTTTATTGACACGGGAAAACCATTTGGCTTCCCTTGATTTTAGGTTATTATTTTCTCTTTTATATAAGACTGAGTAAACATTTATGTTTTTATACTCAAGATCTTTACGTGCTCCATCATAGCTTATTTATTTGCTTATATAACTATCAACATTTTTACTGTTTTCTTTTTATGTTTTTAATTAACTTATTTTTAACTGAAAACAGATCCTTCTCTCATACAATATATCCCATCTACAGTTTTTGCTTTCTCCATTCTTCTCAGCTCTGCTGTTTTCATCTCCCCCAGATACTTTCCCCCTCCATTTCCTCTTCAGAAAAGAGCAGGCCTCCAAGAGACAACAGCCAAACTCAACAAAACAAGAAAAAATAAGACAAGGCAAAAACCTTCATATTGAGGCTGAACAAAGCAACCCAACAGGAGGAAAAGTGTCTCAAGAGCTGGAAATAGAGTCAGATTGGCTCCCACTGGGAGATAACAGGTAGCTTAGAGGATAAAGAGCTGCCCAGCTCCAGTGTTTAAAGAATATTAAAAATCTAAAAGGTGTCTGTGTCTTTTATTTCTATAATAGTGTTTAAATAATGTCTGTAGTTAATGCTCATATGAATCAATATTAAATAACCAACTTTCTACAACAGTTCCCCAATCTTTGAGGAAGGGGACCCAATGGAGACACCTCCATTTCAGACTCTCTCTCTACATAATATCTGATGGCGGGTCACTCTACCTGCTCTCATCTGTTGCTAGAAGAAGCCTCTTTAATGATGATAAGACACCAATTTATGAGTAGAGCAGAATATCATTAGAAATAATTTCATTGATATATTTTTTTTAGCCTGTCATGCTTACCTCTATGCTAAGTCTCTGGGATAGCTAGTCTTTGGTTCCACTCTGTTTGGGCATTGTAGGGCATGGACTCCCTTTCATGGCATGTGCCTCAAGTTAAACCAAACATTGATTGGCCACTCCCACATGTTCTGTTCTGTAAGAGATTTCCCCAGCATCTCTTACAGGAAGGACAGATTGTAGGTCAAGGGTTTTGTGGCTGGGTGGGTCTCCAGGTCACTTTCTGTAACCTGCACCATAGTTCCCCACCCTAAAGAGACTGGAATGAAAGGGTGAAGGCTCCATGCAGGTACCAGCTATGTTCGGTGAGCTGTATGATGATGTCCTCAGCAATGAGGCCTCACTGTCAGTTTTCAAAAAGTGATCTTCTGTCCTAGCATGAGTCTGTGTTGTTTATGGATCATCCTAGGACACTATTGGCCAACAATACAACTGAATGCAACCCACATCTACTACTGAAAGCCTTTCCTTGCAAAAAAATATGATCTATTCAGGTTCCCTCTTCTCCCTTACTATAGGACGTTTCCACAACACTAGGTTTCCACACCCCTAAAATGACCCCTGATTTCAATTGTCTCTCCCTTCATCTCATCTCTCCAAACCTGACCCCTCCTGTTTCCATCTCCACCTGCCTCCTAGTCCACCTGCAAAATCTGTTTTATTTGCCCTTCCCAGTAGGATTCATGCTCCCCACCCCCACCAGAACTGTCCCCTTTCCTAAACTCCCTGGGTCTGTGGATTGTAGCTTGATTATCATTCATTTAGCAGCTAATATCTCCTAAGAAGTGAACATAGATAATATTTACCTTTCTGGGTCTGGGTTACCACACTTGGGATGGTATTTTTTAGTTGCATCTATTTGCCTACAATTTCATAATGTCATTTTTTTTTTTAAAACAGTTGAATAATGTTCCTGTATTTACAGAGATAAAAGCTAAAGGCATTCAACTGAAGAATGACTTTGGGTTTTGTCTTTTGTAGTGTGAGTTTTATATTTTAGTTAAAAGATTTTTACCATGCTTTCCATTAGATGGGTACTTTTGGCAGGTTGGTAAGCATCACCTTCCATTAATCCACTGAATTAAAGTATGTTACTGGGTAAGAGATGATGAGAACCTCAAGGAATCTCTCTTAAAGTAAAGAATTATTATTTTATTTCAAGCAACTTAATTGCAAAGTGTGTGTCATTTCTTAATCAGATCTGAGTGGCCACAGTGTCTTTTGTTTCCCTGGCCTGCTGTGGAGGACACTCTGGAGAGTAAAGTGGCATCATTGAAATCAATCCCCAAGTTTAAACTATTCCACTAGTAAAGTCCCCTGTTTCATTTTTATAAACGAAATATCTATTCCCTGTATCCCGGCATTAACTTAAATATCAGTTCAGGCTTGAAAAGGGAATCAGTTATAGGACCCCAGCTTTAAGGATGGAGAGAGAGAGCAGTGGCTGGTAATTGAACATCTGAGCAGACGAAATGGGCTAGAGATGATTTAAAATCAGCAAAGGGAACAGGGACAGATGGCTTCAGCCTCACATTTTATGTGTTTTTAAAGAGAAAAAGTCTTCTATGTCTTCATGAGACATTTTTATTCGCTTCTCAAAATTCAAAACCACTTCTTGCAATAATGTCACACATTCCCGAGAATCAAAGGCTGTTAATCCCTTAGAGATGATATTAGTTACTTATCTGTGGGACAAACACATGCCTGGTATCTTCAAGTTAGACTTCCCTCAAGACTTCATTAATGTCCTTCACACAAACCCAAATCAGACAGAGAACACTTTTCATTTGTGACAATTGACCGCAAACCTTATTTTTAAAAACACAGCAAAAAGCAACATGAAAAGCCTGCCTGTCTCTTTTACGGAGCGTGATAGGATGGTCATCCCAAGATTTACAGGCAAATTGCCACCCAGAGGGTACCGGCCTGTGTTCATAAACTGGGAGCTTCTAAGCTGCTCTAGAGAGTAATTGCCCTCTTACATGTCTTCCCCATGTTCAATTTATGGTCTTCTTTATCATGTCACCTTATTTTCAAAGATTCAAGCCCTATGATTTTAGCAGTGTTAAAATGAGGGCTCTTTTATTACCTTACAGTTCATGGTAAGAGGATTCATTTGGTAGTATTCAACTCTTAAACTAAATTAGTGCAATTTGTTTCAATGTGGCAATTTCATAGCTTGTGAATTTGTTGTTATTTTTAAACTGTTATACCAACTTTTCCTTGAAAATAAGAGTAAATAATAACAAAAATTGAATAGGAGCTAAAAGCCTTATCAAATGGACATAGAAATGTATATACTTAGATAAAATAGACAATGAGTTTGTAAAGCAAAGGTTTTTAATGAGAACAGAATGAAACATTGTAAATAAAAAGGTCGTTCAGATTCATTGGCAGCACAATACACTGTGGCTGATGGTTGAAAATTGACTAGTTTAGTTATAGGGATTTCAGAAGAGACAATTTAAAGTTTCTTCCAGCCTATTTGTAATAATAATACATATTTAAATAAGATTATCATTTAAAATTTTTAGTTTATTATTATTATTATCTTTTCTTGCAATTTATTCTTTTTGTATCCTGGCTGTGACCCCCTCCCTAGTCTCCTCCCAATCCCACCCTCCCTCCCTCTTCTCCCCCTATGGCCCTCCCCTAGTCCATTGATAAGGGAGGACCTCCTCCCCTTCTATCTGACCCTAGACTATCAAGTCCCATTAGGGCTGGCTGCATTGTCTTCCTTTGTGGCCTGGCAAGGAAGATTTCTTTGGATGTACGTATGTGTGTTTTGCTGTGTCTGTGTACCACATACATACCTGGTACCTGTGGAGGTACCTGTGGACCCTTGTAACTAGAGTCATGGACAGTTGTAGGCGGCTGTGGGGGTTCTGGGAACCAAACACCCCTGCTTTCTGGAAGAGCTATCAGTGCTCTTTATTGCTGAGATATCTCTCTAGCCCAAGTTTATGATTCAAATAGTTACTTTGAACGAAAATAATCATAGATTTCAAAAATTTTAATTACCATTACATAGCATTGTATGCTTGGTATTTTGCAGTTAGATTCTTCATGTACATGTAGAAAGAGAAGAAAGATATTTTTATGCTTGTAATGATTAGCGTCAGGGATTGCAAATCAAGCTTCCTGAGTTAGCTGAGTTTATTGATCTTAAAGCAGGTTCATGTTATGGCAAATTAACAAAAATAAATCATATAAGAATCCTTTAGAATAGAATTCTTCCCAAAATGAATAAGTAACTTGAGAAACATTTCTGATTATTTAAGGACTAGAAATAGACAGCTTCTTTCACTTTCAGACTTCTATTTAATATGTAAAGTTTAAAAAACGGTAAGTTTTCTAGGTAGTACTCTAGAAAACTTCATGTTAAATGTTCCTATCTATTCCTTCCTTTTGCCTGCTAGAGCCTGGCTTGCTCACCTGTACTTGAACATCATTCACTCTTCTCAAATCCTCTCTCTGCTCTTGTAAGGTAACAAGTGCTTCCTTAATTGAAAACTCAGATGAGTGCTCTGAGTGTCACATGGCACTTCCTGCTGCAACATGCATGGATGCTACTCATTTCTTGTCTTTCTCCTTGAGCAATTTTCTTCTCCTCATTTCAACTAGGTTTCTTCAGTGACTACTTCTGTTCATTTGTACAGATCATTTCAGTGTCCTTTGTTCATTTCTTTCTATCAATTTTTTAGTGTTAACCCATCTGGAAAATTCTCTTTGGGCAAACATGTCTGTGATGGTTATATCAAATATATCCCGTTAGAAGACAACTCCCACTCATATAGATATATAATATAGGATAAATCTGCTAAAATCTGTACACCTAAAGAAACTAATCAAGACGGAGGACTCTGACTAAAATGCTCAATCCCCATCCCGAAAGGCAAAGAAGATTGACATCAGAAGAAGAAGAAAACAGAAAACAAGTTTGGAACCTGCCACAGAGGGTCTCTGAAAGGCTCTGCCCTGCAGACTATCAAAGCAGATCCTGAGACTTATGGCCAACTGTTGGGCAGAGAGCATGGAATCTTATGAAAGAAGTGGGAAATAGTAAGATCTGGAGGGGACAGGAACTCTACAAGGAAAGCAACAGAACCAGAAAATTTGAACACAGGGTTTTTTCCAGAGACTCATACTCCAACCAAGTACCATGCATGGAGATAACCTAGAACCCCTGCACAGATGTAGCCTATCGCAATTCACTATCCAAATGGGTTCCATGGTAATGGGGACAGGGACTGTCTCTGACATGAACTGATTAGCCTGCTCTTTGATCACCTCCCCTGAGGGGGTGCAGCCTTACCAGGCCACAGAAGATGACAATGCAGCCACTCCTGATGAGATCTGATAGGCTAAGATCTGAAGGAAGGAGAGGGGGACCTTCCCTATCAGTGGACTTAGGAAGGGGAATGCGTGAAGAAGGGGGATGGAAGATGGAGTTAGCAGGGGAGTAGGAAGGGGTTTATGAGGGGTTCAAAGTGAATAAAGTGTAATTAATAAATGTTAAAAAAAAGAAGACAACTCGCAAGTTGGTACCATGGGATTCTGGCTAGCTTTTCCCCTGATTGTATATTGAAAAGTTCTTTAAAAAATCAATTTCTGCCTCATGTTTAGTGACCAAGGATATATAAATTGTTCTTTTTCATTTTAATTAATTCATTAGCTTTACATCCCTATTGTAGCCTCCTCCCTCTTCTCCTTCAGACCCCACCCTCCCTTTGCCCCAGCCTGCCTCCCTTTTTCCTCAGATAAGGGGAGCCCCCCCTACCCACCCACCCCAGCTCATTATAAATTGTTTCTTTGACACAAATCTCTCTATTTTTTCGTTCTCTTCGTCAGTGTTATCATCATCCTATTTGTTGCCTCTCCATTCTCTGTTGTTTCCATCTAACACTGCTGGAGCAATGATTAAAGCACCATGCTTCCTCTTCTTTCCTTAACTCAGTTTATTAGAAAGAGCTACCTCAACAAGACAACTACAATGTTTCCATTTTTTTTTACCACTTTGCAGATATACAGCTGTGGAACTTTAAAAATTTAAGATAAATTTAGTCATAAGATATGGAAAATAGAGGCCAAAATATTTTTGCTCCTGCTAATAGTATTCGAAAGTCTTGCCTTAAGTATTGAAAATCTTACTAAGTTTAGAAGAAGGAACACAACAGCTTGAATTTAGGTCTTGTCTTTACTACCTATCTTAAATATGTCTCTCTTGACTTACTTCAGCCTCTAACTATAGGGTGCATGGGTGTCTGTATGTATGTGTCTGTATGTGTGTGTATGAGAGTGTGTATGTCAAAGAGAGAGAGAGAGTAAGAGAGAGACATCCAGACATCCAGAAGAGACTGACAGAGAGATAGGGAGACAGAGAGATCATAAGAGACAGAGATAGAGAAGCAGAGATACAGAATGAGAACATGCCTCAGCTATGTACACAAAACTACCTATACTGCTTTTATACAAGGACAAAAAATGAGTATTTATCATATCACAGAATATCATACCCTATTCCAAAAAGTAATACATAAAATCTTCCCAGGAATTATTTGGTTAAAGCTTTTTGCTTATATTTTTGTATCTCTACAAAAAGTTACATTTTACAGTATAAACTATGGTTTTGTATGTATATACAAAACCATGCCTCTTTTTATTTAAAAGTTTTTATAATTATTATTATTTACTACAATTTATTCACTTCATATCTCAGCTGTAGCCCTGTCCCTCATCTCCTCCAGGTCCCATCCTTCCTCCCTCTTCTCCTCCTATGCTCTTTTCCTGATAGGTGAGGTCCGCCTCACCTTCTACCTGACCTTAGTCTTAATCTCACCTATGAACTATGAGAACAAATCAGTTTCATTCCTACACTTATGATGAAATGTGCTCTTGTCTTGGAAATCAAATACTTCTTCGTTTATCCCTTGATTATCTCTTCTTTATCCAAAAATCATTTATTCAGCCTTTGTTGAGTACCTATAGGTTCTATTTTAGGACTGGATTTTAAAAAGAGTTAAAAGATGACCTGTCCTTTAGTAAGACAGTAAAGTACTTGAAGAATTTGTCTGTAAATGAATGCACTTAATACAATGTTTTGCTGTGAGATAAAACTGTAAATAACAAGATACAGTAAGGAATATGTTGACCTTGGGTTGTTTTAATGAAAATGAAAAAATGAATAATGAATATTTGCCAATTATTTACACTTCATTATCATTTAATTTTAATAAAATATATACTCTATTATTTTTATTTTACATATGAGCCTACACTGAATAACTGTACCTTGAGAATAATCTTGAAAATTATAAACTTTAAATCTTGCTCAAGTTAAATATTCTAATTTATATGTTTGTATGGTTTTCCTTTTTTATATTTTTTTGGTGGTTACATGAATGTTCATGTGTATGTTCATGTTCGTATATTTTACATGCATGTTCCTGTGGAGGCTAGAATTAAACACCAGGTGTTTTCCTCGGTTACTGTCTCCTCTCACACTTTAGTTTGAGTCTCAGGGAACTGGCTAGAACTCATCATTTTGGCTAGACTGCCTCATCGGGAGTCATGGCATTCTTAGAACTTCTTGGGGGAACGTGAGCATCGAACTCAGCTCTTCATACTTACATTGCAGGTTTACTTTACCATCTGCACCATTTACCCAGATTTACTGAAACTCCCACATTTAACTATTTTACTTGCAATGAAATACAAAGTAATGAACACTTCATTTTCGATTCTGTGTTCATATGTCTATACACCCTCACTCTTTCTTATACACAAACACACTCATGCATACCCCCATACACATGTATGGCCACATACACACACAGAGCACAACACAGAAGTAGATGCTTTTTAGGAACTGATTCTCTCTTTCCATAATGTAGGTCCTAGGTATCAAACTTCAGGTATCAGTGTTGCAGGCAATTGCCTTTATTTGCTGAGCCATCCATAAGCCCCCACTTAATTTTTGACTAGAAAAGTATTTTTCTTCCTTTCTTCCTTCCTTTTGTGTCTTTTTTCTCCTCCCCTCTATTTCTTTCATATTTATTTGTTTTACGTCTATGAACGCACTACCTGCATTTTATGTAGGTGCACCATGTGTGAGCCTGGTGACGGCCAGATCACAAGATGGACTAAGACTCTGTGCAACTGGATTTACAGGATGTTGCAAACCTCCATATGAATCATGGGACTCAAACCCAGGTGCTCTCCCCAAGCAATATGTGTTTTAACCATTGTTCATCTCCATAGCTACCACTACATAAGTATTTAAGAACCACAAATAATAATAATAAAAAATTTTAAGTAGGTACCCGTTAGAGTCATTCAAAATATGAGATCTTATGTTTCGAAGGTACACAGTAAAATGCATAGAAAAACCTGAAAATAGTTATTACATGGAATTTCTCAGTGTATTATAATTTCCAATTCTTAGAGTTCTTCTTTGTTACTCCTTAGGTACTAACCTGTTTTGAAATGAAAGGTCTCCGACCCAAATGGCCCTGTTGATAGTGAGCCTGTTGTCCTTTCTCCAGTGATCTCCCAGCTTAATATAGAGAGAGTACTGCTGTAGTGCACCATTGACGCCCTTTGCCATTGACACTCCTCGTTGGCCACTGTGGTCATCTCCCTTGGGCGCTCTAGGAAGAAGCTTAACCTCCTTGTAGCAAAAAAAAAAAAAAAAAAAAAAAAAGTTAAGGAAGGTATTCTTTTAATTGATGACCACATGGACACTTTTGAAACCAGTTTTGCGCTAGAGAAGATGAGGGTCAGAGGTCTGTTTGATATTCCAGAGCATTAGACTAAGACCGTTGGCAATGGTGTTGAGGATAATCATCAGCTCTGGTCGTTAGCGTCCACTGAGGTAATGAAATATTTGGTTATTCATCACTCCTTTCAAAGGCCTGTTCCTTGTTAACATGCTAGGTCTGAGCAGTCCCTGTCTTGGTGCTTTTTTCTCACATGAGACAGCTATAAAATTCTCTAGATCAGAAATTTCATTAAATCATAGAAGTTAAGACGAGAGTTAGTTATAAACTACAGGAACCATCAGTCATTTTTTTTTTTATCATGTCTAGCCATCATTTTGTATTTGCTCTTGGTAGCTGGCCTTATAAATCTTAATTAAAGGAATTCTCAGACACCGAATTTAAGCTACCACCCATTACAGCTTCGCTAAGGTGTCCGTGTCCATTAAAACCTTATCAAAATGCAGCTTCTATGGCCTGCGCAGTTCAGGTAGCACCCGTCTCTACCAGCGTCATTAAAGCCGGGAAGGTGGATCTATGCTGGCAGCATGGTACTCTGACAGCTGCTGTTTAGCAGCAGCAACTGGCTTTTGTTTCTACACGGCTTTCCTTGTATTTTTGTAGAATTCCAAAAATGGTTGGGTAGCTCATTTTAAATCACGAAGCGGTAGGTAAATATCCCCCCCCCCTTTATAAAATTCTCCTCAGACTATTGTTATTTTTTAGAAAAAGCCTAAAATACTGTCAACCTGTTGGTTTGAGAGAAAACGCACATCAAATTCATTAGCAAAAGTTAGTGCTGATTCTAAATTGCAGTGCTAGTATTTTCTTGTAGAAGCAGATGTAACTTAATACCAACACATCTGCCTAGGCAATATTGATTGGTTCTTTCAGCATTTACTTTCTCTAACTAAATTGATTAGGAAATTAGCTAGAGAAGGTGAGGGTTTTATATGAAGATCTAAAAGTGACTAAAGGAGAAATTTAAAATTAGGGAGCTAAAAATCATATAAAATATAACATTTAGAACTTTGAAGCATCAAATATTATTACTGAAGTGACACTAATAAAAACTGCAATCACTGGGAAATAAAAAAAAAATCAAAGGGTGCTCAGATGTAAATCAGTGTAAGCTATAGCACTCAACAATTTGGACACATTTAAGAGTTGCCAGTTGCTGCCTGGCAGGTCACAATAAAGGTTAAAGCACTTATGGCTTGTGACTCTCTATCGTGATAACACTGTTAGTTTTTCAGAGACACTAGAAGACATAACTCACAATCTGAGAACAAGTTATAACTAATGCAAAAGTATTTTATCCAACTGTAATCCCTTATAAATATTTAGGAGGCTTTTTCTACTAAAACCTTTTAAATCCCCTTGTGTACCATCCATCTCTAAGAACGCTGCCAGCAGCCAGGCATGGTGGCACCTGCCTGTAATGCCAGCACTCAGGAAGGCAGACACAGGTAGATATCTACGAGTTTGAGGCCCACATGGAAGCCATGGCTACTCAGAGAAACTCTGTCTCAGAAAATCAAAAAATAAAAATTAAAAAAAGAATACTGCCAGCATGGGGTTGTCAATGACAATCTTTGCATTTTTCCCCCTCTTGTTCCAATCAGAATCCATTCCTGAATAGAAGTTTTGGGGACACTTGCTTGCTTCCACCTTTGGCTCCTGGCACAGGGATGAAGCTAGTAGAAGAATTTTGAAATGCAATTAATTATTTGGGTAGAAATATTTCTGAAGATACACTTTGAAAAGAAGCCAGTAACTGAAATGACTGTTTTCTTTCCATACTCTGTGGAAAAACTGTACTCCTAAGGCTAAGCCATGCATTACCTAATCGAATGCTCTCTTGGCAGTGTTGGTAAGAGAAAGAAAACCGCAATAGTCTGCAATGAGGTTGTTTACCTATGTAGCAAAGATCTAAGTTATAGTATTCCTTTTAACTTTTGGAGAAATTATAAAAACAGAATAGGAGATTTGTCGAGTAGTCTACATGTTACGCGTGATGTTTATATGGGAAATGTAAACCTGTGGATTTTTTATATTATCATTATGTCACGGATCTCTCTCCCCTGCTGGGAGATGGCTCCATACTTAACAACACTGTTGTTGCTCTTGCAGAGGGCCTGGGTTTGTTTCCCAGAACTCACACGAGTGATTCATAAACGTATAGTTCCAGATGGCCCTGTGGTCCTCCTTTGAACTTTGTGAGCATCAGACAAGCACATACATAAAACATACATGCAGACCAAACGCTCATGCACATAAAATAAAATGAATATAGCTGAAAATAATTCCACCCTGCAACCCACTGCTCATTCACTTATTCTAACCCCTTTATATAGCAGTGATCAAAAGTATTGCAAAATATATAAAATATGTACAATGTGAATTTTGGTAATTTATTTTTTTTTAGGAAAAATATAAGGCAGGTAAGGAAGAAAGAAGATTCATAGAAAGAGGCCATTGTTTAAGTGGTTTAAAAAAACTTTATTTAGAACATGATATTATCCCCAAAGCCTGGAGTGCGTGCCATGCAGCTTTTGGGAGACATCTTAGGCATTTGGGAGAGTACACACTATAGCAGTTGTTAGAAAACAAAAAATCAGCCTTGAGATCATGGTGGCTGGAGCTCAGGCAGAAGGATGAAAACACACCAAATGGCTGAATGAGGTAAGAAAAGCTCTTGTGTAGGACAGTGGAAGATATTACAATATTTCGTTTACTATTTCAAATGATGTTTGGGGGCCTAGGAGAATCTGAAACTCAGGTTATAGAGAGTGAATGAATTTAAAATGAGAACTTAGAAGAGCTAAACATTGTTCCTTATTAAACAAATCACCTAAGGATATTAAAGAAGAGATGAATGTTTTCACCTATGTTTTGGAATTCCTTGAAGTGAGGCTTTGTTATAAATTTGCTTTGCCATTACTGCCTAAAATTGATTACATAAAAATCTCACATTTCATGAAGAACTTCAATGCATTACAGAATGAAAGATTTCTCTACAAGACATGCTTGTACAATTGCTATGATCTTTTAATAAGCATGGTGTAGATTAAAATACAGAGCCTGCTAAGTGGCATGGTCCTAGCTATGAGTCTGAAGCAGGTGAACTTTGCAATTTCAGCGTGAACGTTTGATTTTCTTTGTGGTTGCATAGAACTGGCTCAGAGAACTCCCTTTAGAGCTGATTTCTAATTATTTGATATTTAAAAACTGAAAACAATCATCAGGTCAGACGTTTTTCCATCTGCAGCACAAAACCTTGGAATGACAGGGTTCTAATATTCTCAGAAATTTGTGACTCTGAATGAATTCCTTTACTTCACTGAGCTACATTTTCCTCTTTCCAGAAATGGAAAATAATAGTCAATCTCAAAGTGATTCAACAAACCACTGTAGATGGAAGTACTGACTACAGTAAGCATGCTCTATATTTAAGTTTTATGCCATTACCTTATCTATCTTTATTCCAAATCCTCCATATTTTCTGTGATCATTATGTTGTTTATGTCTCAAATAAACTGAAGAGTCTTCTGTTATACCTTAGATCAGAAGCTTAATTCCTAACTAAAGATGATTGATGCCTTTATCACTTTTTAAATAATCCCAGGGATGGAGACTTTCATGATGTTGTTGCTCTCACTTTTAGAAAACTGAGATACTACAGGCAGGCGGGGAGTAGGCAGAATGGAGCTGAGCCTTCCCATTACAGTACCAGAATGTATCCCCACCGCTGAGCGGTGAGAGTGAGTACCACTAGCCACTGAGACCAGGAAGGTGTCCACAGGATTTTGAGTGTGGTCCCCCGGGTTTGGAAACAGGAGCCTCTAGCACCCAGAAGGTGTCCACAGGACTGTGAGAGTGGGTGCCCAGGTTTGGAGTCTCACTCACAGTACAGGAAAGTATTTACTCCACAGGCAGTGAGAGTGAGCATTCAAGGTCAGAACTGCCTGGCTCTGGTTCCAGGAAGACATCCACAGATGGCGGGTTTGGGTGAGTGGGTGGCCTAAGGTTGTAGGTTAGGAGCCCTGGGTGCACTCTACCGGTCCCAGGAACGTATCCACTGATGGTGAGTTTCGGCAGGTGGCCCAGGGCTGCAGGGTCAGAGTCTACCAAACTGCCTCTGGTCCCAGGAAGGTATCCGCAGATGGTGGGATGAGGCAGGTGTCCTTGAGCTGAGGCTGTGTGGGTGCCTGGGAATTTCTCCCAGTATTAGCCCGGTAGCCTGAATACGGACCTTTGAGTATCCACGAGGATTCTCCTCTCACCTGAGAAACACAGATGTCATGGTTTTGGCATCCACAGAATGGCCTGCAGGTCACCCTGCTCTCACTGTTGAGCCACTGTTCAGATACCTTGCGTGTTTGGTGTCACCATCTTGGATCTCCTTCTGGGGTCTATTGGAGAAAAGTAATTATCAATTAGCTATTATAGCCTTGTCAACTTCAAGGACTTTACAGAGGGGTATAACAAACATCTTCCACTCTTTCTTCAAAAACTAATCTTTGGAGTATGAGTCTCTGGGAAGTTCCCTGTGTTCAAATTTTCTTGTTCTGTTGCTCTCCTTGTGGAGTTCCTGTCCTCTCCAGCTCTTACTATTTCCCACTTCTTACATAAAATTCCATTCACTCTGCCCAAGAGTTGGCCATCAGGCTCAGCATCTGCTTTGATAGTCTGCAGGGCAGAGGCTTTCAGAGGTCCTCTGTGGTAGGTTCCTAGTTTGTTTCCTGTTTTCTTCTTCTGGCTTTCAGAGGCCCTCTGTAGCAGGTTCTTAGGTTGTTTCCTGTTTTCTTCTTCTTCTGATATCCATCCTCTTTGCCTTTCAGGTGGGGACTGAACATTTTAGTTAGGGTCCTCTCTCTTGCTTGGTTTCTTTAGATACATAGATTAGACTATTCATGGAGAAAACCTAGAACCCCTGCACAGATGTAGCCCATGGCAGGTCACTGTCCAAGAGGGTTACCTAGTAATGGGAAGAGGGACTGCCTCTGACATAATCTGATTGGCCTGCTCTTTGGTCACCTCCCCCTGAGGGGAGGGCAGCCCTACCAGGCCACAGAAGAGGACAATGCAGCCACTTTTGATGAGAACTGATAGACTAAGATCAGAAAGGAGAGGAGAACCTCCCCTATCAGTGGACTTGGGGAGGGGCATGCATGCAGAAACGGGAGGGAGGGTGGGATCGGGAGGGGAGGAGGGAGGAGCTTATGGGGGGATACAAAATGAATAAAGTGTAATTAATAAAAAAAAGTTTAAAAAACCTAATCTTTGTAGAACATGTCTTCAGTTCTCTTTGTTTTCGGTGATTCTCCTTTGAATGTGCTCCAGCTTACTTCACTCTTGAAGTAGATGGCTTAGATGTAGTTTGATATAGAGGCCTACTAGAATGGAATTATTATTTCCCTTGATCTGGACAAAATATTCTATTAATGTAGCCAAGAATTACATTAGCTCTTCTGGCAACCACAGTTCAGTTCTGATTTATATCAAGCTCTCTGTCAATTAATCCTGTGGGACATTTTTTATTTATGCTCTTTCTAGGCGATGCCTCTGACATCCATATTAGTTTAGTTGCTGTTTGGCATAAAGAAAAGGATTTTATATTTTCCTCTAATTAAATTCATCTTGTGACTCCATTTTTCCATCTGTTGGAATTTTGTTGGATGCTGATTGCATCATGTTTTAGAAATTAATAGTTTTAAAGTCGAGCTTAAACTAGCTAGCAAAGTGTTTTGTGGAAACTATCATAGGTTTCTATTGCTGTAATACAGATTATGACCTTTTAGAAATAACTTGGAGAGGAAAGGGTTTATTTCTTTTCACACTTCCAGGTAGCAGACCATCACTGAAAGAAGTCAGGGAAGAAACTCAAGCAGGGCAAGAGCCTGAAAATAGCAACTGGTGCAGAAGCCAACTCCAAACCCTGTTTTCTGAATTGCTTCCCATGGCTTTCTCAGCTTAATGTCTTATACACCTCAGGACATCCTTTTCAGATGGCCAGGTCATCATCTTTTCCACAGCAACTGAAACCTAACTAACACAAACATTTTTGCAAACAAAACACACAGAACATTACTAGGTTGTTTGAGGTCCACCTTAGAGTTATCAATGTCTGAAAAAACAAACAAACAAACAAAAAACAATGCAATTGGTATTCAAGACAATCTTAACAGATGAAATGATGGGCTTGCAAGATAAATTATTAATCAAGAAAATGTCCTACAAACATGACTACTGGCAATCTAATTGGAAGTATTTCTCAATTGACATTCCTCTTCCCAAATAACTAGCTTATGTCAAGCTGACAAAAACAAACAACAACAAAACCTAATCAAATCTGTAACCTTTCCAGTGTCTCCTTCCATTTAAATTAATTCATTCAATTGACAGATTGACTCCTACTCTATGACAGCCCATCCCACACATGTAGAACTCTTCACTGAATTAAATAGAAAAAGAAAATGCCCTGAAGAAACTTGAAGTTTTGCAGAAGAAAGATGAGAAGGGAAAATATGATCTTCAGTTTTCTCAAGTAAACATTGAAAGCAAATATATTGTGTTATAATTTGTGTACTGGGATTGGCAGGATTTCTGATCAAATAAAGTGCTCACCATGAAAACATGAGCTCCTATGTTTTGATCTCAACTTGCCACACGATAAAACATAGGTTGGCCACACACACCTGTAACCCCTATTCTAGGATATGGGGTGAGATTTTTTAAAATATTTTATTAATTACACTTTATTCATTTTATATACCCCCGTAAGCCCCTCCCTCCTCCCCTCCCAATCCCACCCTCCCTCCCCTTTCTGCATGCATGCCACTCCCCAAGTCCACTGATAGGGGAGGTTCTCCTCTCCTTTCTGATCTTAGTTTATCAGTTCTCATTAAAATTGGCTGCATTATACTCTACCTTGGCGTGGTAAGGCTGCTCCCCCCTCAGGGGGAGGTGATCAAAGAGCAGGCCAATCAGATTATGTCAGAGGCAGTCCCTCTTCCCATTACTATGTAACCCACTTGGACACTGAACTGCCATGGGCTACATCTGTGCAGGAGTTCTAGGTTATCTCCACTAATAGTCCTTGGTTGGAGTATGAGTCTCTGGGAAGTTCCCTGTGTTCAAATTTTCTTGTTCTGTTGCTCTGCTTGTGGAGTTCCTGTCCCCTCCAGCTTTTACTATTTCCCACTTCTTACCTAAAATTCCATTTACTCTGCCCATCAGTTGGCCATCAGGCTCAGCATCTGCTTTGACATTCTATACTGCAGAGGCTTTCAGAGGCCCTCTGTGGCAGGTTTCAAGGTTGTTTCCTGTTTTCTTCTGGCTTTCAGAGGCCCTCTGTAGCAGGTTCCGAGGTTGTTTCCTATTTTCTTTTTCTTCTGATGTCTATCCTCTTTGCCTTTCAGGATGGGGATTTAACATTGTAGTTAGTGTCCTCTCTTTTGCTTAGTTTGTTTAGCTGTACAGATTTTAGTGGGTTTATTCTATGTTGTATGTATATATGAGTGAGTATATACCATGCGTGTCTTTTTGCTTCTCGGACAACTCACTCAGGATGATCCTTTCCAGGCCCCACCATTTACCTGCAAATTTCATGATTTCCTTATTTTTCATTGCTGAGTAATACTCCATTGTATAGATGTACCACAGTTTCTGCATCCATTCTTCAGTTGAGGGGCATCTGGGTTGTTTCCAGCTTCTGCCTATTACAAATAAAGCTGCTACAAACATGGCTGAGCAAATGTCCTTTTTGTGTACTTGCGCCTCTTTTGGGTATATGCCTAGGAGTGGTATGGCTGGATCTTGAGGAAGCGCTATTCCTAGTTGTCTGAGAAAGCGCCAC